>NC_062995.1:3787653-4096703 GCF_023078275.1 Leguminivora glycinivorella | reverse complement strand
TGATTAGGGAAACAACCTGTGCTAAGACTGAGATTACAGATATGAGTAAGTGGCACACTGATGGTGTTCTTAATATGTTTTAGGAGTTTATTGCTAAACCCATCTAAACCTGGTGCACTATCGTCTTTTAACTGCATGATAATAGTATCTATTTCTCTAAAGTCCGTAGGCTGCATAAAGAATGAAAAATTTGTAGCTTTCTCACATCGAACTTTGCTGGCCAAACTTTCCTCGCTTTCCCCTATTTGTGTAAGAATTTGTTCAGCTAAATTCTGACCCACGGACGAAAAGAATTTGTTACATTTAGTTAAAGATTCTCCAGGGTCTGAAGTGGAGAGAAGAGCGTGAGGTTGAGAGTTAGTCTTATTCATGTTGCATACGTCTTTAACGGTTTTCCAAAGCTTTTTTGTATTGTTAGAACTTGTTGAAAGTTCGTGTTTTTCATATTCTTCCTTAAGTTTTTTTAAGAGATCGTTACAAAAATTTTTGTATCTACAGTAAGAGATTTGAAGATTTATTTATATATACCGACGATATCGGAAACCGCTCTAACGATTTCGCTGAAATTTGTTATGTGGGGGTTTTCGGGGGTGAAAAATCGATCTAGCTTAGTGATGTGCAAGTTGCGGAAACTTTCCAAAAAAATCTTAAATTTCTTGAAAATTTCACGAAATTTTCAGGAAAAATAAAGGGAATTTAAATTTATGAAATGGAAAGTTTCCACCCATACAATTGTCCATACAAAGTATGGAAAGTTTCCGAAGTTTTCCTATGTTAATATTTCAGAATTTTGGAAACTTTCCGTCGGCACATCAGTAATCTAGCTTATAGCCTTAGATCCCGGAAAACGCAAGTTTTCATGCGTTTTTCTTTCGCGTTAGTAAACATAAAATATGGTCGTTAATTTCGCCGCCCGCGTAGCTCAATCGTACGAGGTCGGTCTAATGTTCGCAGACAGATCGCTGACGGGTTTCAAATCCCGGCCAGAAATTAAGTTTTTTTTTTTTTGTATTTATAAGAGTTTTTTTTATGTAAAGACGTGATATAATAAAAAAGAACCGAGCGAAGCTCGGTCGCCCAGATATCAAAATGCTTAAAAGCGATTAGCAGATGAACTGTATTAGTAAAATCTGTATCTGCTAGTGCATCGTAATTTTCACTTTACGATTTATTTCAGACTCCGGGCGAGATGTTGGGCCGACTCAACAACGGACGGCGAGTGGACTACGTACTACAAGAGGCACCTTTTGAGATGATCAATGAATACATCTTCGCTATGTCCAGCCACGTTTGCTATTGGTTAGTTACCTTTAATTTTAAAAAAAGTCTTTAATTTCTCAGACAAATATAAAGGTACAATCCGATATAAAACACGTCCGATAAAAATTGACCAGTAAAAATAACTTATGAAAACCCATTATCTATTGACTCCCCAACTTTATTGACGACCGCTCTGGCTCAGTCGGTAGTGACCCTGCCTGCTAAGCCGCGGTCCTGTGTTCGAATCCCGGTAAGGGCATTTATTTGTGTGATGAGCACAGATATTTATTCCTGAATCATGGATGTTTACTGTGTATATAAGTATGTATTTATCTATTTAAGTACGTATATCATCGCTTAGCACCCATAGTACAAGCTTTGCCTAGTTTGGGGCTAAGTTGATCTGTGTAAGGTGTCCCCAATATTTATTTATATTTTATTTATTTATTTAAACATGCCAGCGAGTGTTTAAAAGCAAGTAGATCTCGAGTAGTGCTCTGCCTACCCCGTTTAGGGAATATAGGCTTGAATTTATGTGTATATAACATTAATGTTTTATACAAATGTCACATATTTGAAAATAAATGGACAATAATAATAAAACGAACCATACTTTAATAGTTTACATAATTTCTTACATGATTGTTCAAAATTTAGGGGTTATGAATAATAACCTTATGTAAGGCTATTCGATAAAAGGATTGTCGATGTTTTTATTTTGTCAAGCACTAACAACTTGACGTTCCTGCCAGAAAAATATATATTTATAATTAATATACATACATACATACAATCACGCCTGTATCCCACAAAGGGGTAGGCAGAGCACATGAAACTACTAAAGTCTTCAGTGCCACTCTTGGCAATTAGGGGGTTGAAAGAAAACGAAAATTAATATAATTTAATTTATTAATATAATTATCATAAATGGGCTTACACTTGGGCACAGACTAGCCAAAGGCAATGTGCAGCCAAATAATATAAGGCAATTTACTCTTGAAAATCATTAAAATATAATATTTCAACTACACAGGGAATCCGAAGACGTGATGCTTCTAATCCTGCGTGAAATCTACGACTCTATGGGGGTCCAGCCTGATGTGACCGTCCCACAGCAGAGCCTGACCGTACAGCGGACCACTATAGTCAACGGCGTGAGTAACATACATACACCCTGTATATACACGTGAGATCTACTCTATGGGGGTTCTGACGTGACCGTCCCGCAAGTCTGACCGCACAGCGGACCACTATAGTCACCGGCGTGAGTAACATACATACACCCTGTATATACACGTGAGATCTACTCTATGGGGGTTCTGACGTGACCGTCCCACAACAGAGCCTGACCGTACAACGGACCACTATAGTCACCGGCGTGAGTAACATACATACGCCCTGTATACACGTGAGATCTACTCTATGGGGGTTCTGACGTGACCGTCCCGCAAGTCTGACCGGACAGCGGACCACTATAGTCACCGGCGTTTTATAAACCGTTTATTTTTAAACTGATATAAATTACACATATGAAAAAAGTGATCAAGGCCTCCGGTGCTTGAGGCTGGAATCGAACCAGCGTACTCTGCAATCGCGACAGATGCAACGACTTCGCCTTCTGACTTAACTTGTGTCAATCAGAATTGATTGACACAAGCATGCATTACATTAATGTCATTCAAAGTAGAGAACCTACATACATTTCTAAGAAATTTACGATTATAAATTGAAATAGATATTATACACGAAAGAAAAAAACGACAAGGCCCACTGGTGGCCGAGCCGGTGGTTAGCCGCGTAAGCTGAAGACCCGAGTTCGATTCCCGGCTCGGCCACCAGTGGGCCTTGTCGTTTTTTCTTTCGTGTATGATATATATTTCAATTTATAATTTATATATAGTAGTGTGACTACTTGAAAAAAGAACAAATCAAAAAATATTCAATAAAATAATTTTAATTGTTCCCTAGTTGTAAATTTTGCGATTGTATTTTAAAAATTTTTGTCGTTTTTTCTTTCGTGTATGATATCTATTTCAATTTATAATTTATATATAGTAGTGTGACTACTTGAAAAAAGAACAAATCAAAAAATATTCAATAAAATAATTTTAATTGTTCCCTAGTTGTAAAATTTGCGATTGTATTTTAAAATTTTAGCGCACTTAAAATCTCTCCATTCCTCGACCACTAGTCTACATTTTTTGACACGGTAGGAAAACCGTTCAAAAGGATAAAAAATGCCTTTGTAACTGTCAAAACATTATTTAAAAATAAACGTATATTGTTTCAGGGAGAAACTATCGTGACAACAGGTAAGAACAAACGATAATATTTATTAATTTGTGCACATACTAGCTTTTCCCGCGGTTGCGCTCGCGTTAAATGCGAAAATCGCGAAATGCTTCATACAAACTTCCACCCCCCATATTAGGGAAGTGGGAGGGTTATAAAGAGACAAAAAGTAGCCTATGTCACTCTCCATCCCTTCAACTATCTCCACTTAAAAAATCACGTCAAATCGTCGCTCCGTTTTGCCGTGAAAGACGGACAAACAAACAGCCACACACACTTTCCGATTTATAATATTATTATGGATTCTTATCTAATATTTATTTAAATTCATTCCAGATGCGACCACCAGCCGTCTGTCGTAGTTAGGAAATGTTCAGTAGGTAGCATAATATTTATTTATCATTAGAAAAATAATAAAAAAATAGCAACATTCGCAATACTATACTTGAAATAATGAAATCTTTTCAACGGACTTGCTCTATTAATTAGGGTAAACTCGCCTTATTCGGTGACACGCCTAATTCAGTGATACAAGCTTTGAAGCACTATTCCGAAAAACGATTTTTGGTTGTTTCATTGAATTAGGCGAGTTTACCCTAACTAAATATTGTAAGATAAGATGGGGTACTAACACTGGGGCAAAACCAGAGATATAGGAGATCGGACATCCCGGCGGTATAGTTTGCACTCAATAGAATAAATACTACGCGCATGTGTGGCCGAGCTTTAAGAGCTTGCGACGCTCTTAAAGCTCGGCCACACATGCGCATTTTGAGAGCGCAGCGTTAGCGGAGCGCAATGATGGCGGTGCGCCGGGCTGAGCAGATTGCGAGCGTATTCAAGCGAGCGCGTTCTGCACATGGTAACTTCTAAGCTTATATTTTGCAACTGTAAACTTCTAAGAAGTACTGAATGAGACATAAGAAATCAAAACAATATTTTGGAATAAAACAAATAGCTAAATGGTTAACATTTCGACGACAACAACGTATAGGGTACAATCTGCAATTTTTTTTTCAGAAAATTGCACCTTACCCACCAACGTACAAGGTGCTATCTGCTACAAGAAAAAATCGCAGATACACCTTGTACGTTGGTGGGTAAGGTGCAATTTTCTGAAAAAAAAAATTGCAGATTGTACCCTATACGTTGAATATGGATTAAATCGACGACAACAACGTACAAAGCGCAATCTGCTACAAGAAAAAATCGCTTTGTACGTTGTTGTCGTCGATTTAATCCATATTCAGACAAATCCGCTCACAATGCGCGCCCTGTTATGTGTGACCGCGCATTCCGCCCCGCTAACGCTAGGCTATCAAAACGCCCTATGTGTGGCCGAATCTTAAAACCCACACACATTTGTAGATCGACGATACTATTGGGCTATTGCTCAACACACGTGCATCATTTCCAAGTCTGTGTACATGCGAACGACCAGACGAGTCATCACGCACCCACACAACTACAACTGTATGCTCGTCCGCTCTCTATTATCTTAGGTTCTGAACTTCAGATATTTTCGTTAGTGTGTATAAAACTGAACGTGCGACTATACCCCAAGTAAAATAATCTATGTTTCTACCCCATCTGTCGCCTATTTCTCAAGAGAGAAAGTTACAAGTACAAGCGGAAGTCTATTTTCAACTTGTCATATTTGAGCATTTCTTTTTTTTTTGCCACGTTTATGAAGTGTGATATTTTTGAAAAAAAAATGCTATTTCTACTCAGAATTACTAGCCTTTTCAATCCTAGTAGTTAAAAAAATATCCCATACGATTTTTTCTTATTTTGTTACCATTTTCCGTACATGTTGTATGTAACAAAAGAGGAAAGTAACAAAAATGTATGGAAATTCTGGGACACTTTTTGTCTCCCAGTGAGATTGAAATACTCGTGATTCTGAGTACAATTGACCTAAAATTCCCTAAAACAATAAAAAAAAATTATTGGCAAAAAAAAAGAAATGCTCATTAGTCATTGACTACCGCTTGTAAATTGTAACTTGTAGCTATGAGAAATGGGCCCCAGATCTAACCTCTTTTTTCGTTGACATATGGACGTAATTCAAATTTAATTATTTATGTAATTATTTATTTTATTCGGGTAATTTCATGTGTCAGAAAATTCCAAATATCAACTGAAATCACCAATAATTATATTAAAATACGACTACTTTTAGGGATTATTCGACTGTTTCCGACACTTGGAATTGCCCGAATACACCATTTGTGTTGCTTAACTTCAAAACTGGGTAAATCCATTCTGCTATAAGGTTGATTATCTTTCAGATCATATTATATTTTTTTATATATTCAACCTTAAAGCAGAATGGATTTACCGAGGTTTGAAGTTGGACACTTTTCAAAATAGTGCTACTGCATATTTACTTCGGAAAAGTTAATTTTATAATTCTAAAATGCGATGATCTATCTTTACTTTATTATATCAATATTGAATGAAATAAATTGCAAACTATTTAGTTTTGGTTTGACTCGTAAATGTAATTTGTAAGGGTCGCGAATTGCAATATAATGAAATGCAACAAAAATTGTAATAATACTACGAATGTACATAAAACAATATATTTACGTTCGCGTATAATAATGATATAATAGTAGATGAAATGCACTCATTATCAGTTTAAATTTTCGATCATACCAAGGATGATTTATATAGGATTGACAATCTTCATACTAACGTACCTCAATGTTTTAACGCCACCTATGAAATACTATCATAACTACACTGATGATGCCTACAAATTTTTCAAAATGTATATTAACGTGATGTCGTATGAAATATGTCATTTGTTCTTATAAAAAATAAAAACACGCAAATATATTTGAAGAAAAAATGATTTTTGCCACTACCAGGCTGCGAACAGCGCCATCTAGTTTTAAGCCTAAAAGGCCTATACATTTCAGGGGTACACTTTTTTTGTATGGGCTTTGTCACTCCAGTATTAAATCGTTCTTGGTCTTGAGACAAAAAATAAATCAAAATGAACGCGGTCGCTCATATTTTATGAATTCATTTTGCTGTTACACAATCAAGTTTTACATCCTAGACATTTGAAAGAAATTTTAATAATTACTTTTCGAATAGTCATTTGTCAATTTAATATACTTAATACATAATTACAATAATTATACTGAGGTAATCAAATACATAGTACCTACATAGTTACACGCGCTCAAATACAATTTCATTAAAAATGTATATGGTCTTTGTATTAGGATACAAAATTGTGATTAGTTAAATAAATTATTGTTAAAAAAAAATGAAAATTTGTTTAAAAAAAAAAGGGGAAAATATATTATTTTTATTAGAAATAAGAAATGTTGTTTCACTTTGGTCATATTCACTCAAAAATCAAATCAGATAATTTTTTCTAACTCTTCTGTTTTCTGACCCTTTGCTTTTTCTGTGTCCCAAATTTTTTATAAAATTACTTCTTAATGCTTTACTGTTTTCCCATAATTTTTGGTGCCTTATTTTATGTACATGTGGTGTAAATTAATTTGTTATATTATATTTATGATATGTTCGGGTGATTCCGAAAATAGCTCATAATAAGGCATAAAGGCACCACATCTTAGTATCATAATAAAATAATATGAATTATTTGACAGTACATATTATACAATATACATATGTATGTAAACGAGTCACAGCTCCGTATATCTTTTGACATAAATTCTAACCCCCTTATTTATAAACGTACTCTGAAGTTATCAAGCCGATAAAGTTCGTTTGTCTTTTTCTATCACACTAATACATCGAAAAGGGACAAACGAACTTTATCGTTAGAGTACGGTTATGAATAAGGGGGTAAGTCAATGGGCTCTATGTTTTGTAATGACTAAATTTTCTTGTCATTTATTTATGTAGGTACATGGCCTAGTAAAAACGTTTTTATAAGTACACACTGCCTCACATTTGGAGGAAAAACTTGTTTTTTTATCATGGCAAATGAAGACCCAAAATATATGTAATGTATAAATTGTATATATCCATATAAACAGGCCGATTCACAAGAGCTAGCACGAATAGAACGTATAAAGCGTAGAAGTAAATGAAAATATCACAGAACTTTATTTAGATAGAAGAAACAAGTTCGTCTATTTGTATAGGGGCCGAGCGTGTCAAATTTTGTACTGAAGTTGTTTCTTGCCTGTAATTTTAAATATGTCTCAGGCTCTTGATTGTTCATAATTTTTGTGTTCTTGCAATTGAATATCACGTAACGAGGCATTTTTTATGTTTTGATTAACTTCAACTTACAAAAATTGACGCCCGAAAGCTGCAAGCTGCGATTAAAGACGGACAACTCAGTGGATTTCACTGAGTTCATTTGACACGCTAAGTAAATACGTTTGCTTGATCTATGGTATATATGACATCTGTGGAAAATATGCATGTGCGTGACAGATTAACCCCACGTATCCTAAGACACGGATCCGTGCGCGGAAATTTTAACCTAGGAACAAATTAGGGGACGCGTCCGCGGACGCGCGTCCACTGCCGCGATCTAGATAACGTGGACGTGGCCTTGTTCGCACGGACGTCCGGACGTCATCTGGCGCGCTGGTGGTTTTAAGACTGTGCATTTGTGAACACTTTTATCAGGCGCGGTTGTCAGCCGCGTCCGTGTGACGCGTTCCATAATTTGTTCCTAGCTTCAATATATTGTCTTAAATGTCAAGGTATTTTCAATGATCAAAATTGACAGGCCGCATACGAGGGGTTAACCAATAATATAGCAGCTCTTAGATACGGTCTACGCTGAGCGTCATCCTATTTGGTATAACACAGTACCTAATGATCATACATCGGGGTTTTGGGAGCGGGAATGATTTACACTAGCCCAAAAATGGTGAAAACGATAAAAGATAAACATTACTTTAACATTTCTAGGTACATTTGGAGCCAGTTACATAGTTAAATATATATTTCAGTAATTCAAATTACTATAAACAAAGTTACAAATACACGAATTCATTCCCGCTCCCAAAACCCCGATGTATGCTAATGATTCACATGCATCTATGTACCTACATAGCTGGGCATTAACTCGTTAATCCGTTAATCGTTAATTAACGAAGTTAACATTTCGATTAACGGATTAACTTTTAAGTTAACTTGAAAAAATGTTAACGGACTCGTTAACTTCCGTTAAATTTCTCCGAGTCCGTTAATCGTTAATCTAGTAGGACACAGGCGCCATCTGCGCTGCGAAAAACACGTTCTGAACGCTACTATAAAAGCCCGAAGTACGGCAAATCCCATGATTTGCCGGTAAATCCTAGGTTTTACCGATGTCGATTGCTAAAAGTCCGAAATATTACCTAAAAAAGTATTCTTCACGTGGATTTGCTTTTACTAACTTTGATTCGGTGAATCCTAAGCTTTACCATGGCGACTGTTGTAGTGATAGGGCAGCAAATTAGAGTCCTATTTACGACCACATTCGCTTCCCTAGCCTCTACCGCCCAAAGTGCCATAACAGTCCCGTCACCGCCAGCATCTCTCCTAACACAGCTCTTGGCAGTAGCTCAGGCGATCACTGCCTTCCACGTGCAGCCTAGAGTTCAATAGGCTAGCTGTACTTCGGCCTTTTACAGAAATATAATACGTTATAGTGGATACTGATGCAACTAAATATTTAAAGAAAAGTTCATTTATTTTCACGTGTTAACGGATTAACGATTAACTTTAACTTACGTTAAATTTGTAGAAATGTATCGCTTTAACGATTAACGAAGTTAACTTTTTTAGTAACGGATTAGCGATTAACGAAGGTAACTATTTGATTAACGGTGCCCAGCTATGTGTACCTATCTTTTTATATGTTTTTATACCAAATAAATACTTTTTCTTTCTTTTTTCTTTCTTTCTTGTCAGTTACGACTGTATACCAATACACGTGTCACTCATACAATCACAGATTTTTCCTCTGAGCATACCACAGATTTCGGGAGATAGGTCATGCCGGGCGATTTGTATAGAATACGCCTGTCGCAAGGTCTGCGCAACCCACACAAAGCACCAGTAATTGTAAAGATAATGCACGCACACACCTAATCCACACACACTTGTAGCTGGACGCTCCTATTGCGCAATACACGCGCATCATTTCAATGGTTGTGTACATGCGAACGATAAGCGAGCGCGATCGCGCACGCACACAACGATAAATAGCGGGAACGCCTCGCCTCGTTTCCGAGAAAAATGACTCACTGAGTGAATCGTTTTGTACACCGTTCATTGCGGCGCAAAACACTACACTGTTTACAATATGTTCCTTGTGTAGCCGCAATGTATAATTAACGTTTTAAAGCACAAGCAAACGTAAGGTTACATGGTACAACTCGGAGTATTACGTTGAATTCGTGTTTTATGTGAAATAAAAGGAAATAAATAGTATTTACCTATGAAATGTTATCCTATCGGCTTGGAAATTATTCAGGTCACTGCGATGTTTGCAAGTTATTATTGCACACTTCGGCATTTTGGATAAAACTCGTTTTTCGTCGGTGAACAGCGCGCGTGTACACTCGATGACAGCGGACGGCGAACTGGCGGCGGTGTAGGCCCAATGGGCCTACATCTGCGACCAGGCCGCGCGCGGCTTGTCCTCTCTATAGAATTTTTTCCTCTGAGCATACAATGAAAGTTTAGTTCGTTCCATTCATGCCAGCTCTAATCACCTGTACAAGCATGTACCTACACGCAATTGTATACATACTAACAATAATTATGAAATAAAGTTTATATTTTACTAAACAACGTATTTTATTTGACAACTAAATTATGACAAAAAATATGACAAGTTGGAAAGAGACTTATAACTTTCAGTTTTGAGAAATGGGCCCCTGGCATAAAGAAAATTGTGTGTGCTTTTTCAAGATTTTTACGTTTTACTTAACCTGTAAAATTAAGTACCTGCTACATTATTGTAGTTACAAAAGTAGAACAACGTATTTACTGTGACTAAACCATTTCACGGTACAATGTAGCAACTCATGTAAGACATTTTATTATTGTAACATATGTATATTAAATATTCATAGCCTTAGTCATTCTAAATTGAACAAACATTAAAATCATAATTCCGATTTTTATATGCTTACAAACATATACTACTAATATTTTGGTCACGCCAATTGAAAACAATGAATGATTCTAACAACCATGGCAAATAATCACAAGGTTTTTCTTTCACTACGATGCCAAGCTTGAGGGCCCAAATTGTTTTAATATGTGTGGTCGCTGGTAAGTGATACTTTTGTCGTTTAATAGGCCTTATTTATTAAGTACTTGATACTTTAAATAGGTAATTTTTTATCTATAAAGATGTAGGACTGTAGATGCCCGCGACCCGCGATCTATAAAGATGTAGGACTGTAGATGATAGACGGCCGCGTGCGAGACGAACCGTAAAAATTATCTTAAAAGACTTAATCAAGTACAACTTTTTGGTGCCTTGGAATTCGAAATCTATCAGGAAGTGGATAAAGTCTAGCTTCCAAGATTTGACCCTATAATATAACAACATTTTACGGTGATTAAGTACCTAACAATTACAAAAACGAACTACCTACAACAACATTTTTATAATTAGGTACTTAGTTATTTCAAGAACAATCCGATAACGATTCGACGACCGGTCTGGCGCAGTCAGTAGTGACCCTGCCTGCTGCGCCGCGGTCCCGGGTTCGAATCCCGGTAAGGGCATTTATTTGTGTGATGAGCACAGATATTTGTTCCTGAGTCATGGATGTTTTCTATGTATGTAAGTATTTATATATTATATATTATATATATCGTTGTCTGAGTACCCACAACACAAGCCTTCTTGAGCTTACCGTGGGCCTCAGTCAATCTGTGTAAGAATGTCCAATAATATTTATTTATATTTATTTTATTTATATTTATAACAAATGCTCTTGCTTAAATAATGGACTTCGGCATTAAAACAAATACCTATAACTTGACTATTTTATATAGTGATGTATGTTTTTCGTTTTGCAGGCTACTTTATAACAGTCGAATGCCGGCATACTGTCACAAAAGACTCCTATAGTCCTGATATTCTCAAAAAACCGCATAAGTCGCATTCAACTCTCGCAACTTGGTTGAAAAACCTTCTCGCTGAAGGAAAACTGAAACGCGTATCAAAACCAAATGCCATAAAGGCATTAATATCAAAACTAGCAAAGAATGACAAAATTAATAAAAAACGATCCTCGAAACGCAACTTGCGCATTGGTGTAGAATTCCAAGACTTTATGCATAAACTCAATCATTTCATTAACCGAAATAAGCATAACTACAATTACGAGAAACGTGATAGTTGCCGTTTTGGGTTCGGGAACCCTGCTAAATGCAAAAGACATAAGTTCCGGCGACATGAAACACATAAAGCTAAGAAATCTCACGATAAAAAAAAAGACAACGAAGTAAACTTTGCGCAACACATGGTCGTCGAAAGAGCAAAATATAAATCTTCGTCATCATCAAGTTCAAGCGAACACCAGAGACCGATTAACAAGTCTCGCTTCAAGGTCGTCAATAATAAACGTAAAAAGCATCAAAAGCATGCAAAAGTAAGTTCAGAATCTGAAGAATCTACAGATTATGATGACAAACAAAATGATTCTGAAGAAAAGTCAAATGAATCAGACGAGAAAAAAAACGAGTCTTATGAAAAACCAGATCGATCTGATGAAAAATTTAATGAAGACTCAGATGCTGCCGGAGAAGCTGGACTCTCAGAAAAATCCGATGAAAGCGAAAATGAAAAATCAGAACGAGAATCGCCAGATCATAAATTAATGTATTTGCAAGGTACTAGATTGCAAAGACCGGATTTTAGATCGGGACGAGAATTGAGACATCTTAGGAGGAGCGATAGAATACCATACTTTTTGCCGAAACGGTTTAAGTGGGAGGACAGTATGATACACCATCTTGATGCGTATTGGAAGGTTGGTATCAACTCGTATAACTCTAACAAGAAGTACCGTACGTGGTACGTATGGTAAGTGATAAACGAAATAAATGTAGGTATAGGTACATTTGTATTTTTATTTATTGATGTTCAATTCAAAATGTCACCACCCTTTTGATTCCTTGACTAAAAATTTTAATAATCATCCTCCTCGCGTTATCTCGGCCCGGCACTTGCCACGGCTCATGGGAGCCCGGGGTCCGCTTTGACAAATAATCTCAAGATTTGGCGTAGGCACTAGTTTTACAAAAGCGTCTGCCATCTGACCTTTCAACCCAAAGGGTAACTAGGCCTTAATGGGAATTAGTCCGGTTTCCTCACGATGTTTTCCTTCACCGAAAAGTGACAGGCAAATATTAAATGACATTTGGCACGAGCCGGGGTTCGAACCCGCGACGTCCGGATTGAAAGTCACACGCTCTTGCCGGCAGGCCACCAGCGCTTCTCTGACCAAAAATTTTAATAATCTAGTAAATAAAAAAGCAACCCAAAAAAATTAAAAATTAAATTCGCTTGTAAACTAAGCAGGTAGCGGCTTACTAAATATACCTTGATTCTTTAGGAGATGTCGATGGTTTGATACTTAGGGCCACTTGCACCATCTGCTTAACTCAAGGTTAGTGGGCTGTCAACTGTCAAATTCCATATAAAATGGTGGGTTAACCCTCCGTTTTTGGTAGTGCAAGTATCATTCAAATTATTTGTGTTGTCATTTGATTAAAAGAGGAAGTTCTCTTTCATTAGCGAATTTATTTCTTTGTGGTACCTAGGCCTTCAGGCTTTCTATTAATAGATCTGGCTAAAAATCACTAGCATATTATTTCAGAGGGATACTATAAAATATCAAATAAAATTAAATGCAAGAAACAAGTGAACAATCACACTTACATATAAAAGGGTTAAAATAAAACCAACAATATAAAAACAAATCGTATTCCAATACATTAAGAGATTAAATTAAGCACGTCCGCCATTTGGTGTGGTCGCCACAAGATGGCCGCCCGCCACAAGATGGCGGTCAGCAGCCGTCACCGACGCACTGACACTTGTTGTTGACGCATGTCATGGAGCGCCGGGAGGAGAACACCTGCGCCGCCGAGAATGTCGCCCACACGGCGAGGAGAACCACCACTGGAAGTAAGTATGGTTTTGTTAATATGTAATCTTAAAATTCGCCAGACTATACCTAAGTGTAGACGCGGTGTTTTCAGTCAAAGGAAATAGTAAATCCGATGTACTTAGGATATGTTTAGGAAACTTAACCATAGAGGGCGTGAAAAACAATTATATGCCGTAGTGCAAGTTGTTTGCTAGATGTCACTATTACCCCCGCAAATTGGGTAATGACTTGTTGTCGTAAAATGTATAAGTATTTTTTGATGTCCAAATATGTCGTTAGAATATTTCGATGGATTCCTGATAGGTTAGATTTTTGGGCAAATAAGTTAGCGTTGAAATCACTCATTAATGTGATTGGTTGATGAAGGACCTATTTAGACACGTGTTTCTATGAAAAGTGGTACCTATCGCTACGTGGGCGCACTTTCATACTAGCCCATACGGCGACAAAGTTGCCCATGGGCTGTAAGGAGGAGCTCATTGCCATCCTCTAGCCCTGAGTGTACCCCTGAAATGTACCTATGGGCCTTTTAGGGATAAAACTAGATGGCGCTGTGTCGCAGCCTGGAAGTGGCAAAAATAATTTTTTCCTCAAATATTTTTGCGTGTATTTATTTTTTATAAGAACAAATGACATAATCATACCTAATAATAAGGGTTTTCCCCGGACACTTTTTGACACCCCGCCCGGACGGCCCCCGGACGGCCTCCAAACTAGGACAAATCCGGGAAAACCCGGACGGATGGCAGCCCTAGTAGTGATAGTCCTATATTATCTCAACTCACCCCGTTTGTATGTAGTGATAGTCTTATATTGTCTCAATTCACCCCGTTTGTATTTATAAACTTAACTAAGCCATACAGCGATCTGTACAAACAATCCTTGCTAGAGATAGGGACAGACAACAAAGAAGCAAAATAATATTGTTATTTTTTTGACGACCCATACGAAAGCTACGTCCCTACGTTATTTAAAAAAATACTATTTAAAAACAGTCAGAGTACTCTTCACTTCATTCTTCAAATACTTAAATGAATTAGCAAGCGACAATGTGGTAAATACCTTTTGCTTCAGAACGCTACAAATCTCAAATACCTCCTGTTAAACCAATCGTTAGTAAACCAACTGCCACTCTTAGCAATTAAAGGGTTGAAAGAAAACGAAAATGTGATAAAGCACACATCGCTACCCACAGTCGACTTCTACTACACCCACGGGAGGTGGTTCTTAACCCATCACCACACGGGAACATACTTATAGGGTGAACCCTGGACCACGCACCTCTGAACCCTGGAGGGGAAACCACAGGCGTAAAGACACGTCCGAAACGTCGGAAAATATGAAAGTAACTGTTACGCGATTAAGTCCCGTTTTAATTTAATAATATAGGTGAGCAGTTCCCGACAACTTTGTACCTCAGCCACGTCAGCAAATTTTAATTGATCCTATTTTGTTACCAACATTTAGTAATGTAAGTCGACTTTCGTAAGATATATAAGTACAGGATAATTGTTGTAATTAAGAAAATAAAGATACTAGAGAACCTTAATGACGAAACGAAAACTTACTAAAATCTTTAATTCATCAAAAAAATCTTGGTAACAAAATAGAAATAATAAAAACAAATTTAACTTTTTCCTTAATTTTTGTACAAACTTTTCGAGAACTGCTGAGGTATTGACGGGGACATATAGGTACCGAGATTCCCTTTCCGTCGAGCTCAGAAACTGGCACCCAAAATTAGTTTAACTCGCTGTCAGTTTTGTGAACACAATTAAGCTTGAAATCTCAATAAAAATATTGTTGTTTAGTGTTAATTGCATGAACTATAAGCGATAATCTACATGTAGAACGTGAAAAAAGTTGATTTTTAGGCAGATTTTATGCTTAATTGTCGCCACAAAACTGACAGGGAGTTAACTTTTTGTTAACAACTGTCACTAATTTTGGGACCCAATTTTTGAAAATGCCCATAACCGCGAATCATTCAAAACTGTTATTCAATAGGTATTTACTTTTAGAATATAAAAATATAATAAATACTCACGAAGCACAGCTCGTACTTTCATTTCGCAGGAGTTTTTATTTATTACTTCATTTAATAGCGTACCGCGCTTTATAAACCTCTTTAAACAATAAATCACTATACATTTATAGCACGCGGCTTTGCTTGTCCTCATATTTAAAGTCACACACAGGCCGAACGCGATTAATTTGACATTATTTTGCCTTTTTTTTCCAACGTTTCGGCCAGGTTGCAATGGCCGTGGTCGCGGAAGACTCAACCTATCCTTGCTTGGACTTTCGATTGATCCGTGGAACATGGCGGATCGTTCTCCAAATATGTATTTTTTATTTTTGCATTGTGTTGTTTAATGTATAAGTTTGATAGGATATTATGCAGTAAATAGCCTAGGCAAATGGTGCAGTTGATGAAGAATTCGTTTGGAGATGCGAATATCCAATTCTACGGTCCCGGCCGCCATCATGCTTTGTACTGCTGCTCCAGCTATCCTCCATTGCATCGCGAAGGCCTCGTTCGCAAAAAAACTACTTATACTGTTTTATATATCTCTGTAATTTACTTGACATTGGCAAAGTGCCCTGGTAGCAGAAAGCCATTACATATTATACGAAAAAAGAAATATCCTTGCTTGCTTGCTTGTCCTTTTTTGATGCATGCTTTAATATAGCACTTTCTACAAAACTGAATGTTGATAGCGGCTTTGTTGAGCGTGCGTCCATCCTAAGATATGATCCTATGAAGCGTCGACTCAGGAGTCTCAGGACACTTTTGTACGAGTTTCAATTGTTTGACATGCACTCCTCAGGCCCTGCCCCGCTGCACGTCCAATATAAGCTGTGTATACATTTATAAGGAGGGGGGGGGGGGGGGTTGGTGAGCTATGGGCTATGATTGCCACAGAGTGGCAACCCGGCCTAACGCGAGGATCTGGCAGACCCCGCCGGCGAAGGCGGGACGACTTGGATTGCTTCCTTAATACTTAAGGACCGAAACTAAGTAGCCAAGATCGGGAAGATTGGAAAAAGGGAGTCACAGGGTCCCAAAAATAATAAATAAAAGTATTCTATCTATCTATCTATCTGCCTGCGCCATTTCCCATCATCTGGGGTCGGCTCTCCTTGTCCGTTTTCTCCATTCCGGGCGGTTTTGGGCGATATCTGGGTTTATACGTTGTTGTTTCAGGTCTTTTTGGACCATCGTTAACCAAGTTAAAATACCACAACCAAACCAAACCAAATAAAAGTATTCTATATCTTTTTACAAACAGACAGAAACCCTACAATACATTGTAAACCTACTTAGTCATATTTAATCAAGCATTTATGTTTCTGTAACGTGGCGAAACAATCGACATATATTTATGGGATCGGTAAATAACTGCTGATACGTCGGCACGCGGGACGAAATGGGTTAATCAAAGTAAGCTACAGTGAAAAACATATAGAAATATGTTTAGATATTTGTAAGTATTCTTTTCATACATTGACATGTTTGTTAAGGGTAATATGCTGGAAATGTTAAGGCCAAGGTACGTGTTTTGAAATGTTTGTATTAGTCTTGTCGTTCTTTTTTACCGAGAACGGAGTTTTCCACATTTTTCGGATTTTTGAACATAATGAAGAAGAGCTGGCGACTTCCTCGCACAACGTATCAGCATTGCGATACAGCGAGGAAATGTCGCCATGTATCCTTGGTACAATGCCTCAAGGGCCTATTTTAGACAATAGCCGCCTTTACACAGGCGCTCTATCGCGCGTGATACAGCAATCGCGTGTGAAAGAATGCGCGTGTAAAGCCGACGGGAAGGGAAAGCGCGCGCGCAATCGCGTGGTTGAGGTTGTCTTTACACGTACGTTCATTCGCGCGCGCAAGATGGCGGACATACGCTCGTGGACTAAAGAATTAGTGTTTGAATTACTTGCTCTTTACAAATCGATACTATTAATAACAATAAACAATAATAACGCGGTCTATCGCGCACGATTAGCCTTTACACGCACGCTCTTCTTCAACACGCAATCGCGCGCGATTGCGCGCACAGGCTTAACCGCGCGCTATCTTGTACGTTCTGGGAACGCGCGATAGAGCGACTGTGTAAAGGCGGCTATTAGCTAGCTTTTAACTTTAGTCTTAGTTTCTTATATAATTATATGTAAATAAAGATACTTGCCTGTGTGGTGACGGTGCCTGTGTGGTGACGGGTTAAGAATTTCACCACCCCCTTTCTTCCCGTGGGTGTCGTAGAAGGCGATTATGGGATTTAGGTTAAATTGTGGCGTAGGCGAGAGGCTGGCAACCTGTCACTGCAATGCCACAGTTTCGTTTTCTTTCAACCCCTTATTTTGCCAAGAGTGGCACTGAAGCTTTAGTAGTTTCATGTGCTCTGCCTACCCCTTTACGGGATACAGGCGTGATTGTATGTATGTTGTATGTATGTAAAGATACTTTTTAACATAATGTATAAAATTATCACACCTTATAAACCAAAGTCGCCACCTTCGCAACTCAAAAACTACTGAACAGATTTTCATGCAGTTTTCACCTCTGCTAGAATGATTCTTGAGGAAGCCTTCTGAACTACTTCCACTATTTTGAATATTCTGTGGTAAGGCTTGAATGTCGGGTTGCGCCTGACCTCACAAGACCAAGTGCACTGCTAAAGCACAAACGTTTACGATGTTATAGTTATCGTAGCTAGCTATCTCTATCGCTCTTCCCTATTGGAGCGGCAGCGTTTCAATCGGCGTCTAACGCCAACAATTGTCATTTCGACTAGGCCTAACATTTCATGTCAAAAATCAGTTTGTGGTTTTCTACTTCACTCGGCATTTCTATTTATCATTATACTTCATTAAGAAATTGTTTTTAAGTATTATATTAATGTTTAGTTACGCACTTTTTCATGCTTAATGTTAAATAAGAAATCGTAACATACCGCACGATTTTTAATTATTAATAACCATCCTTTTGCAAAGCCGTAGTTGGGTAAAAAATAAGTAATATAATCTAATACTAACGACCCGCCCGGCTTTGCATATAATATATTCATCTTTGAATCACTAAAAACGCATCAAAATCCGTTGCGTATTTTAAAGATATAAAAGCTCGGCCACACATGCGCGTTTTGAGAGCGTAGGCGGAGCGTTACCGGTGCGCCGAACGAACGCTGGCGGTAACTAACGAGCGCAGATTGCGAGTGGAATGCACGCATTCCGCTACGCTATCAAAACGCTTTATGTGTGGCGGAGGCTTAAGTTATAGGTCAGGCAAAGGCACAGGCAGCGGAAAGCGACTTTGTTTTATAATTATGTCGTGATGCTTTAACGATTTCATACTATATAGAGAGAACTACAGTATAAATACATGAGGTTCCATCATTGTTGAATAAAAAAATAAACTTTTTCGATAAAATCTTATTTATTCATTTACAAACTTCACTCTAGCAACATTTACGATAACAAACCTTATTCAAAAATATCTACACTAGAAAGGAATAAGATCATACAGTTCTATTCACGTCTCTCCTGTGGACATACCCATAGTTAACCCTAAGAACGCTTAGGACGTCAAAAGACGCGCGACTACAGTCCAATATCGACCTTAATGCATTTTGACAAGGGATAGTTGTTCAAAGCATAGTTTTAAGCGAATTTTAGTATTAATTCTCTAATATCATGTATGCTTTAGTGTCCAGAGAAGAGACAATCTTAAAAAATACGTATGACCCAGTAATACTCGGCAACGAACCGACAAAAATACTCCAAGAACTCATAATTGGAAGAATTTGGCTTGGCAACACTGGACAACTGTTTCAACGCCAACGGACGTCATATCACGTCACACCATTTAAAAACATAACAAAAACGGAATACGGAATAATAGTTATATTCGATTCTTAACCATATTTGACCGTAGTTCTCTAGAAAATGACAATATATTTATTTTTGTCAATGTTGGTAATAACAGGGCCGGCTCCACTCCGCGATTAGTACACGCCACGCTACAAGTACATGCCGGCGGCCGCGAGTTCGCCTTCGCGCGGCGCAATAAAATTCAATGTCGGCTGCTCGTGTGCGGTCTGATTGTTAATGTAGATAAGAATTTGGCATTTTATGAACATCAAAGGAGTGAGCCTCCTGTACTTGTACTATTATAATGTTCTGTGGTAATAATATCAATGTTAATATTTGATAAATAACTTGATAAGCATAATTCTATAGAGACACTGAATACCTTAGACACTCCATAGATAAGTCATACTCATTGTAATATAGTACTAACCCCGAAACCGCCGCTTTTGACCGTTTCATACATTTTAGTAATGGCCTTAACATTGTGTTTTGGACTACTATAAATGTTTAACTATACCTATGGGAAGTATGAAATTTTCAGTGGCTGCGAATCGAGAAAGAATTTTTTTTTATGCAAAATACCTACATTTTTTCAGCTACTTTTACAAATAACTTGTTTCGATTTTTAGTATTCTTTAAAATTTTATTATTTAACACAATGTGTTGCGAATGTTCTTATGTTTATGTTAAAAGCGTGACAAACCCACATTTCATTGCTGACAGCACATTGAATATTTTATTTATTTGAAATACGAGACACTAAAAATCTTTATGATTCATAAATGTAGCTGAACAAAGGTTGGTCAGTTTTAGTAGATATTAATTTTTTTATTGGACATATCTTTGCAATAGGTACTTACAAAAATATATACTAGGTGTTTTAGACGTAGGATTATAAATAAATAAATATTTAAACACACATTTACATTCACATTTTTTAAACAGATTGACAGAGCCCCACGGTAAGCACACGAAGGCTTGTGTTGTGGGTACTCAGACAACGATATACATAATATACGAATACATATACAGGGTGGAAAAATCGAATGCCACATGGATGGCAACTACCTTAAATATTGTAAATAGCACATTTTGTGTAAGGGAGACTTTCCTTTGTTTTTAAAAACAATAAATTCTGAATTTAATGATTTATGAAAAATGGCTTGCCTCAGTCGGGACTCGAACCGGTCAAATGTGACAAAAAATAACGTGCCGTATTTTATGATGCAGATTGAAAGGGTTACTGGTAAGCTTAATTTTTCTCTAAATAACAAATAAAATACAATCAGAATAACGGAAGGCCATGAAAATTTCTTCTTAATTGCGGTGCATTTCACGTGAAGGGTGACATCAAAAAGGTAATTGTTAGTTTTCATGGCCTTCCGTTATTCTCATTGTATTTGTTATTTAGAGAAAAATGAACCTTACCAATAACCCTTTCAATCTGCATCATAAAATACGGCACGTTATTTTTTGTCACATTTGACCGGTTCGAGTCCCGACTGAGGCAAGCGATTTTTCATAAATCCTTAAATGCAGAATTTATTGTTTTTAAAAACAAAGGAAAGTTTCCCTTACACAAAATGTGCTATTTTCAATATTTAAGGTAGTTGCCATCCATGTGGCATTCGATTTTTCCACCTTGTATAATACATAGGAAACACCCAAGACAGGATCTGATATATTAAAGCGAAAGTGGGTTGTCAGGATCGTAGTAAATGGAAATCCGTGATCTCTGCCTACCCCTTTGTCAAACAGGCGTGATTGTATGTATGTATATTATGTTCTTGGCCTTTAGTATACTGGTTGAGACATCATTTCAAAAGAAATACTCAGTCTCAATGCTTTGACGTTATATGACGTCGTTGGCGTATGACGTGTATAGTCGATTGACGCAGTCAAAGGGTTATTACTGTAATTATACTGTTCGATTAAAAATACAAGTTTTTCGATAATCACCAGTCTGCGTAACGTTTATGAGTGCAACCAGGTTAAATTAGCAACGATTTTGTGCAGAGCAAGGGCTAAGTAAACGTCATAATTAGGTTTGGCATTTAAAATAACATTTGCTTTAGTGGAGCTGTCAAAATCGCTGTTAGCTTAGCTTGGTTCGACTCTAGTAGCATTTCCACGAGAATGACATATATTTGCTAGTGTGTAACTTATTTTGTACGGATCTCACTCATAATGGCATAAGTGCGAGCGAGGTACGGACAGTAAATAACACACTTAGCGAATATGTCATTACAAAACTCGTGGTATAGTGAAATCATAGATTAAATATAAAAAGATCATACCATCCCATACATTAAAATGCGACCGCCTAAGAACGCACATACACTACACCACACATAGATGGCGCCACAAAAATGCCGTGTTGCCATCGATTATTTGTAGATTGGCGTTAAGTGTCACTTTCGAGCCGTAAATCTATGTCAAAAGTGACACTTAACGCCATCTACAAGTATAATCGAAAGCTACAAGACATTTTGTGGCGCCATCTATGTGTGGTGTAGTGTATGCACGTTCTTAGGCGGTCGCATTTTAATGTATGGGATGGTATGATCTTATATTTAATCTATGGTGCAATAGTTGTTAACGATTTCATTTACGTTCAAGAGATCGCTATGATAGATGGCAAATTCTTTCATAGTCACACATTCACTACCAGACGAAAATTGGCGCACTACGGAAACCGATCGTATTTTATAATCGCTTGTATAGCGAGAACCCGCTCAGCGGGTTCACCGTCATCTGAGCAAAGTTTACGACTGCCCACCAGGCGGGATCTTGGTTGAGCATTTCTTTTTTTTGCCACTTATGAAATGTGATATCTTTGGAAAAAATATGCTATTTCTACTTAGAATCACTAGCTTTTTTCAATCCTAGTAGTTAAAAAAAATTGTCCCATACGATTTTTTCTTATTTTGTTACCATTTTCCGTACATGTTGTGTGGGGTAACAAAAGAGGAAAGTAACAAAAATGTATGGAAATTCTGGGACACTTTTTGTCTTCCAGCAGGATTGAAAGTACTCGTGATTCTGAGTACAATTGACCTAAAATTCCCTAAAAAAATGGCAAAAAAAAAGAAATGCTCGGTTGCGAAAATGTTAACTGTATCCTCTTTTAAGAGATCCATGAATACTGAAGGACCCATTTAGTTTTCCCTATTTTTTCCTATTTTACATAGCGACTCTGACACCAGAAATTTCACAATTATAATAGTTTATGTTTATGTGATGTATAAATCGGTGATTTTTACAATACTTTAAAAAATCATAGTGACAGTGAAAGTCCTTGGTATGGGTCAATCCGCGGCAAGAGTAACATGAGTTACGATTTTATGGCGTGTTCCATTTATTCACGATACTAGTTCAAGTGATAATCTATCTCTAAATAAGTGTTACTTTCCCAATATATGCATAGATCCTTTCATTAGCAGCTGTAGTTGAAATAAACACGCAATGAAGTCGTGACTCACGTTACGTCTACGTGGATTCACCCGTATTAAGACTATTTGTGTACATTCAAGAAAAGATATTGCAAAGCTCATTCTAAGGTCCCTTTTTCTCAAGAAACACACAACAACAGTTTCACTGGCGGAGGCGTAGAAACAATTTTTTTTATATACAATTCCTTATACAAATTGTCTTTATACGCTTTAAATTTAAAAACAAATATTACATTATACTTTAGCAAATTAACAAATATATTCAAATGGCATGAAAAATCTACTCACAATTTTGTGGAAAGCTCAATTTTGGCTAATTCATAGTCTATGGTGCACAATTGTTATTCATTACTTAACACTTTGACCGCATATGACGTCAAAAGACGCGCGAAAGAAGACTTTTTCATTAATACTTCTTCACTGACAAAAAATGGCGAACTACGTAAAAAACCGGTCGTTATTTATAACCGCCCGGTGAAAGCAAAGAACACATTAGTTCAGACGTCCGCGGACGTAAGTCGTGGACGTGGCCTTGAGCGCACTGACGTCCAGACGTCATCTGCCGCGCTGGATGTTTTAAGAGTGTGCACACTTGACAGACGCGTCGGCGGACGTCCGCGTAATGTGTCGAGCGCTTAATTGGCGAGAACCCGCCCAGCGGGTTCTCGGGCACCTGAGCAAAGTTTCCGAGTGCCCACCAGCCGGGTTCCTGGTTGCGAAGTGTAAAAGATCAACGAATAATAATCATGCGCCAAGCTCTTAGCAAATGTACAAGGAAATAACTTTCCAAAGCTTAAAATTACTCAACCTACATTGATCGTCAAAACCGTAATTTCTTGCTAAAGGGTAAATCAACTTTTTTGTGTCATAACTTCATAAAAAACCGGAGGTTCGAATCCCGGTGCGAACCAATGAGTTTTTCGGAACTGCGAAATGTCATGTGATATTTGCCAGTCGCTTTTCGGTAAAGGAAAACATCGTGCGGAAACCTGACTAATCCCAATAAGGCCTAGTTACCCTTCGGTTATACACGGTAACATAAAAAGGACCGTGCAAACTTTACAAAATGACTTTTAAGGTCATAATGAATAACTTTTACTATGTGACCAATGCTAAAATCGCGAAAAAGATTTGGCCGTTCCATAGAAATCATGGAGTACAAATATTAGGGATTGGACCGGCATTAAAGACACCGCCACTGTCTAGAACGGCAGAGTAGAGAAAACTTTCGCATGATGATCGCCGACATTCGATAGGATATGGTACTATAAGGAGAAGAATAGAAATCATGACAGTCGAAATGTACGAAACAGCCAAATTTTTTTTTTAACCCCCGACGCAAAAACGAAGGGGTGTTATAAGTTTGACGTGTCTGTCTGTCTGTGTGTGTGTGTCTGTCTGTGGCATCGTAGCTCCCGAACGGATGGACCGATTTAGATTTAGTTTTTTTTGTCTGAAAGCTGAGTTAGTCGGGAGTGTTCTTAGCCATGTTTCATGAAAATCGGTCCACTATATCGGGGTCGGGGGTTTTTCAAAATTTTAATTTTGTGGTTAGGTTATTGCAATTTCAGCATTGGTCCCATAGGACAAGTTGTTCATTACGACCTCCAAAGTCACCATGCAAAGTTTGAACGAGCCTATTTATTTCAGTGTATAAATAAATAAATATACAAGAATTGCTCGTTTACAGACCAGATATTAGATAGATAGATGCCCCTTTGAAGAATCGACAAAGATACCACTATTTTTCTCATTATTGCAGAAAAATACAGCTATATTTACAGAAAAAGTTTAAAAAAATTACCCCAAGAGACGAAGCCATATCTTAAGTTGATTTATCCTAAAGCAAGATATGACAAAACCACATTCTCTGACATCAATGTAACATATCTACATGGAAAGCACTAGGGCAAGTGATTCGACTAAAGACGCCATGACACTGTCAAAATTGACAGTGTCAAGTGTCATAACACAATCTTATACTAGTGGACACAGATCTTCGTCATTCGTGGAATGTCGTTATATCATTATCATATCCAGCTTTTTACGATAAAAGGGTCCCTGTACTAGTGTAATGTTTATAATATAGCAGCTTTAGATACTAGTGACGTAAGTCAGTCTGTAACGAAACGCTCGTAGATATGTATCTCTATCGCTCTTGCGTATGGGCACGACAGAGCCAGACTACCTTTCGCGGCGTTTCGTTCTCGTTTCGCGTCGCAGAAATGGCTACGGCACCTGAAACCTTTCAACTAGGACGTTTTTTTCTGAAATTACATATAACAAATTCGTCCTTATTGTAGATAAAGTATAAGACCCCTTTATGATGATAGCCACATTTTCTTGTAAATAAATTAAATTGTTAAATTCATTTCAAAGTATTTTGACTACATGGAACATGCCATCTGCTGGCCCAAATAAGTAACCTTAACTCGGCATTGATATTTCAAATACGAAACGTTATTGCAATGTTCTGCCAGTAGATGGCATCACTATCACAAATCTTTATAGCATGATTTCGCAAATTAATTGTTACCTAGATGCTTCAAGGTGGTTTGTTACTTGTACGTACCAGTGGCACCCTCTATGAAGAGGTTTAAGTAATACCCTATAGGAAGGCTCTTGTGCTGCCCTCTATAGCTCGTCTTGCACATCTAACCAATCAACTTTTACAAAACGACTGTAGTAACAAATAAAAATTCAAAAAAATCAATGAAAATCACAAAATACAATAAAACTCCTTACGATTAAAATAAATAACAACTTTTCTAAGAAATGTAATAAAAATAACAATATAAGGACATTTATATGCCAATCTTCAATAAAAAAACTTTTTACACAAAAAAAGTACTATTAAAGACCGATGAGGAAGTCAACTGATATTTTGTTACAACAGATGGCGCTACTATAACCGTTTTATCGTCATATACATGTTTTCGAAGAATTTTCCGGTAATTTTATACGATGTATTCACCATAGTATAAGACCTGGGGGGTTACCATGAAGTGCTAAAGCCGTTCAGTTTAGGTTGAGAGAAAGGGACACAGCTATAGCAGTTACATAGCTCCGTCCCTCTCTCTCAACCTAAACTGAACGGCTTTAGCACGTCATGGTAACCCCTAGGGCTTCCAATACCGGGATCCCGGTATCTCGGGATCCCGGGATCCCGCCTTTTTTTGGGCACATTTCAATACCGGTATTTAATTTAGTAATACCGGGATCCCGGTATTTTTAGTAACTAACAAATTACGCCAAATTAACGTAAATCACTCATTAAAAACGTTAAATTTCTGCATCAGGATGGTCACTACACACGTAAATCTTGCTTCTTGCTCTCGTTTCTCGATTTGACACATTCTCTGTTTGGTGTTTTTGCATTATTTGTATGAAAATGATAGTTTTTACGATGATTACCTAGATAAAGAATTAAATATACGTGTTTAAAGCATTAATTGAGGAGGGTCTGCTGCGAACATTTGACACATTTGTCGCACTTGTGAATTCGCGCGTAAGTGTGACAGAGAAGCTAACACGTCAAGCGTAGTTGCAACAGGCCACAAATCCTCTGTAAACAAATCGCCTTGATGCATCTATGTCATAGATACATACTTATACTTTTCAAAAAATTAGTTAATGCATACGAACTAACGTATACCGTAGCTACTCTATTTTTACTGTGCGTGTGCGTAAGCGTGTGTTGAACTCTAGCTCAAAACTTTGCCGTACCTAACATTCCTCATAGTAACGAAATTGGGAAATCACTACTCAACTATCAAAATCAAGAAAATTACTTTTCTAATCCGTAAATTAAGTGTTCCTATTCCGCGGATATTCTTTTTGATTTTGATTATCATGGATTTCCGCAAAGTAATGTGTGATTCCATAGATTATTTCTTAATGTGATTTTTGATAATCTATGTCGGACAATTCAGCTTTTTTGGCTAATTGTTCAATGATTTGGCGGATTTATTTTATTCGTGCTTTAGCGCCTCTAGTGCCACCAAAAACAAAAATACTACTAAATTGTACCACATATATTGATTACAATGTGTTTCTAAAAAAAATCATCTCATGTTCTAATTTAAATAGTCAATGATGAAACTATAGTGTGTATAATCGAGAAATGCTTCTCAATGCTTGTTATTTAATAAAGTGATATTATAGTTAAATCTTCACCACAACTACACCATTAACACTGATTATAAAATATAAGATTATAAAACACAGCATGAATGAGACACAGCTTCCTAGTATCACAGCCATACTAAAGAAGAGGCGATTGAGGTGGGTCGGACATGTGTTTGTGTAATTGTGTATCGAATGGAGCGGACTCGTTTGCCACGTCAAATCATGCTGGGAGATGTTGCAGATGCAAAAAGACCGGTCGGACGGCCAACGCTGCGCTTTAAAAATTGCGCGAAGCGTGACATGGAATATCAAATGTGACCAACATTTGATATTCCATGCGACCCGTGGCAACGACTGGCTGAAGACCGACCCACGTGGCGCCGTGTTATCCATGACGGTCAATCCAAGCACGACAATGCCTGGTTCTCCTCCTTGAATGATAAGCGCATTAGGCGTCACGAGCAGGCCTCTAACCCCCGTCCATATGGGGGAGCATACACCTGCCGTGTGTGCGGATGAGGGATCCTATCTCGAATTGGGCTGTACAGCCACAAACGTAAGTGTCGCAAGGATGCTGTTTGAATCATCTGTTATAGATGCAAAGGCCTGTTATTATTAAAATGTAAAAGGTTCTATTCCGCACGAGCTTAAAGAGATCGATTTGGCAGAAAACATGGTTTGCTATGGCCGCGTCTTATTGCGAAATGTCCGATCTGGCGGCGATATCTAACTTACAGAATCACCTGAGTAGAGATCTGGCGCTCTTTCCCGCTTGCTTTTATACTGCGTCCTTGGGACTGAGGAGTTGAGGACTCATAACAAAAACAAAGAGCACAGGGCGTAGCCCTTTGAACTATGTATTATACTTAAAACAATAGAAGTTGTACTAACTTGGCCACATAAGTTTGCGTTTTGGGTTGAAATCGAAACTTATGAAGTTGGAAATGTAATCGATTTGACACATCACTAAGTCGGATTGGCAAGATTCCGCTGTAGTAAAACACGCATGAACAGTAACAAACGAGATTTTGAATAAAATTTGTTATTTTAAGCAAATTACTTGTTTTTTATATTTTCCTGACTTCAATACCGGGATCCCGGGATCCCGGTATTGAAATCGCCAATACCGGAATGAATACCGGTATTGGAACAGGCCCGGTATTTGGAAGCCCTAGTAACCCCCCTGTAGTCTTCTAACAAACGTAAGCAGCAAGATTCATTCTTGTTCATTCTCATCCGCTTACATTTGTTGCGTACAGGGCGCACACATATATACCGCGCGGCGTACGTTTCTTAGAAGTGTTACTACTGTGACCCATATCTCAAAGTTGAAAGTTACAAGTTACAAGCGGAAATCTCTTTCCAACTTGTCATATTAGACATTGACTGCCACCAAAGAGGATCGTGTATTATAGAGAATGACTGTCAAATTAAAATGTGTAATCACAGTGCATAGACTGCCATCTCTCGACACAAGCTTAAAACTTTTGAACCTCAGTTTTGACAATTTGGCCCATATTCTTAGCTTGATATGTTTTAAAATGTCAAATATTAATATTAGCGCCATGTAGCCGAGTGTACCCCAAAGGTGTATCGCCATCTAGCTCACCGTACCTTTTTCAATATGGTTTTGGGGTACGTTTTTTTCTTAGACTTTATCGGTCTTTACGAAGTTATATAGGTCTTTGCTGCCACTTATAAATTGTATCTTGTAGCTTCGAGAAATGGGCCACTGGTCTTATATTGTGTCTATAGCTAACAGTTGCAGTGGCGACATCTGTGTTAACCTCTTTTTGTGCCTCCTCATTAGGATTAAATAAGCATAACATAATTCTTTCGTTATAAATTATGATAATAATAATTACACCTTCTCATTATATTGCAATTTTATTTAAAAATTGATGAGTCCCTTATTTGTTATCATGAGAAATAAGGTTCTTGAGAAATTAATATAAAAAAAATCTCTTAAAAATATGTTTATAAGACCTTTTTCAAAAGAAAGGTCAGACATTACTTCAAAAAGCTTCACCATCATCATAAGTTTCTTAACGAAATTATAAAAGATTGAGTAATCAATACAAAAAACTCAACTGTAGCCTGTTTCACAATAGTGACACTTCACCAGTTTAACAAGGGAATATTGACGTTAAGTAATTACTTATCAACCCCGTAACAGGTGCAGAATAGGCTAGTTTCCTATAATTAAAATAAAATATTTTATGCAGTACAACAAATAATTAGAAGAAAAATATGGACAGTAGTTATGTTTAAACATTTCTATCTAATAAGTCAAAGAGAAAGGTATAAAGTAAATGAATTGACCGTGACGTCACTCCTCAGAATTTCATAATAATTCCATATTAGAAAATCGTTTTGACAGTTCTTAAAAGAAGCTGATTTGACTAGTAGGAAACTAGCCTAGCCAGTGTTAATGGTAAAATAGCCCATTGATCATCAAATAATTCATAATTATAAATAACGAATTTATTTTTATATTTACGAGTCCCTTGTTACATATAACTTCAAAAGTATCATCATAAGTTTCTGAACGAGATAAAAGATTCAATGACCAACTCACAAAGCTACATCTCAACCTCACTGACATCTGTGCCCACAGACAAGTGAACGCTTTGAGGCTAAGATCGAGCTGACATCTGTGCCCACAGACAAGTGAAAGCTTTGAGGCAAAGATCGAGCTGACATCTGTGCCCAAGTGAAAGCTTTGAGGCAAAGATCGAGTTGACATCTGTGCCCACAGAGAACTCAAAGCGGTCAGTCTTTGGTATAGAACATCCAGTTGAGTACCGCCTGGAGCACCATGGCTATGACGAAGCCGGAGAACAGGTCCCAGCTGTAGCCGGTGGTGGGGAGGCGCGCGGTGGCGGGGGCGCGGCGGTCGAGCTGCTCCACGGCGCGCGTGAGGCGCTCCAGCGTCACGCCCTGCTCGCGCAGCGTCGTGTCGAGGGAGTTGAGCGTCTGCTTTAGCGTCCGTCTGGAGAGAGGTTACAAAACAGTAGAGTGATAGATATTCGTTAAATATCAGGTTTTAGCATAGAGGAATAAGTAAGGGAAGAGAACTCCATACATCAGTAATAATTTGTCTGGACATAGTTCCTATCGTAAATTATCAGTACCGCTACTTGTCAATAGATGTCGCGACGAACGAAGTCTAATGCGCACCAATTTTTAGCTAATATTACAATAATCAGTATTCTGTTTGTAATATAAGTTCTAAACTGTTCTATTATTACATTTTTGACAGACGCGACACTGTTGGCACCTAGTGTCGAGTAGTGGTACTGATAATTTACGCTATTTAATGCGTGATTGACGCTAGACGTCACTACAAATAACTTGCATTTGCTGATGTAATAGGAGGTAGGGCATAGCGAATAATAGGAGGTAGGGCATAGCGAATGATATTCCGCTTTGTGTGGTAAGGCACAGCACAGCGGATATTGTCTCGCTCGAATCTAGAGCAGAGCCCAACTGGGGAAGTACCTCCGCCTTACAGAAGACCGCAGCCAAATAGCACTAGACCCTACTCATAGTGTTCTGTTCCTGTCGGTGAGTAAGGCTGCCAGAGCTCAACGAGGGTGCGGTGTGCTGATGACGGGAGGACTTACGGAACTAACTTGTTCCGTTTATTGTCCTTTGAGTCGTCGGCAACCCGAACCCTCCTTAGAACTTGTACACCCCTTTTTACTGTGTACTTAACACAGCAAAAGGGAATGTACAAGTTTCTAATGGGGTGGCAACGCGCATGTGACACTGTTTGAGTTGCAGGCGTCCATAGGTTACGGTGACCGCTTTACATCAGGCGGGCCGTATACTTGTTTGCCACCGACGTAGTAGTATATGTAAACTCTTCCCTTATTTATTCCTCTATGATATGTGCAGAACTATTTTGAACAGCTGATTTAGGGCCGCAATCTTGCCGAGCAGATTTGCTCGGGCGAGGCAAATGTGTGCGCATGAGCACGGACATTTTGCGCGCAAGGCATGGCTGTAATGTACGATCTAGTATCAAATGATAGAACACTAAACTAAGCACTATTTTTTTTAATTGGAAAAAAACATCAAATCACAATTTTGGCTTTTAAGCCCTCCATTCACGATACGATATAAGTATACGATCCGTCGCGACAGATTAATCGAAACGACCGATCGACAGTGTATGTCAACATCGTCAACGATTTACTTGATCGCATGCGATATCGCAATGTGCGATCGAAAGTGTGTGGCCCCTTGCGACCACCGATTCTATTTTTATCTCATACTTACCTACTGATTTTATTATTGCGTTATTAAGTTGAATGTTGGGCTTTACGCCAATATTACTCTACTTACGAGTGTTTGGATCTCGTGGCTTGCTCCTGTCTGGAGTCGGAGTCTGAGCGCTCGCGTCGCTCGTGTCTGTCGAGCGAGTGTCGCTCAAGTCGCTCGGGTCGGAGCGCGCCCGCGCTGCCTACCGTCGACGTTATTACGAAATCCTCTTCGTATTCGAATATCTCGGACGGTTGCCACGGGCTGAAATAAATGGTTTTTTATTACTGTTGTTCGAAAATAATAGATTGTGTGGCGAGAAAACAAAATTATGCATTTAAGAGGATACGGTAGCGAAAATGCTAAAATGGAAAGGTCCCTTTCAACTTGGGAATTTTAGTTAAATATACAAGTGTTATTAACTAGATTTATCGAAAAAAAATTGTCCATTAAGAACAACTCAGTCAAAAGATATTTCATTCGCGGTTCCGCTCTCGACTCTTTCCTCCTTCAAAACTTAATCAATCGGAACGAAATTTGAGAATCTGAATAACAATGAAATAATATATGTCGGACCGTTTAGCTTTTTTGGTTAATTGTTACCAATCTTGAGTATCACACCTTTTTTTGCGCCACAATGAAAAAGACCGTTTTTGGAAATTTTTGATTGGCTCTAGAATCTTTAAAAAGCAGAATATCAAAAAAATCAAAACGGTCCGACACAGATAAAAATAATAACAATCTGTGTTGAAAAAATCATTGCTCTGTCTTCAAAACCGGCCAAGAGCGTGTCGGGCCACGCTCAGTGTAGAGTTCCGTAGTTTTCCGTATTTTTCTCAAAAACTACTGAACCTATCAAGTTCAAAACAATTTTCCTAGAAAGTCTTTATAAACTTCTACTTTTGTGATTTTTTTTCATATTTTTTAAACATATGGTTCAAAAGTTAGAGGGGGGGGGACGCACTTTTTTTTCCTTTAGGAGCGATTATTTCTGAAAATATTAATATTATCAAAAAACGATCTCAGTAAACCCTTATTCATTTTTAAATACCTATCCAACAATATATCACACGTTGGGGTTGGAATGAAAAAAAAAATCAGCCCCCACTTTACATGTAGGGGGGGGGGTACCCTAATAAAACATTTTTTTTTCATTTTTTATTATTGCACTTTGTTGGCGTGATTGATATACATATTGGTACCAAATTTCAGCTTTCTAGTGCTTACGGTTACTGAGATTATCCGCGGACGGACGGACGGACAGACAGACATGGCGAAACTATAAGGGTTCCTAGTTGACTACGGAACCCTAAAAACCAGGGAGGAAATAGTCGAGAGCGTTTGTATGGAGAATTAACCCCTACCGTATCGTCTTAAAGTTAGGAATTCTATAAGAATAAGAATAATTCATTGAAAAAGCCTTATTTCTAAAGTGAATCCTGAACGTAGTGATGGACACTAAAATAGAATTCTGAACGTAATGGGGGGTTTAAAGTGGTTATTTATTACCATGTGATATATATAACGTTTTTCACATGAGGATGTGATTATAATTCAAAATATAATAAATAATATTAAAAAACATATCCGAGAACAGAAAAGTGTACTTTTCTTGCCTCCTAATAGGGGTCTTGCATCCATTAGATCACAAGTAATGTCTGATGGAGATCACTCCATCAGTTTTCAGAATATTAGGTTTTTTCTGAGGCAGATAAATAGAGAGATCGCCTGATGGTAAGCGATCACCAGTCCACCACCTATAGACACCTGAGAAGTGTTGAAGATCATATATACTCTGTCAAACAAGTCTGTCAGTAAATAAGAATAAAGAAAACTATATGCATCCTTTTCTTTATGGTGCTAGAGAAAAGGATACCTATAATTTTCTTTGTTCTTATATACTGACAGACTTGTTTGACAGAGTATATCTAATATAGTGAGTGGATGGTGTCGGGACAGGTCACGTGGAGCTGCGGAACCCGCGGCGCGATGGCTCGCGGGCTCTATACTATGACTCTTTTTTTTTTGGTCGGAGGATTGGACATCCCGGGGAGAACTATGACTCGCGTAGTCACCTGGTGTTGGAGTGCTTGTACCGCCAGCCTTGGTCCTGGATGCCGTCGGGGCAGGCCACGTGGAGCTGCTTGTGGAACAAGCGCGGAACCCGCGGAGCGATGGCTCGCGGGCTCTATACTATGACTCGTGTGGTCACCTGGTGTTGGAGTGCTTGTACCGCCAGCCTTGGTCCTGGATGCCGTCGGGGCAGGCCACGTGGAGCTGCTTGTGGAACAGGCGCGGAACCCACGGGGCGATGGCTCACGGGCTCTATACTATGACTCGTGTGGTCACCTGGTGTTGGAGTGCTTGTACCGCCAGCCTTGGTGCTGGATGCCGTCGGGGCAGGCCACGTGGAGCTGCTTGTGGAACAGGCGCGGAACCCGCGGCGCGATGGTGGCTCGCGGGCTCTATACTATGACTCGTGTAGTCACCTGGTGTTGGAGTGCTTGTACCGCCAGCCTTGGTCCTGGATGCCGTCGGGGCAGGCCACGTGGAGCTGCTTGTGGAACAAGCGCGGAACCCGCGGAGCGATGGCTCGCGGGCTCTATACTATGACTCGTGTGGTCACCTGGTGTTGGAGTGCTTGTACCGCCAGCCTTGGTCCTGGATGCCGTCGGGGCAGGCCACGTGGAGCTGCTTGTGGAACAAGCGCGGAACCCGCGGAGCGATGGCTCGCGGGCTCTATACTATGACTCGTGTGGTCACCTGGTGTTGGAGTGCTTGTACTGCCAGCCTTGGTCCTGGATGCCGTCGGGGCAGGCCACGTGGAGCTGCTTGTGGAACAAGCGCGGAACCCGCGGAGCGATGGCTCGCGGGCTCTATACTATGACTCGTGTCGTCACCTGGTGTTGGAGTGCTTGTACCGCCAGCCTTGGTCCTGGATGCCGTCGGGGCAGGCCACGTGGAGCTGCTTGTGGAACAAGCGCGGAACCCGCGGAGCGATGGCTCGCGGGCTCTATACTATGACTCGTGTGGTCACCTGGTGTTGGAGTGCTTGTACCGCCAGCCTTGGTCCTGGATGCCGTCGGGGCAGGCCACGTGGAGCTGCTTGTGGAACAGGCGCGGAACCCACGGCGCGATGGCTCACGGGCTCTATACTATGACTCGTGTAGTCACCTGGTGTTGGAGTGCTTGTATCGCCAGCCTTGCTCCTGGATGCCGTCGGGACAGGCCACGTGGAGCTGCTTGTGGAACAAGCGCGGAACCCGCGGAGCGATGGCTCGCGGGCTCTATACTATGACTCGTGTGGTCACCTGGTGTTGGAGTGCTTGTACCGCCAGCCTTGGTCCTGGATGCCGTCGGGGCAGGCCACGTGGAGCTGCTTGTGGAACAAGCGCGGAACCCGCGGAGCGATGGCTCGCGGGCTCTATACTATGACTCGTGTGGTCACCTGGTGTTGGAGTGCTTGTACTGCCAGCCTTGGTCCTGGATGTCGTCGGGGCAGGCCACGTGGAGCTGCTTGTGGAACAGGCGCGGAACCCACGGGGCGATGGCTCACGGGCTCTATACTATGACTCGTGTAGTCACCTGGTGTTGGAGTGCTTGTACCGCCAGCCTTGGTCCTGGATGCCGTCGGGGCAGGCCACGTGGAGCTGCTTGTGGAACAGGCGCGGAACCCACGGCGCGATGGTGGCTCGCGTTCGAGCTCGTTGCGCCTCTTCTATTATTGTCTTCTGTTCTGTTGCGGCCACCTGATTACAAATAACAACTGTTAGATTATAGTACGTTCGTTCGTGTCCTGGAATTGAATAAAATTCGATTCCCTGTTTTGTTGATGCTTGATACGGATTTGTAATATTTGTAAGTATCTTTTTGTAAATATAGTACATTTCGATACAAGTGCGAAAAAGAGGAAGTTCGAAACGAGTGGCGATAAATTAAAACACGACCGAAGGGAGTGTTTTAAATCGACACGAGTTACGAATTTAATTTTCGCACGTGTATCTTAAATTTATTATCGCCACTCTAACTAAATTTATCGCCACTCGTTTCGAACTTCCTTTTTAACGCACTTGTATCGTAATGTACTATTATATCACTCTTCGGTTGTGTTTTAATTTATCGCCACTATTTTCGAAATTCATCTTTTCAGCACTTGTATCGTAATGTATCTTCAACTAGCTTTTGCTCGCGGCATCGTTCGCGTTAGAAAGAGGCAAAAAGTAGCCTATCACCCTCCATCCCTTCAAGTATTTCCACTTAAAAAATCATGACAATTCGTCGCTCCGTTTTGCGGTGAAAGACGGACACACAAACAGACAGAAACTTTCCCATTTATAATATTAGTATGGATAAGTAAATACCTGGTCCTCATTGTGTATGGCCTCAGAGACCCGTAGCCACAGCCGCTGCGATTCGAATTCCTGCTGGTTCTCCAGCTTCATGAGGTAGCGGGTCAGACGCTGTTCTTTTAGTATGGCCACGTCGAGAAGGGTCACTTCTTCCTGAAATGGTATGGAAAACTTAATACGGTTCGAGTGTTCAGGTACTCGCCGGGTTTTAGGGTTCCGTAGTCAAAAAGGCTAAAACGGAACCCTTATAGTTTCGTATTGTCAGTCCGTATGTCGCACCATTTTACTAGAAAACTATCAATCAATCAAAATCAATCAAAATATTCTTTATTCAAATAGGCTTACAATAAGCACTTTTAAATTGTCAACAGTGTACAATATTCATCTTATTCTAAATATCAGAGCAATTTATTGGTGCAATAAACAATATTGTTTTAAAACTACATTGATTTAATAAAATGATATCAATCTAAATTGTATAAAAAAATACTAGTATAAAAACTTCTAGAATAAATTCTAAATGTCAAATAAATTTTATAAAAATACATTGAATTATCAATATCATCATTAATAAGCTATATAATTAATGGTTTTCAGCAATACTTGTATCCCACAGTGTTTCATCATTCATGTAGTCTTGTGTGCTATAGTAGGCTTTAGAGATCAGTATACGCTTTACATAATGTTTAAATCGATTAAAAGACAGTTCAGTGATGGCATTAGGAAGTTTGTTATAAAATAACTAGATTACAAATGGCCGCGATTAAATTACCCGTAAATTATAGCGGTTTTAATTCTACGCGTATGATTCTTAGTTTATATTTTGGATCTGTTACATTTATTTTTAGTAACTAGTAGAATCGTATAAAAAATAAATCATGTATATTCAAGCTCGTGTTGGCGAAAGCGTGCCAAGCTTGTATGAGTGAGATATGACAGGTCGACTGGTCGCGTCCTTGACGGTAACTATGAGGTATAGTATGAATTTTCTGAGATGAACTTTTCGCTTTAGCCGTAATCTGTTAAACAAAGGCCTTTGTTTCTATTATTCCCGGCGGCTAGCTCCCGTTTCCACAGCACGTGTAGTTAAAAAGCAACTATCATGATAGCAATAAGGTTCAAATTTATTAAACAGTTTGCAGTATGCAGGTAACTTTTTTTGAAGATGACAAAACGTGTTATCTCCGAAAGGTCTTTTTATGGATTTGAACCTTATTACTATCATGATAGTTGCTTTTTAACTGCACTGAGACTATAGCACGTGCCGTTTAAACGGGAGCTAGCCGCCGTGAATAATAGAAACAAAGGCCTTTGTTTAATAGATTACGGCTAAAGAGAAAAGTTCATCTCAGAAAATTCTATAACAGAGAGTGTGGGGGCACTTTCAGCGGGGAGCTAGAGTGGCCATACAGTACGATAGTACTCTTTATTATACTGTGGTATTAGCAACTTACCCCGGTCCTCTTGTCCCGAATGTCGATCCGGCCGTCCCAGTAACCTTCGACCGTTGCGATCGTGTCTTTGCCCCTTTTGATGCGACCCGATATTAGGTTCGTCTGCTCCGAACCGCCTAGGAATGACTGGAATAAAAAAGGGGTTTCGGTGAATGAAAACATCTTGAGGAAACCACGAATTCATGGAATTCAAAGGTGTACTTATATGTAAAATCCACAATCCGCATTGGGCTAGCGTGGGTACTATAGCTTTAGCCTTCTCTTGTATGAGAGAAGGCCTGTGCCCAACAGTGGGACGCATAGAGGCTACATTATTTATTTATTTGTTTTAAACAGTTAATTTTTTAACTCCCGACGCAAAAACGACGGGGTATGAAGTGAAGGGGGGTGAAGTTTGACGTGACTGTCTGTCTGTCTGGCTGTGTGTGTGTCTGTCTGTGGCATCGTAGCTCCCGAACGGATGAACCGATTTAGATTTAGTTTTTTTTTGACTGAAAACTGAGTTAGTCGGGAGTGTTCTTAACAATGTTTCATGAAAATCGGTCTACTATGTCGCGGTCGTTTTAATTTTGTGGTTAGGTTATTTTATAAGTGATTCAAAAATGAGTGACCAACTTGTGATTAGAATTTGACGATTCTATGTCAGAAAGGTCATTTTCATGCGCGTAAAAATCCTTTTTTTTCGGAAAGCTACGTTTGGCGTCGTCCTGTGCATACATTTAAACTGTTAAGCTCGAAGGGAGGATTTTTCCTTTTACTAGATATTTTCTACAATCTGTGATATTCGTCTAAATACTTAATATATGTAACTCGCTTTTGCCCGCGGCTTCGCTCGCGTTAGAAAGAGACAAAAAGTAGCCTACGTCACTCTCCATCCCTTTCACGTCAATTCGTCGATCCGTTTTGCCGTGAAAGACGGACAAACAAACAGACACAGACTTTCCCATTTATAATATTAGTATGAATTTGACTAATTTGCCGCTCTATTACAACTTACCCTTAATTTAAATTCGATGTCCGCACTATATCCGGTGCTCTCACACATTACATGCACCTGAAATAAATAAAGAACAGGAATTATAATATAACCACATCCTTGTTAAAATAAAAGAGCTGGCCGGCAAGCATGGTCGCGCGATAAATGATAAAACATCAGGGCGTCCCTCTCGCACTTACAAATATAGCTTACTAGCTCGCGGTGGGACCAGTTCCAATAGATGAGACATATCGTTTTATGCGTTTTCCAGTACGTCACGCACTGGAAAATAATTTTAAATATGAACATTTTTGGGACTTTCTTTTATATTAATATATAGAATCTAACCTTCCACAACAATTTGACAAGCGCTGGTGGCCTAGCGGTAAGAGCGTGCGACTTTCGATCCGGAGGTCGCGGGTTCGAGCCCCGGCTCGTACCAATGAGTTTTTAGGAACTTATGTGCGAAATGTGATTTGATATTTGCCAGTCGCTTTTCGTTGAAGGAAAACATCGTGAGGAAACCGGACTAATCCCAATAAGGCCTTATGGGATTAGTTACCTCCGGGTTGGAAGGTCAGATGGCAGTCGCTTTCGTAAAACTAGTACGTGCCTACGCTAAATCTTGGGATTAGTTGCCAAAGCGGACCCCAGGCTCCCATGAGCCGTGGCAAATGCCGGGATAACGCAAGGATGATGATGAGTCTAACCTTCCCTCCTAGCTCCATGCTGAGTGTGCCTATGACGATGCCCTTGCAGTGCGCATAAGCTTTAATCTGTGAGTTTTTATGATTTTATCTTTTAAAATGCTATAATATAAACAGAAAAAAAATGTCAGTATTGTCGCAAATATAATTTTAATTTTTGAAATTACTGGTAAATTATGTATTTTTATTTTGAACTGTGATTTATTTATTTTAATTGTACTGTTATTTTAATTGGACCATATGTTGTCTGCAATAAACGGATTTATTATTTATTATTATTATAAGGAGCGGTCGTCACGTAGCTCTCGCCCCACGTGAGGAGGTGAACCCGCTACAACATGAGTGATGAGTTACCTTCCCTCCTAGCTCCATGCTGAGTGTGCCTATGACGATGCCCTTGCAGTGCGCATAAGGAGCGGTCGTCACGTAGCTCTCGCCCCACGTGAGGAGGTGAACCCGCTACAACATGAGTGATGAGTTACCTTCCCTCCTAGCTCCATGCTGAGTGTGCCTATGACGATGCCCTTGCAGTGCGCATAAGGAGCGGTCGTCACGTAGCTCTCGCCCCACGTGAGGAGGTGAACCCGCTACAACATGAGTGATGAGTTACCTTCCTCCTAGCTCCATGCTGAGTGTGCCTATGACGATGCCCTTGCAGTGCGCATAAGGAGCGGTCGTCACGTAGCTCTCGCCCCACGTGAGGAGGTGAACTCGCGCGCAGCCCTCCAATATGGCCGACGTCGAGTTACCTGAAAAAAGAATACATACATGATTATTGTCGAAGTTAAATTCATCCCATCAAAAACAAAACTTGTAAAAACACCAAGTCTTCGCAACTCAGTTCTTCTGGCGTAAAAAGAGTTGAGATCCCTGATGTAATACCAAGTCGGTTAATTTATTCAGTCCCTACTTAAAGGACCTTCTGCCATAAGTTATTATTATTACGTAGTTTACGGGGATTCTACCGTCACGGGTGGGACACTTGTACGTAATTCTTTAGTATGTGCGACTTATTTATGCAAACTCTGTTAATGACACACATATTAGTTTACATAGAAAACAACAAATTACTTGACGTACTTTCATATTTATAGTGAAGGCGGAGATAATACTTCATCAAAATAAATAAAAAACCACAATACATTTTTGCAACGGGTGGGACAAAAAATTGACATCCTTGATACACATGAATCGTATAAATGAAAACTCTGCTATTTGATATTACTTTTTAATACATATTAAAATTAAATTTTTAGTCAACAAACTGAACATATCATATGAAAACAAAAATTGACATATTATTTAGTATTTTTTTTTATAAAAAATAAATAAAGTGTGTCACGGGTGGGACTACCATTGTCACGGGTGGGACACGTACGTTTTATTAGGCAAAATGAGCGGCTTATAAGTTTTTTTTTGTCGATATTGATGCTAAAGTTTCATAATCAGAGTCACTCCAACTGCTCAAGTCTGTATCGGAGTATATATTTGAAACTCTGAGCTTGAAAGCTTTGCACCTTTTCAGATCCGAATCAGCAGTAGTGCCCACTAATAAATCTTCGTTGTTATAGCCTTTAAAAAAGTGCTGCGACTGTATTTTATCAATACCAGTGGCGAGTTCCCATCTACAATCTAGGATTCTCCTGTTAGTCTCGATTTCTTCTTCTGACAGATGTAAGATGTTGATGTTTTTAACGGTCTTACACGCTGCAGCCACAAAATCTTCAGCGTTGTTTATTTCAACTTTCCGCTGCTTAACTTGGCTCCAGACAGCTCTTTTTACTATTGCACCTACCCCATCCACGGCTCCTTTGCCATGGGATGTAGCAAAAAAGTACCAGGATCCAATAATACCAAAATCCTGGGGCATGTAACACAAATTGTTGAAATACAAGCTGTTTCTTTATAAAAAAACGGTTAATAACACGTGAAATAGTTGTAAATTGCACAAACACGTTCTTAAATCAGTACTTATGCTTAAGTAAACCCACCTTATAAAACCGTCCCACCCGTGACGAAACAATTGTCACGGGTGGGACCGATTTCAACAGCTAATAGATTCCAATTTTATTGACAGAAATTTGATATCAGTATACATAAAGTTTTATTTTGTTACACTAGAACTAATTTATAAGTTTCAAACATAACCTCAAAGTCAGTCATTGAAAAACAAAACTTATGTATGTTTTCGTAACGGGTGGGACCACTTGGTTATTGGTTTTATTCATTTTTATTTTACAACAAAATTACTTACGTTTATTAAAATCCGCCAGCACGTATTGATTAGTAATTAAAATCAACGTAATTTTAATGACAATAACCGCGGCAAAGTTTAAAAAAAAACTGATGCCACAGTGTTGCCAATATGAAAAAAAAGTACCATAAATACGTAAGGTTCATTAATCAATGTTTGCACGTTTATAAAAAAATTAAAAATATGAGTATACTTTTTATTTTTACGGAAGTTTGAAATTCGAAGTATTTTTTATCGATAAATATATTAGTTGATGGTTTACGAAATACTATTAAAATAAACTTCAAGGTTTACTTTTCTGTAGAATCCCCCCACCCACGGGAAGAAAGGGGGTGGTGAAATTCTTAACCCGTCACCACACAGGAGATGTCTCAATTTACCGTAAAATTTGGATCTTGCTAATAAACTCCCTTCTATGACGAATCCTTCTTTCCTGTTTGACACGTAGAACGCTGACACGGGCGGGTGATGAGACACCTGAAACAAATTTAATATTAAAGATAAGGCCCATCGGGGCAAACCTCGACTGGGGGTTAATTTCTTCCATGTTTTACAATGTTTGCATTATGAAATAGAGTGTCCACCGGTTATTTGAAAATTTTGTTATTTCGTACTTTAGAAAAAAATATAGTCCAGAAACAAGAACTGCACTTTTTTCACGGTTTTTTTTTTCAAGCCCGAAAAAAAACCCGTTTTTTTGCAACCCTAGTTCTGAAGCTCCTGTATACTGACCTGTTCAGCGACGTAGTAGGTATTGGTCCTGCTGTCTGGATGCTTCCTGCAGCAGCGGAAGTCCTCGCCCAGGACGGGGTTGTAGGGTTTCTTCAGCCCTTTAGGCTTGCGGTACAGTCCTGACAGGTACCAAGGGAGGCCTAATTTGAAACGGGCGTACGGGTCCTCTATGTGTCTACTCAGGCACCCGCGGGTTGTCAGTGGAATGATGACCATTACAAAAAATATATGTCATGTCATGTCTAACTATACTCAATTTGTCAGCTGAATCGAAAACAATCTGTAATGTTTCATTATACTCAGATACGCCTAATTTGTCAATAGAAAAGCCAGACAATTAAAAAAGTCTGTCATATATAAATATACCCAGAAACACCTAATTTATCAATAAAACATACGGCAATTTAAAAAAAAAATACGTTCATGCCTATTTATACTCAACACACACTAAATCAGTCAGTAGAAAAGTCGGTAAAATTTAAAATTTCCTGTCATATCTAACTATAGTCAAATACACCTAACTTGTCAGTAGAATAGACGAAAAATGTCTGTAAAGTCTATAATCGGACACATCTAAGCTGTCAGTAAAAAGACAATAGGTTACTTGCCTCTTAGTCAAATCAGCTTCTTTTTAAGAAAGTCTGTTAAAACGAATTGAACTTGCTAATATGGAATTTATATGAAATCGAATTGAGTGACGTCACGACTTATTAAATAGAAACTGGATTTAAAAATAACTTCTGTCCATGTTTTTCTAATAATTACCTGATGCTTTATTTCGTGCATGGTATACAATATTTTGTTTTAACTATTAAGTTCCCTATTATAAAAGTTACAGTGAGTATATGTCATATCATGGCTGAATATACCCAAACAGATCTATTCTGTCTGTAGAAAAACTAATAGCTAAACTTTAAGATTTCTATAAATTACCTGTTCAGCGACGTAGTAGGTATTGGTCCTGCTGTCTGGATGCTTCCAGCAGCAGCGGAAGGTCTCGCCCAGCACGGGGTTGTAGGGTTTCTTCAGCCCTTTGGGCTTGCGGTACAGTCCTGACAGGTACCAGCGAAGGACTAGTTTGAAACGGGCGTACGGGTCCTCTATGTGTTGTGCTCTGAAAGGGTTAAAGAAGAACTTTATGTAGGTGTAGTATAACTGAAATGAAAGAAAACGGGATCAAACCCACTGGTGGCGAAGCCGGGAATCGAACCCGGGTCTCCAGCTATCACGCCTAACGTGCCCACCCCGACCGCCGTGGTACCCGTAGGAAATTCTCTAGTGTAATTTATGTTTATTTGTGTGATGAGCACAGATATTTGTTCCTGAGTCTTGGATGTTTTCTATGTATATAAGTATTTGCATATTACATATATCGTTGTCTGAGTACCCACAACACAAACCTTCTTGAGCTTACCGTGGGACTCAGTGAATCTGTGTAAGAATGTCCTATAATATTTATTTCTTTATTTATGTGGATCTATTTTGGACAGTTTTCAACAGAATCCATACTAATATTATAAATGGGAAAGTGTGTGTGTCTGTTTGTTTGCACGTCTGTCACGTCAAAACGGAGCGACGAATTGACGTGATTTTTTAAGTGGAGATAGTTGAAGGGATGGAGAGTGACGTAGGCTACTTTTTGTCTCTTTCTAACGTGAGCGAAGCCGCGGGTAAAGCTAGTCTACTATAAATAAATTTGAAGTTTGTACCCACTGTACCAGACTCTGTTTTGTAGCTTAGTTTTGGATATGGTATAATATTATGGGGTAATAATGGATAATAGTAGCACTGAAACTGAGGAGTTTTACGAGCTTTACCTATCATACAGGGCGTGGGTTTTTTATGCATGTATGCGGGTTCGAACCCCGGCTCGTACCAATGACTTTTTCGGAACTTATGTGCGAAATGTCATTTGATATTTGCCAATCGCTTTTCGGTGAGGAAACCATCGTGAGGAAACCGGACTAATTCCAATAAGGCCTAGATACCCTTCGCGTTGGAAGGTCAGATGGCAGTCGCTTTCGTAAAACTAGTGCCTACGCCAAATCTTGGGATTAGTTGTCAAAGCGGACCCCAGGCTCCCGTGAGTCGTGGCAAATGCCGGGATAACGCAAGGAGGAGGATGATGTATGTGCATTGCTGAGTGGAGACCATTTCAGCTTCACATATTCTTTTCATCTGTTTGTATTGTTTTCTTCTTCTAGATTTTATAATTGTTTCTTTGTACTTTATTTGTTATTATGTAATGCAATAATGTGTGTTGCCTGAATAAACATTATTCTATTCTATTCTATTGTATCTATTTTGGCCAAATCTATTAAAAATAAATTTTAACTTTGTACTCACTGTGCCAATATATCCGCATGGTAATAGTTGTCAGACAGCTTGTCCAGGAATGATCTCGGCTCGAGAATGAAGGTGGGTAGTACGACTTTGCTCAGGTCCATTCCTGGCCGAACTTGTTTCAGCAAGAACCAGAGGAGGGACTTGTTCTCTTCTGCAACTTCTTCTACCAACTCGCCCGCCTGGAATTAGGGATGACGATTATATAAAAAAATGGCATTCTGTTTAGTCCGTCAGTTAGATCGTCCAAAAATACTAAACACGTATTTTTCACTTTTGCTAATTATTAAAAAAATATAAAGATACAGAGCATCAAAGTTTGTTTGTGACGTCACTTCTAAGTAAAAATTGCAATTTCATTTTCACAGCTCGTTGTACATCAGACCTTAGCAATCGAGGCATAATGCTCATACAAATTGATCGTGCACGCAGTACATTTTGACTACCGAAGCAATTGACCAATCAATGCCTTTTATTACTGATTTCCTTCAGATTTTCTAGGTTTTTTGGTAGGATATGTAGAGATGTTCGTGCGTAACACATTTGTTTTAGTAGCTGATACGAGTATGTCAAAGCATAGCGTAACTTTCTTAAAAGTTTCTCCGACTTTTGCCAACACTTGGCGGTGGTGGTGACAGTTTTCATGGTTTAGTGCATCCGATTGAATGCTGTCAAGTACCTATCGCTCGCCGTGGTGACTCACCGCGCCCGTCTCCAAGTCAGGAAGTCAGGATCCTCCATGTACAGCGCCTCGATGCGCTGCGCCGCGCCGCGCCGGCTAGCACTGTCGAGGACAGGTGCAAGTATCGTGGTGACTCACCGCGCCCGTCTCCCGGTCAGGATCCTCCATGTACAGCGCCTCGATGCGCTGCGCCGCGCCGCGCCGGCTAGCACTGTCGAGGACAGGTGCAAGTATCGTGGTGACTCACCGCGCCCGTCTCCCGGTCAGGATCCTCCACGTACAGCGCCTCGATGCGCTCCGCCGGCTAGCACTGTCGAGGACAGGTGCAAGTATCGTGGTGACTCACCGCGCCCGTCTCCCGGTCAGGATCCTCCACGTACAGCGCCTCGATGCGCTCCGCCGCGCCGGCTAGCACTGTCGAGGACAGGTGCAAGTATCGTGGTGACTCACCGTGCCCGTCTCCCGGTCAGGATCCTCCACGTACAGCGCCTCGCTGCGCTGCGCCGCGCCGGCTAGCACTGTCGAGGACAGGTGCAAGTATCGTGGTGACTCACCGCGCCCGTCTCCCGGTCAGGATCCTCCACGTACAGCGCCTCGATGCGCTCCGCCGCGCCGGCTAGCACTGTCGAGGACAGGTGCAAGTATCGTGGTGACTCACCGCGCCCGTCTCCCGGTCAGGATCCTCCACGTACAGCGACTCGATGCGCTGCGCTCCGCCGGCTAGCACTGTCGAGGACAGGTGCAAGTATCATGGTGACTCACCGCGCCCGTCTCCCGGTCAGGATCCTCCACGTACAGCGCCTCGATGCGCTCCGCCGCGCCGGCTAGCACTGTCGAGGACAGGTGCAAGTATCGTGGTGACTCACCGCGCCCGTCTCCCGGTCAGGGTCCTCCACGTACAGCGCCTCGATGCGCTCCGCCGGCTAGCACTGTCGAGGACAGGTGCAAGTATCGTGGTGACTCACCGCGCCCGTCTCCCGGTCAGGGTCCTCCACGTACAGCGCCTCGATGCGCTCCGCCGGCTAGCACTGTCGAGGACAGGTGCAAGTATCGTGGTGACTCACCGCGCCCGTCTCCCGGTCAGGATCCTCCACGTACAGCGACTCGATGCGCTCCGCCGCGCCGGCTAGCATTGTCGAGGACAGGTGCAAGTATCGTGGTGACTCACCGCGCCCGTCTCCCGGTCAGGATCCTCCACGTACAGCGACTCGATGCGCTCCGCCGGCTAGCACTGTCGAGGACAGGTGCAAGTATCGTGGTGACTCACCGCGCTCGTCTCCCGGTCAGGATCCTCCACGTACAGCGCCTCGATGCGCTCCGCCGCGCCGCGCCGGCTAGCACTGTCGAGGACAGGTGCAAGTATCGTGGTGACTCACCGCACCCGTCTCCCGGTCAGGATCCTCCACGTACAGCGCCTCGATGCGCTCCGCCGCGCCGGCTAGCACTGTCGAGGACAGGTGCAAGTATCGTGGTGACTCACCGCGCCCGTCTCCCGGTCAGGATCCTCCACGTACAGCGCCTCGATGCGCTCCGCCGCGCCGGCTAGCACTGTCGAGGACAGGTGCAAGTATCGTGGTGACTCACCGCGCCCGTCTCCCGGTCAGGGTCCTCCACGTACAGCGCCTCGATGCGCTCCGCCGGCTAGCACTGTCGAGGACAGGTGCAAGTATCGTGGTGACTCACCGCGCCCGTCTCCCGGTCAGGGTCCTCCACGTACAGCGCCTCGATGCGCTCCGCCGGCTAGCACTGTCGAGGACAGGTGCAAGTATCGTGGTGACTCACCGCGCCCGTCTCCCGGTCAGGATCCTCCACGTACAGCGACTCGATGCGCTCCGCCGCGCCGGCTAGCACTGTCGAGGACAGGTGCAAGTATCGTGGTGACTCACCGCGCCCGTCTCCCGGTCAGGATCCTCCACGTACAGCGACTCGATGCGCTCCGCCGGCTAGCACTGTCGAGGACAGGTGCAAGTATCGTGGTGACTCACCGCGCTCGTCTCCCGGTCAGGATCCTCCACGTACAGCGCCTCGATGCGCTCCGCCGCGCCGCGCCGGCTAGCACTGTCGAGGACAGGTGCAAGTATCGTGGTGACTCACCGCACCCGTCTCCCGGTCAGGGTCCTACACGTACAGCGCCTCGATGCGCTGCGCCGCGCCGCGCCGGCTAGCACTGTCGAGGACAGGTGCAAGTATCGTGGTGACTCACCGCGCCCGTCTCCCGGTCAGGATCCTCCACGTACAGCGCCTCGATGCGCTCCGCCGCGCCGGCTAGCACTGTCGAGGACAGGTGCAAGTATCGTGGTGACTCACCGCGCCCGTCTCCCGGTCAGGATCCTCCACGTACAGCGCCTCGATGCGCTCCGCCGCGCCGGCTAGCACTGTCGAGGACAGGTGCAAGTATCGTGGTGACTCACCGCGCCCGTCTCCCGGTCAGGGTCCTCCACGTACAGCGCCTCGATGCGCTCCGCCGGCTAGCACTGTCGAGGACAGGTGCAAGTATCGTGGTGACTCACCGCGCCCGTCTCCCGGTCAGGGTCCTCCACGTACAGCGCCTCGATGCGCTCCGCCGGCTAGCACTGTCGAGGACAGGTGCAAGTATCGTGGTGACTCACCGCGCCCGTCTCCCGGTCAGGATCCTCCACGTACAGCGCCTCGATGCGCTCCGCCGCGCCGGCTAGCACTGTCGAGGACAGGTGCAAGTATCGTGGTGACTCACCGCGCCCGTCTCCCGGTCAGGGTCCTCCACGTACAGCGCCTCGATGCGCTCCGCCGGCTAGCACTGTCGAGGACAGGTGCAAGTATCGTGGTGACTCACCGCGCCCGTCTCCCGGTCAGGATCCTCCACGTACAGCGACTCGATGCGCTCCGCCGGCTAGCACTGTCGAGGACAGGTGCAAGTATCGTGGTGACTCACCGCGCCCGTCTCCCGGTCAGGATCCTCCACGTACAGCGACTCGATGCGCTCCGCCGGCTAGCACTGTCGAGGACAGGTGCAAGTATCGTGGTGACTCACCGCGCTCGTCTCCCGGTCAGGATCCTCCACGTACAGCGCCTCGATGCGCTCCGCCGCGCCGCGCCGGCTAGCACTGTCGAGGACAGGTGCAAGTATCGTGGTGACTCACCGCACCCGTCTCCCGGTCAGGGTCCTACACGTACAGCGCCTCGATGCGCTGCGCCGCGCCGCGCCGGCTAGCACTGTCGAGGACAGGTGCAAGTATCGTGGTGACTCACCGCGCCCGTCTCCCGGTCAGGATCCTCCACGTACAGCGCCTCGATGCGCTCCGCCGCGCCGGCTAGCACTGTCGAGGACAGGTGCAAGTATCGTGGTGACTCACCGCGCCCGTCTCCCGGTCAGGATCCTCCACGTACAGCGCCTCGATGCGCTCCGCCGCGCCGGCTAGCACTGTCGAGGACAGGTGCAAGTATCGTGGTGACTCACCGCGCCCGTCTCCCGGTCAGGGTCCTCCACGTACAGCGCCTCGATGCGCTCCGCCGGCTAGCACTGTCGAGGACAGGTGCAAGTATCGTGGTGACTCACCGCGCCCGTCTCCCGGTCAGGGTCCTCCACGTACAGCGCCTCGATGCGCTCCGCCGGCTAGCACTGTCGAGGACAGGTGCAAGTATCGTGGTGACTCACCGCGCCCGTCTCCCGGTCAGGATCCTCCACGTACAGCGCCTCGATGCGCTCCGCCGCGCCGGCTAGCACTGTCGAGGACAGGTGCAAGTATCGTGGTGACTCACCGCGCCCGTCTCCCGGTCAGGGTCCTCCACGTACAGCGCCTCGATGCGCTCCGCCGGCTAGCACTGTCGAGGACAGGTGCAAGTATCGTGGTGACTCACCGCGCCCGTCTCCCGGTCAGGATCCTCCACGTACAGCGCCTCGATGCGCTCCGCCGGCTAGCACTGTCGAGGACAGGTGCAAGTATCGTGGTGACTCACCGCGCCCGTCTCCCGGTCAGGGTCCTCCACGTACAGCGCCTCGATGCGCTCCGCCGGCTAGCACTGTCGAGGACAGGTGCAAGTATCGTGGTGACTCACCGCGCCCGTCTCCCGGTCAGAATCAGACGTACAGCGACTCGATGCGCTCCGCCGGCTAGCACTGTCGAGGACAGGTGCAAGTATCGTGGTGACTCACCGCGCCCGTCTCCCGGTCAGGATCCTCCACGTACAGCGCCGCGCCGGCTAGCACTGTCGAGGACAGGTGCAAGTAACGTGATGACTCACCGCGCCCGTCTCCCGGTCAGGATCCTCCACGTACAGCGCCTCGATGCGCTCCGCCGGCTAGCACTGTCGAGGACAGGTGCAAGTAACGTGGTGACTCACCGCGCCCGTCTCCCGGTCAGGATCCTCCACGTACAGCGCCTCGATGCGCTCCGCCGGCTAGCACTGTCGAGGACAGGTGCAAGTAACGTGGTGACTCACCGCGCCCGTCTCCCGGTCAGGATCCTCCACGTACAGCGCCTCGATGCGCTCCGCCGGCTAGCACTGTCGAGGACAGGTGCAAGTATCGTGGTGACTCACCGCGCCCGTCTCCCGGTCAGGATCCTCCACGTACAGCGCCTCGATGCGCTCCGCCGGCTAGCACTGTCGAGGACAGGTGCAAGTATCGTGGTGACTCACCGCGCCCGTCTCCCGGTCAGGATCCTCCACGTACAGCGCCTCGATGCGCTCCGCCGGCTAGCACTGTCGAGGACAGGTGCAAGTATCGTGGTGACTCACCGCGCCCGTCTCCCGGTCAGGATCCTCCACGTACAGCGCCTCGATGCGCTCCGCCGGCTAGCACTGTCGAGGACAGGTGCAAGTATCGTGGTGACTCACCGCGCCCGTCTCCCGGTCAGGATCCTCCACGTACAGCGCCTCGATGCGCTCCGCCGGCTAGCACTGTCGAGGACAGGTGCAAGTAACGTGGTGACTCACCGCGCCCGTCTCCCGGTCAGGATCCTCCACGTACAGCGCCTCGATGCGCTCCGCCGGCTAGCACTGTCGAGGACAGGTGCAAGTATCGTGGTGACTCACCGCGCCCGTCTCCCGGTCAGGATCCTCCACGTACAGCGCCGCGCTCCGCCGCGCCGCGCCGGCTAGCACTGTCGAGGACAGGTGCAAGTATCGTGGTGACTCACCGCGCCCGTCTCCCGGTCAGGGTCCTCCACGTACAGCGCCTCGATGCGCTCCGCCGGCTAGCACTGTCGAGGACAGGTGCAAGTATCGTGGTGACTCACCGCGCCCGTCTCCCGGTCAGGATCCTCCACGTACAGCGCCGCGCTCCGCCGCGCCGCGCCGGCTAGCACTGTCGAGGACAGGTGCAAGTATCGTGGTGACTCACCGCGCCCGTCTCCCGGTCAGGATCCTCCACGTACAGCGCCTCGATGCGCTCCGCCGCGCCGGCTAGCACTGTCGAGGACAGGTGCAAGTATCGTGGTGACTCACCGCGCCCGTCTCCCGGTCAGGATCCTCCACGTACAGCGCCTCGATGCGCTGCGCCGCGCCGCGCCGGCTAGCACTGTCGAGGACAGGTGCAAGTATCGTGGTGACTCACCGCGCCCGTCTCCCGGTCAGGATCCTCCACGTACAGCGCCGCGCTCCGCCGCGCCGCGCCGGCTAGCACTGTCGAGGACAGGTGCAAGTATCGTGGTGACTCACCGCGCCCGTCTCCCGGTCAGGGTCCTCCACGTACAGCGCCTCGATGCGCTCCGCCGGCTAGCACTGTCGAGGACAGGTGCAAGTATCGTGGTGACTCACCGCGCCCGTCTCCCGGTCAGGATCCTCCACGTACAGCGCCGCGCTCCGCCGCGCCGCGCCGGCTAGCACTGTCGAGGACAGGTGCAAGTATCGTGGTGACTCACCGCGCCCGTCTCCCGGTCAGGATCCTCCACGTACAGCGCCTCGATGCGCTCCGCCGGCTAGCACTGTCGAGGACAGGTGCAAGTATCGTGGTGACTCACCGCGCCCGTCTCCCGGTCAGGATCCTCCACGTACAGCGCCTCGATGCGCCGCGCCGCGCCGGCTAGCACTGTCGAGGACAGGTGCAAGTATCGTGGTGACTCACCGCGCCCGTCTCCCGGTCAGGATCCTCCACGTACAGCGCCTCGATGCGCTCCGCCGCGCCGGCTAGCACTGTCGAGGACAGGTGCAAGTATCGTGGTGACTCACCGCGCCCGTCTCCCGGTCAGGATCCTCCACGTACAGCGCCTCGATGCGCTCCGCCGGCTAGCACTGTCGAGGACAGGTGCAAGTATCGTGGTGACTCACCGCGCCCGTCTCCCGGTCAGGATCCTCCACGTACAGCGCCTCGCTGCGCTGCGCCGCGCCGGCTAGCACTGTCGAGGACAGGTGCAAGTATCGTGGTGACTCACCGCGCCCGTCTCCCGGTCAGGATCCTCCACGTACAGCGCCTCGATGCGATCCACTGCGCCGCGCTGCGCCGCGCCGCGCCGCGTCTCCGGCTCGGGCATGGTCCGGGACGCCTCGCTATCAGTGTCGGACGCCGCCCCGGCTAGCTCTGTTGAGAATAGGTGCAGGTAGCGATACGATCTACATCTAGCTATACTAGAAATATCAGAAAAGAGGCACCGTTCGGCAGTTTTGGATAGAAAACTAGTTTGTCCCTTAGGAAGAAGTCCAGTGGCCTATATAACAACAGTGACATATCTACGTTCATTGCCTTTTCAACAAGTAAATACTGACAATGAGTAACAATCACCCAGAAATAGGCACATAATAGGGATGACGACTACTTAAAAAATGGCATTCTGTTTAGTCCGTCAGTTAGATCGTCCAAAAATACTTAAGACATATTTTTCGCTTTTTCTAATTAATAAAAAAATACAAAGATATAGAGCATCAAAGTCCCGGAGTGGGGGCTTGTGACGTCACTTCTAAGTAAAAATTGTACCTAGGCGTGACGTCACGCGAAACTTCAACGCACTGTGCCGTCGTCATTTTTCGTTTACGAGAAAAAAGAAAAAATACGTGTCTAAAATTCTTTGATAATCTAACTGACGGACTAATTAGTTTTTTTAGTAGTCTCGCCTATTGTCAGTGTAAAGTCACTGTGGTGAAATAGGCCACAGAATAGAGGTATACTACAGTTCGGTAGTTTTTGGATACAAAAACACGAGTTGGTCCCTCCCCTCCCAACGTCCCGAATTTTTGAAGTAGTGATGTCGATTAAAACTAAGTATCTAATGCAGAATATGTTTACTAAAAATAGTTTGCACTATTGAAATCAATATAGCCCATTTCTGACGCATAATTTTAGAATGGATGTTATGTTATGTTTTCACGATTGAAACATGGTTATGATTTTTAGGAAACGTCAAAAAAGTAAGCTTAAGTAACAGTGTTTTGTATCCAAAGACAAATCGCTCATTATATAGATTTTTTCATCAGACGAAATGCATTTTAAAATGCGACCACACTTTAGCTTTTAAAAACCATTTCAAAATTGCACAAACCATCTTATGGCTTTTCATAAGAAAACGGACCACATAACTTACCAGTGCAAGATCAGAGTGCAGTCGCTTATTATCATTTCAGATGCAAAGGCCCTTTGAAGTAGGTATAAGGACCAATTTGCAATGATAAGCCACATTTACTAATCTAATCTTGTTTAAGAAAAGCTAGTACTAATGATAGTTTGTGCAATTTTCTCATAAAGGACGCTAAACATGAGCTAGCAATTACCACACAAAAATTAGCATCAAACTCAACACTACGAAGGTTATTTTAATTATCGACATTTTGTGCAAACGTTTCGACGGGTTTTACGAACAATAATAAAGTCACCGGATATCATGATTTTGTTTTGTAAATACGTTAATCAATAATCGCTGACAGAACCGCTAATCAGGGACATATTTTGATGACCAATGCTATCCCGAGTTAGGCACTGGTCCCACCGCGAGCTAGTAAGCTATGAGCTATCGGCTATAAAAACGAACAAAAGATAAGCACCCCCGTGCAAATAAAAGAAACACGGCGATTTTAATAGCTCACCGCTGGGCGAGTAACTATAAACATCGCCGTGTCGCTTTTATTTGCACGGGAGTGATTATCTTTTGTTCGTTTTTATAGCCGATAGCTCATAGCTTACTAGCTCGCGGTGGGACCAGTGCCTTACAGATGTAGTGCGAAAAGCTTTTAGTTCGTATTTTTTTACGGAAACGTTCGTATTTGTCAAGCTGAGTAGTTCAGACAGTTGTACCATAGAGAAATAAGTAAGAGACGAGTTGTAACTCCATATAAATCAGTAAATGCGGGTTATTTGTATAGGCATAGTTAAGTGACATCCAGCGACAATCACGCGTCAACTGGCGTAAATTATCAGTACTGCTACCTACTTGTCAATAGATTGTTTTGAATTCCTTCTGCTTGTAATATAAGTTGTAAACTGTTCTAAAATATTAAATTTTTGGCAGACGAGACACAGTTGCCACCTAGTATCGAGTAGTGGTGCTGATAATTCACGCTATTTGACGCTTGATTGTCGCTAGGCGTCACTTAACTATGCCTATACAAATAAGTATCTGTCAACAAGTATCTTGGTGTGACAGTAAATAACTTCGAAAAGCATTATTTAAAGTATGAGAGACCGCAAGCCAAGGACAAATTTTAATGACTAATAACTGTGGTTAAGTACAATCTGTAATAAACCCTTATGGACGTCAGCTGCCGCTCCGTTGGCGAGTTGGAGAAAGGCAGTCTAGACTGTATTAATTTAAGCTCAAATTTTTTTTTCACATATTTAATGTAACGCGATAAAATATCATTAGTTTTATTTTTTTTCTTTATTTCAGTCAGATTGATGCATTGTCAATTTGTCACGGAAGGACTGACATCCCAGCAAGATCCCTTCTGAAACTTTGTTAGATGTTCATTATCCTAAAATCTTTTATGTTATTTTCTTAACCCCCGACGCAAAAACGACGTTTAGTTTTTTTTTGTCTGAAAGCTGAGTTAGTCGGGAGTGTTCTTAGCCATGTTTCATGAAAATCGGTCTATGTCGCGGGGTTTTTTTCAAAATTTAAATTCTGTTGTTAGATTAGTTTCGTTAACTCACCTCCATTCCTATAATCAGTCACATCACCACCCTCCACAAGCCTGTCCTTTTTAAAATTGGACAAAACTTCAGCCGTACCATCTCCTTTTCTCAACTCAGTCAGTAACGCATCATCATATTTGATGGGAAATACGGCGGGTACGGACGACTGTCTTGAGAGCTTCTTCTGCCCTTTTAGAAGAGAGAAAATGCTGGATCTGCGACGACCTTTGTCTTTCATTCTTTCGGTTAAGAGTATTTCTAGTCCGTGCTCCATTTTTTATGTCATTGGTAGATTGTTATATCTTATGGGTTTAAATTTTTGCTAGGACCAGTTTTTCTGATGATTCTGTTTCTTTTGCCAGAGTCAAATTTTCTAATGCTTTTGTAACCTTAGCTAGAATCTGCTTTTCGGCTAATTTTATAAGTTTTGCTTAGATCCGGTTATCTTTGTTCTGTAGCTTTTTAGGATCGTCATCATTCTGATGAATTTAGGCTCCACTTTACCTTTTGATAATTGTAGTATTATTTGAAGTTTTCGGTCTTTTAAGAAGAATAGTCACTTATTTTTCATCTTCTATGTCACATAATTGCATCGTATTTAAGTACTCGTTTAATGAAGTCACTCCGCGCACTTATAATTATATATTAAAACACTGCCAAATAGGTTTATATATTAGATAGCTATATAAGAATAGCCGAAGTGGTTGGATTGGAGCGTGTCGGGCCACGCTCAGTGTAGGGTTCCGTAGTTTTTCGTATTTTTCTCAATTCTACTGAACCTATCATGTTCAAAACAATTTTCCTAGAAAGTCTTTATAAAGTTCCACTTTTGTGATTTTTTTCATATTTTTTAAACATATGGTTCAAAAGTTAGAGGGGGAGACACACTTTCTTTTTCCTTTAGGAGCGATTATTTCCGAAAATATTAATATTATCAAAAAACCCTTATACATACATACATACAATCACGCCTGTATCTCATGAAGGGGTAGGCAGAGCACATGAAACTACTCAAGTTTCAGTGCCACTCTTGGCAAATAAGGGGTCAATAGAAAACGAAACTGTGACATTGCAGTGACAGGTTGCCAGCCTCTCGCCTACGCCACAATTTAACCCAACCCTTATTCTTTTTTAAATACCTATCCAACAATATATCAAACGTTGGGGTTAGAAAGGGGGCTTCGCTCGCGTTAGAAAGAGACAAAAAGTAGCCTATGTCACTCTCCATCCCTTCATCTATCTCCACTAAAAAATCATGTCAATTCGTCGTGAAAGACGGACCAACAAACAGACACACACTTTCCCATTTGTAATATTGGTATGGATTCTGTCTGCGTTTGTAAATAACAAACTGTAATTGACAAGAGGCCCATCATAGTGATAAATCACAATGGAACCTACACTTTATCACATGATACCGTAGCCACTAATGATGTCAAATTGAGACAGCATTACCTTTGCCAGCAGAGCATTCTGCTCAAGCCAACTAGGAATTCCAACTTTGACATATTTCATATAAGGTACAGCGGGGCAAATCTTGACTGGGGGGCAATTGTAACGGATCTATTTTTTCCATTATTACACTATGATGTTGAGTTCTACATGTATCCACTGAACACGCCTACCATATATAACCGGTGAACACTCTATTTAATAATGCAAACATTGTAAAACATGGAAAAAATGGACTAGTTACATTTGTCCCTCAGTCGAGATTTGCCCCGCTGTACCTTAAATACTTAAAAAATTTGACGACCGGTCTAGCCTAGTCGGTAATGACTCATGCCTGCTGAGCCGCGGTCCTGGGCTCGAATCCCGGTAAGGGCATTTATTTGTGTGATGAGCACAGATATACATTCCTGAGTCATGGATGTTTTCTATGTATCTAATTATTTGTATCTATTACACCTTATAAAAAAGAAAGTCCCCCGCCGCGTCTGTCTGTGTGTTCGCGACAAACTCAAAAACTACTGAACGGATTTTCATGCGGTTTTCACTTATGAATAGGATGATAATTGAGGCATGTTCAGGTATAAAATTTGTTAATATTTTGTGAGAGTTGATTGAAATATATGTGTACAATGTATGGCGAAATTGTGTCTCTCTACCAAAAACGCCACGATGGCATATATGCTATTTGTAAAATATAGCCATATATGTCTATATTTTACGAATAACTTACTATCACATTTTTTATGATAATCCCCGTGCGTAGCCGGGGCGGGCCACTATCTGATAACATCAATTTTTAACCCCGGACGCAAAAACGACGGGGTGCTATAACACCAAACTTATACAAGTTTGACGTCTGTCTGTGGCATCGTAGCTCCCGAACGGATAAACCGATTTAGATTTAGTTTGTTTGTTTGAAAGTTGAATTAGTCGGGAGAGTTCTTGGCCATGTTTCATGAAAATAGGTCCACTGTGTCGCGAACCCGACACAGTTTTTATTATTTACATTGGTCCAATAAAGTCCAATGCTCTTGAACTGGTTCAAAAACACCAGGTTGTCATACGTATTAGGTACGCTATGTTGACATAACATCACTCAACACTAAAAGGTCACAACTGCATACAAAACACAAAGGTATAGTGCCTTTTACAACTGTTGCTAGTAATTCGATCCCAATGTCGTTGCAATGTGCATGGCACGCGCGTTTTAGAATTTAGGTTAGAGCATTATTTGTTTATTTATTCATTTTGCTGGACATTTGGTGGAAAAAACCAATGTATATTTTATGGATAAATGTTATTATTTGCAGCGATACGAGATGCGGCAAAAGTACAGCGAGCTCATATAACCCGGCAACCTTCAAATCAAGAGTGAACAGGCATCTTCTGGGCGAGCTCACTCCATCGTAGGCCACGTCTTTGCCTTTGGCTAGTCTGTGGCCAAGAGTAAGCCCATTTATAATTTAAAAAAAACAGTCAAAGTATTAAATATGTATTTTTTTTATACTACGTCGGTGGCAAACAAGCATACGGTCCCCCTGATGGAAGGCAGTCACCGTCAACTATGGACGTCTGCAACTCAAGGAGTGTCACGTGTACGTTGCCAACCCATTAGAAACTTGTACACTCCTCTTTGCTGCTTTGTTGCTCTTTGCTTTCCTTTTTTCTTTAGTATCAACCAAAGACTTATGTAACTCCGTATAGACAGCTACAGTCTAAGAAAAAACCGGCCAAGAGCGTGTCGGGCCACGCTCAGTGTAGGGTTCCGTAGTTTTCCGTATTTTTCTCAAAAACTACTGAACCTATCAAGTTCAAAACAATTTTCCTAGAAAGTCTTTATAAAGTTCTACTTTTGTGATTTTTTTCATATTTTTTAAACTTATGGTTCAAAAGTTAGAGGGGGGGGGACGCAGTTTTTTTTTCCTTTAGGAGCGATTATTTCCGAAAATACTAATATTATCAAAAAACAATTTTAGTAAACCCTTATTCATTTTTAAATACCTATCCAACAATATATCACACGTTGGGGTTGGAATGAAGAAAAATATCAGCCCCCATTTTACATGTAGGGGGGGTACCCTGATAAAACATTTTTTTCCATTTTTTATTTTTGCACTTTGTTGGCGTGATTGATATACGTATTGGTACCAAATTTCAGCTTTCTAGTGCTAACGGTTACTGAGATTATCCACGGACGGACGGACGGACGGACGGACGGATGGACGGACGGACAGACAGACATGGCGAAACTATAAGGGTTCCTAGTTGACTACGGAACCCTAAAAACGGACCTCAGAACCATATAGAAATAGGTAACGGTGGCCTAGATGGCGTTACACCTTTGAGGGACGCTCGGCTAGATGTAGCTAATATTAATATTTGACATTTGAACACATATCAAGCTAAGAATATGAGCCAAATTGTCAAAACTGAGGTTTAAAAGTTTTAAGCTTGTGTCAAGAGATGGCAGTGTATGCACTGTGATTACATATTTTTAAGCCCCGACGCAAAAACGACGGGGTGTTATAAGTTTGACGTGTCTGTCTGTCTATCCGTCTCCCTGTCTGTCTGTCTGTTTGTCTGTCTGTCTGTGTGTGTGTCTGTCTGTGGCATCGTAGCTCCCGAACGGGTGAACCGATTTAGATTTAGTTTTTTTTGTCTGAAAGCTGAGTTAGTCGGGAGTGTTCTTAGCCATGTTTTATGAAAATCGGTCTACTATCACGGTCGGGGGTTTTTTCAAAATCTCAATTTTGTGGTTAGGTTATATTTTGACAGTAACTCTCTATAATTCATGATCCTCTTTGGTATCAACAGAGTGCGTGCTATGTATGTTTGTGTGTTCTAAGACACGCGTTCCACAATTAAACACAACACAAGTCAAGGCCTGCCCCGACTCACACCAATTAATGTTAAAGAGTATACTAATAATCCACCATTACAATCTTCTATAATGACAACAATTGACTTTGATCTATTTCGACTGGGTCGAAGCGGTCAAAGGTGATAGTTCAGTTAATGTGTAGGTATTTAAATTTTTTTTAGCCACCGACGCAAAAACGACGGGTTGTCTGTCTGTCTGTCTGTCTGTGTGAGTGTCGTAGTACAATAGTAGTAGTAGTAGTAAACACTTTATTGTACAGAACAAATTACATGTACAGAGAATAATAATAACGGTTATGTACAAAGGCGAGCTGTGGCATAGTAGATCCCGAACGGATGAACCGATTTAGATTTAGTTTTTTTTTTGTCTGAAAACTGAGTTAGTCGGGAGTGTTATTAAGCCACGTTTCATGAAAATCGGTCAACTATGTCGCGGTAGAGGGTTTTTTAAGAACTTTCAAAACGAATATGAACGATTTGCTACTATGGAATTTATATGAAATCGAATTGTCAACGGTCAACTCAGTTACTATATCACGGTCAACTCAGTTACTATATATATTTCTACCGGACTTATTAAATAGAAATTGGATTTAAAAATAACTTCTGTCCATGTTTTTTTTTTTTTTTTTTTTTATATTATAAATGGGCTTACTCTTAACCACAGACTAGCCAAAGGCAAAGACGTGGCCTACGATGGAGTGAGCTCGCCCAGAAGATGCCTGTTCACTCTTGATTTGAAGGTTGCCGGGATATATGAGCTCGGGTTATAATTATCTGATGCTTTATTTCGTGCATGGTATAAAATTATTTTAACTACAGTCAACTTCCCTATTAGAACATAAAATCCATACTAATATTATAAATGGGAAAGTGTGTGTGTCTGTTTGTTTGTCCGTCTTCCACGGCAAAACGGAGTGACGAACTGACGTGATTTTTTAAGCGGAGATAGTTGAAGGGATGGAGAGTGACATAGGCTCCTTTTTGTCTCTTTCTAACGCGAGCGAAGCCGCGGGCAAAAGCTAGTGCTCAATAAAGCACACATAAAATAATTAAGATTTTCTTAAAATAAACTACTTCCTAAGCACAATATCAGCAATGTTTTCAATATCAAGATAAACATTTGACGACCGGTCTGGCGCAGTCGATAGTGACCCTGCCTGCTACGCCGCGGTCCCGGGTTCGAATCCCGGTAAGGGCATTTATTTGTGTGATGAGCACAGATATTCGTTCCTGAGTCATGGATGTTTCCTATGTATATAAGTATGTATATATTATATATATCGTTGTCTGAGTACCCACAACACAAGCCTTCTTGAGCTTACCGTGGGCCTCAGTCAATCTGTGTAAGAATGTCCTATAATATTTATTATTATTTATTATTTATTAAACATAACATTAGCACAGAGATTGTACTGATTTATCACAATCTTTCTAATGATAACTTATCTTATCATCTACGATACAACAGACTTCAAAGTCACAAATTTTAAAGCATGACCAGATACACCGCGTTTTTTTTGTTTTCCGTTAAATTTGACACGTCGTTAAGTTAATTATCAGGAACCATGCACCCTGTATATCACTTAACAGTCAAATTAGCAAAAAAAATTTTTTTTTCATACATAATAAATGAATTTATTAGTGTGAGAGACCCTTAAGAATAACATTCAAGTTAGTGTTAAGTGTTTGACGGCACATGTCAAAATAAATAACATTAGGAATTGGTAAAGGCTGTGACACATATGTTCAGCAATTATCTCTATTTTTTTTAATAACTCGATAACCGCAAGAGTTAAGACGCTAGTTTCTTAGAGATATTAATTGTATTTGATATAAAGAACCATCCCTTAAAGTTAACGGAATTCAATAAAAACAGGGTGTATATCTTATGTGCTTTTACGACCGGTCTGGCCTAGAGTGTGGTGACTCTGCCTGCTAAACAGCGGTCTTGGGTTCGAATCCCGGTAAGGGCATTTATTTGTGTGATAAACAGATCTTGAGTCATGGATGTTTTCTATTTATATATTTACCCACTTCTACGTAAATATTTAAAAATAAACACGAAACGCTCGTGTATCGACTTATTGACTTAGACTTTATTAATAAGCAGCAGAAAACCCTTTAAAGGTTGCTCTGGATCCGAATGAAAGGATTAGGAATGTAATTTCAGATTCATTTTGAGGAATTTAAGACTACGCGGCTAAGTAATATGTATTTATCTACATAAGTATGTATATCGTCGCCTAGCACCCATAGCACAAGCTTTGCTTACTTTGAGGCTAGATTGATCTGTGTAAGGTGTCCCCCAATATTTTATGGGTTTAATTTATCGCCCGTATAAAGCTTACTGTATATAACGTATTTTCTTTGATTACTGTGTACCATACTATGAGCCAATACAAGTATCTAAGCATATTTTGTGGTCAATACCTAATTACCTATAGGAAAACCAGTTTCTTTCATTGTTTACTTAACCTTCAACATACTAGTAATAAAAGTAAATGCATACTTTACTTGCTACTGGCCATTAAATTTGATACCCAGCTATATGTCAATATTACTGCCCGTCTACTATACGAGGTGATTTTGTGAAATGTGATTTAAAGTATTATTTCATTCTAACTATTTTGGCTCAGTGATCCAAAATGAATCTTGGCCTCCAAAACGAGAGATCGCCACCTGTTCCAAACTAGGCTTGTGTAGTACATGTACTAATAGTACAAAAGAGTAAAGACACGATTCCCTGCACTGTACTAGACCGAACTACTCCCAAATGATTCTACTCTCTACTACATTTAGTACACTCACACACGCGCAACAGAATGGGAGCGAAGAGCCGAGAAGTGACAATGACAGCAAAGCGATCCGTGTGATCCGACCGCAACCGAACTAGGACCGACTGTCTCGGACCGATAGCGCACGAAAACGGCCGATCAGCCCTCGGCTAGTACGAGCGAGCGTTACTGTACGCCATATGCACAATTTGTCTCTAGCTCTCTCGGTGTACTTCTGTACTAAATATCCTAAAAGAACGAACTAGTACACTTCGGAGATTGTTCTAGTTGGGAGCGATCTTTTCAGTGAACGAGCAGGCACAACTCTATCCCGAACCTGCGCAGCCTCTTGCCAGTCTCTGACTTGAAGCCGACGCAGATCCGCCACCACACTGTCCTCCCAGCGATACCTGGGTCGACCCGCCAGACGGCCACCAGCTACCAGACCCAAGAACACTCTCTTGACAGCCCGATCGTTTCCCATTCTAAGTAAGTGACCGAACCAGCGAAGTTTGTGGGCTTTCGTTTCGGCAATGACATTGGGTTCGGCCACTTATTCTTCTTTTATTCAATACCGTTTTATTAACCCCCGACGCAAAAACGACGGGGTGTTATCAGTTTGACGTGCCTGTCTGTCTGTATTCTGTCTGTCTGTCTGTGGCATCGTAGCTCCCGAACGGATGAACCGATTTAGATCTAGTTTTTTTTTGCCTGAAAGCTGAGTTAGTCGGGAGCCATGTTTCATGAAAATCTGTATATTTTTCAAAATTTTAATTTTGTGGTTAGGTTATATGATAATTAAAGTAAACTAACGACCCGAGGTACCTATGTTTATAAGATAAATCCGTACAAAAAAGAGGCTATCTGCTTTTGAATACTGACTGAAATTAAAATTATCGCTGATTTATTATGAATAAAAAAAAACTTGCGTACGTAAATTATCGAATGACAGATTTGGCCGCATTGACCTCATTTGATTTTAGCTCTAATATTAATTCTTATTTTAAAACATACATAAAAATATTGTAATCTGCTTTCGTAATTGTGTGCACAAATCAAACAAAACCTGTATTAATTTGTGTTGCAATTTCACATAATAATCTTGAGAATCAACAAAACATCTAAGAGAGGTTTCACACTATACGTGCGGTCGGAATCGTTGTTCGTCGTTCACTATTGTCTTGCAGAAACATATTTTATATGACAACCGGTCTGGACTTGCGCGTAGTGACCCCGCCTGCTACGCCGCGGTCCCGGGTTAGAATCCTGGTAAGGGCATTTATTTGTGTGATGAGCTCAGTTATTTGTTCCTGAGTCGTGGATGTTTTCTATGTATATAAGTATAAGTATATTAAATTACGTTGGGCGGATAGAGTGGAGGTAGACCTCCGTGAGCTCAGCGTCGGCGAAAGCTGGCGCGATACCGCTCAAGACCGAGTCAAATGGCTCTTGTGTTGGAGGCCAAAACTCATTTTGGGTTATCGCGCCAGCTAAGTAAGTAAATAAGTGGTATCCATACTAATATTATAAATGGGAAAGTGTGTGTGTCTGTTTGTTTGTCCGTCCTTCACGGCAAAACGGAGCGACGAATTGTCGTGATTTTTTAAGTGGAGACAGTTGAAGGGATGGAGAGTGACATAGGCTACTTTTTGTCTCTTTCTGACGCGAGCGAAGCCGCGGGCAAAAGCTAGTATTAAATATATCGTTCACCGTTAAATGTATCGTTCGTTCGTTCGTGTACCTGCAACACGTATATAAGTATTTATATATTATATATATCGTTGTCTGAGTACCCACAATACAAGCCATCTTGGGTGCGTATCGATCGGTATAACTATTTTTGATATATTTTTAGTCGTTATAACGATTATTTGATATAATTATTGAATCGTATAACAACAAATAATATACTGACAAATTGTATAATTCTTATTTAATATAATGATAATTTTTTCGAATAACATTTATTATAACATACTTTGAATATAATGCTTATTTCCTATAATAAATAAATTGTATAACACAAATTATTTCTGAAGCCCAGTTAGAATTGCACAATAAATTAGATCCGTCATTTACCAGAAAAGTAGATTAGGTTAGAACTGTGACCCTTACACACAACATGCTGTTACCAGACAAACAGGTTAGGTTAGGTTAGAACTCTGACCCTTAAACCATTGAGTAATTATTACTTCGTATAGAGGAGCTATAGCAAACAACGAACGTGTCACAGCCTGTAAGCTGAAGGCGGGGCGAGGGGGCGGGGTGTGAACCAATGGCCTGCTTCCGTAACGTCGCAAGCGCTACGATTTTACTCGGCGCTTACGACCTTTCGGTCGCGATGATGAGCCCTGCATAGAGTGCATAGATTAGAAGTCGTAGTATAGAAGCGACATGGGTTTACATGGGCATTTTTTTAATTTATGACTCTCAATTAGCGTGAGTTGTTAACAAAAAACATTAATCGCTGTTAGTTTTGTAACGACAATCAAGCTTGAAATCTGTATTTAAAACTAAACTTTTTTCACGTTCTGAATTTAGATTATAGCTTAGTATAATTTACATAATTAAAACAAAAACGATGTTTTTATTGAAATTCCATGCTTAATTATCGTTGCAAAACTGACAGCGATTTAACTTTTTCTTAACAACTCTGTGAGTCCCAATTTTTTTAAATGCCCACATTGAAAGCTGCATACGGACTATTTAATCGTACATGTGTACACGTAGCCGCAACTGGATATTAGTTATTTATGTGACATTTGCATAATGGTAGGCATTAAAACATGAGTGTGGTTTTTGTTGTGTTAATAAGATAGTATGAGTGTTTTAATGCCTAATTATGTATAGTCGCATACATAACTTTATCTACATCCATGTATGTATGTATGGGCGCGGGTTTATCGTCCCATAGAAAATTTGAATTTCGCGCGTTTTTATACTCTCATAATTTGCTTGACCGTCTACCTACCCAAATTCATTCAGGCAGGTTAGGTACTGCACTTACATTTACATACTCACATGAAATTCAACACGCGTATTGAGAATCTGTTACAGACCGACATGTCGGAAAACTGTGCAATTCTGACAATAATAATTAAATAACCTTTTTTGCGTCGATAAATATATATAATTTAATGTATGATAGGAAACTTGAACTAACTTGCGATATTGTCACGTCTGCTTTTGTTGCATTTTTTACTCTTTGGTTTCAACGAAACATGGCCGCCGCAACATGGCGCTTCGGCATGAGTTTATATTGATACATTTTTTTAAAAGTAAGCGTGTTTAAACAAAAATGCAGTAAACCTACGTATGAGAAGTCACTCCTTGGCTTTTTTTAGATTTTCCTGAGCAGTTTGTACAGTACCTCACTACACATGATGGCATTATTTAGACGAAATATTTTTCATTGCGATACGTCAATCTACCACAGCCGTTCGGCACAGACTAAGCGCGTTTGTGCCGATCGGCTCTAACTGTTGTTACACAAAATCAAGTTGAGGTGCCCTCTCTAGTTAACATAATTACTCAAAGCCTTAAACATACGTACTGCTATCAGAAAAGTAGGTTAGGTTAGGTTAGGACTGTGATCCCTTCAAAAAATAATAAAATTTATTCATGAAATGTTTTATACTTTTTCCTAGTTATATTATACTAGTCGTATATCAATAGATAGTTATACCACACCACGGTTATTACAAATAAGTGTTATACGAAATAATGATTATACAAAATAAAAGTAGATATTTTGTGGTTATACCAAATGTTAATTATGTCAAATGAGTGATTATACCCTCTAGATATATACCAAATGTTGTTATATCAAATGTAACTATACCAAAAAAAGTTATACCAATCATTACACACCCAGCCATCTTGAGCTTAACGCGGTACTCAGTCAATCTGTGTAATGAATGATTCGGATCGGGCATAGTGAAAAACCTCTCTAAGTCGTATTAATTCGGAACCATATTATTTTTATACTTATTCGTTTTTAACAATGGTTACTAAGATCTCAAATTACAATTTAACCTTGCAAACTAAGGAAAAATACGTTTAGTGTCGCCGTTATTATCTAAGGCAAACATACTTGATCCCAATGCGGTGTGCCCGTTACTCTGAAGGTCACAAGTATCAAGAATAAATATTTGCACCTGGGTGAATCAACTTTTTCTTGCTTTTTGCAAGAATTGCCCATACTTATTATTAGCTCTACTTTTGTGAGTTTTAACCTGGCCATCGTGAATAAAGATCCTTATTTTTATTTTACATTAAGGGAATAATTTAAAAAAAAACATTTACAATTAAATCTATATGTGACCCAGTGGAAGAGACACTTTTTTCATACAAAAGTGAGGGACAGCTATGTCCACTGGAAAGCACCAGCTCGAAATAAAGTAATAAAATAGCAAATCCTATAAAAACATGATGTATTGCATAGCTTGTATATCTGTTTTTAATATTATAAGTATAAACTAATTACACTAAATACAAATTAAATTTTCTGACCACATGTAGTCGAAGTATGCGTAATTTTGCTGGCAAAGAAAATGTACGTGTACATTACGAAGGACAGGTAGGTCAAGTAGGTTATGTATCATGACCTATTTATTCTAAAATCTGAAAACTAAATAAAAAATATGAAAAAGCAAAAGTGCTCAATATGGAAGACTGTGAGGCATTTGTATTGTATGGTGTTGGACATTTGCACTTTCTTTTTGTCAATTTTGTGTAGATTAATTGTTTTTTAATATAGTAATAGTAATTTTTTTTTGAATATTGTATAACTAGCTTTTTTAATAATGTGTGAACCTGCCTTAGAAATCTATATTATTTGTGGTCATGGTTCGTTAATATTTCTTGCAATTTTTCCTCAGTCACCCATTGACCACGAACGCTGTAAAATGTTCGAAACGTCGGGATGAAATGTAAATTCATTATACGCGATTCAATCCGTTTCCATAGTTTTATTTCATAAGTCACAGTCACACAACAACACAGTTTCAATGTCACAGTTTCATTTTCTTTCAACCCCTTACTTGCCAAGAGTGGCACTGAAGCTTTAGTAGTTTCATGTGCTCTGCCTACCCCATTATGGGATACAGGCGTGATTGCATGTATGTTGTATGTATGTATTTCATAAGTAACTATCGCGGTAACCGCAGACAATATTATAGAAAGACCATTTCTCGAATCTACAAGTCACAATAAAATTTACAAGCTATAGTCAATGTCTAATATGATAAGTAAGAAAGAGACTTCCGCTTGTAACTTGAAACTTTCACTTTTGAGAAATGGGCCACTGGTAATTAGAAATGATTAAAAAAAACCGGGTTAATAAGGGTTTACTTATTCATTTTGAAATACCTACCCAACAATATATCACACGTTTGGGTTGGAATGAAAAAAAATATCAGCCCCCACTTTATATGTAAGGGAGGTACCCTAATAAAACATTTTTTTTCCATTTTTTATTTTTGCACTTTGTTGGCGTGATTGATATACATATTGGTACCAAATTTCAGCTTTCTTAGTGCTAACGGTTACTGAGATTATCCGCAGATGGACGGACGGACAGACAGACATGGCGAAACTATAAGGGTTCCTAGTTGACTACGGAACCCTAAAAAACGAAATTTCCGGGAAGTGTGGAAATGGAAAAAGACAAAAAAGTTGCCTATGTCACTCTCCGTCCCTTCAACTATCTCCACTTAAAAAATCACGTGAATTCGTCCGTTTTGCCGTGAAAGACGGACAAACAAACACACACACTCTCCCATTCACCATTATCCCAATACACCTTACACGTAGATGACGTACAGGTAATCTTAACATTCGAGACGGCCTTCAGTACCAAGCCGCAGTCTTACCGCATATGATAACGGGCATCATAACAAACATTACTTTATGACAACAGATAATATTGCGAAAAGATGGCGAGTTTTTCCATACAGTACAGTAAATAAATATTATAGGACATTCTTACACAGATTGACTGAGCCCCACGGTAAGCTCAAGATGGCTTGTGCTGCAGGTACTCAAACAACGATATACATAATATACATACATACATACATACAATCACGCCTGTGTCCCATGAAGGGGTAGGTAGAGCACATGAAACTACTCAGGTTTCAGTGCCACTCTTGGCAAATAAGGGGTTGAAAGAAAACGAAACTGTGACATTGCAGTGACAGGTTGCCAGCCTCTCGCCTACGCCACAATTTAACCCATATCCCACAGTCGCCTTCTACGACACCCACGGGAAGAAAGGGAGTGGTGAAATTCTTAACCCGTCACCACACGGGCAACGACACAATATCTTATCTTATACTTTTAAACGAGCAATTCTTGTATATTTATTTATTTATTTATATATATATTTATTTACACTGACGATCTCGGAAACCGCTCTAACGATTTCGCAGAAATTTGTTATGTGGGGGTTTTTGGGGGTGAAAAATCGGTCTAACTTATCCTTAGGTCCCGGAAAACGCGAATTTTCGAGTTTTCATGCGTTTTTCTTCGCGCGCCATCTCGTGTGCAGTAGTTGTACTGTTAAGACAGAATTCTTTCGGTCGATGTAAGTACTATTTATAGCAAACACTAGATGGCGACACAGGTCAAGGCTAAAACGAATAGAAAATACACTATTTGAGTTTTTGTGGCGAAATGCGCGCCATCTCGTGTGGAGTAGTTGTGTTGTTAAGGCTGAGAATTCTTTCGCTCGATGTAGGTACTATTCATTTTTGAACTAGATGGCGACACATGTCAAGGATACGAAACAGAACCGAGCGAAGCTCGGTTGCCCAGATATTACAAATACTTATATACATAGAAAACATCCATGACTCAGGAACAAATATCTGTAACACAGTGTGTATAACAGTGGCCATAAAATATATCATAAATAGCCGCTAAGGCGATCACAAATATCTGAATATTGACGCTTGCTGGCTAAGCCGCGGTCCCGGGTTCGAATCCCGGTAAGTGATGAGCACAGATATTTGTTCCTAACTCATGGATGTTTTCTACGTATATTAGTACGTATATCGTCATCGTCTATTGTCAAATGGTTAGATGTGTGTTCAGATATTTCTGAGCAGCACGGCAGCCCAAATATATATGGATGGCGAATAAATAAAATAAATAAATATTATAGGACATTCTTACACAGATTGACTGAGGCCCACGGTAAGCTCAAGAAGGCTTGTGTTGTGGGTACTCAGACTACGATATATATAATATAGGTACAGTATGTAAACTAACGAAAACCATTTACTGTAACCCGTAAATGTCCAGGTGATACTGAGAAACTTTTACTATGGGACCAACACCCAAAACGCGAAATAAAAATTTACTCTCCCATAGGAAATACTTACTATAAAATAAAACTACCTATGAAACTGTCAGAAGATATTTTCGTGATTTCGGGGTTGATCCCATAGTAAAAGTTTCTCAGTATCACCTGGACATTTACGGGTTACAGTAAATGGTTTTCGTTAGTTTACATACTGTATAAATACTTATATACATAGAAAACATTCATGACTCAGGAACAAATATCTGTGCTCATCACACAAATAAGTGCCCTTACCGGGATTCGAACCCGGGACCGCGGCGCAGCGAATATACTTATAATTTGAAAACATTCAAAAGTTCAAATGAATAAAGCTTCAAATAGGTATTCTGGCGTCATTACGGTTCAAGCCCGAAGTCCGCTTGGTAAATAGTCCCAAAAAATCGCGAAAGTTTCTTATACTTAGATAAAATTATAGGCAAATTTTATCCGTATGGTGAAACGCTAAGAATTTCACCACCTCCCTTTCTCCCGTGGGTGACGTAGAAGTCGACTCTGGGATTTGGGTTCAGTTGTGGTCCATGACTTAGCAACCTGTCACTGCGATTTACCAATTTAATTTTTTTTCAACCTGTTAATCGCTATGAGAAGCACTGACACTTTAGCAGTTGCGTGTACTCTGCCTACCCTTTGTGGGAACACAGGTGTGAATTTATGTGCGCAATTTTACTTTTTATTTATCAGTAACTCCGCTAGTGTAGGCTTAAGTAGGCATTAAAATTATGTTTGCCAAACTATGTAATACTAGTATGTGCACAAAGATTTAAAAATTCCGCGCTTGTCGTAAATAAGTACCTAAAAAATATTGAGTAGGTATGTCATCAGCATCATTAGCAGAATTCTAAGAACAAATTAAATTATTTTCATAGAAAATATTTTAACTTGTATTTTTAAGTAGTAACACTACTATAATGTTAAATGTCATATATAAAGAAAAACTCTGAACACTGAAAAGCTCGGAACACTGGAGGCCTTGGTCACTTTTTCTTTGTATATGACATTTATTTAATGTTTATTACCAGAATTATAAAGAATCATATTTTTTTCATTACAGCTTCTTAGTAATATCACAGTATGATAAAGAGTACTATGGTACAGAACAACGAACGGAGTGGCGCAAATGCATTGTGGAGGGTCGCAACATTTGCGATGAGTCATGGTCTGCTGCACTCGCTGATAAGAGACAGAAGCGACGCCAAGGTGTTTCAGCGCAGATTTCCGCAAACTTCTCTTGTCAGTCCTGCGGTCATCGGTCATAAGTCATCAGAGAAGGTGCTCCTCGAATCGAGGCGGTCCTGTCACGGTCGCCAATAACTTGCAGGCGATTAAGGTGCAAGTAAAACTAATGAAGTTTAGGTATAAGGATATAATATCCAAAAATGATACAAAAAGAGATTTAAGTAAGATAAGACGCGTGCGGCGCTATGGCAGCCGCTGGAGCTAATGGTCGGTGGTGGGGCTCATGCCCCCGGCGCCCGCGCCCCGCGCAGGAACCTGTTGTCGTAGACAATTACACCATAAATCGTCTGCAATAGACGTTAAGGCCAATGATGATGGTACAGTATGGCCACTCCCGCTCCCCGCTGAAAGTGCCGCCCACCCCCTCTCGGTTACCGCCTGTTAAAAACGCGAACAGTCGACCTGTCATATTTCACTCATACGCGCATCTTTCATATATTTGATCACCAGTGTCTGAGATGTGGTAATGTACTGTGTCTAACTAACATTTAACTCTTTTTTTGGGTACGGGAGTCCGTACCCGTACTTTTATTCGTCATTTACAGGGTCGTGCACACATCATTTAAATCCCACCTTATAGATGTCAAAACAAGTCTATATTTTATTCCCCAAAAAAGCATTTGTGCAAACATGCAGTGGCGATACACTTCTTCAGTCATTAAATTTCTAATGGGTCGGCAACGCGCATGTGACACCCCTCAAGTTGCAGGCGTCCATAGCTTACGGTGACCGCTTTCCATCAGGCGGACCGTATACCTGTTTGCCACCGACGTGGTATAAAAAAAATGATTTGAGTTAAGACTCAACTTTCTTAGAGAAACTAATTATATTTGACCAAACATAAATGACATTCATCCATACTAATATTATAAATGAGAAAGTGTGTGTGTTTGTTTGTCCGTCTTTCACGGCAAAACGGAGCGACGAATTGACGTGAGTTTTTAAGGCTGCTTTCGAGAAAAACGTCAAAATAATGTAAAATTGATAGTTTTAGTCGGTGAAATACTACACTTTCCGTTATCTAATAGATATATTTAATTCAAGTTTCAATTAGAGCATTATCTTGATACTTATCAGACTGGATTTTAGAAAACTTACTCACTAAATTAATTACGAATTTTTCTCTGATGCACGTTTAGGGAAACCCATAGTGCTGGATTAGTCGATCTTATTTGTAAAATTTGGACAATTTGGAATACTGAAACTGGTAAATTTATAATACATGTATCCTGTACTACAAACTTCTCAGACTACATTTTTATTATAAGGTTTTTAAAAAGAGTAAACAAGGCTAAGACGAATTCAATTTCTTTCAGAAATTACCTAAAATTAAGTGACAATTTCTTTGAAAATCTACATCACATCGGAGTTATTTTCGTAAAAAAATAATCTGCAACGTTTACTTAAATTGCTCTTAAGGCTTTAGTGATTATAAATTTCTACTATATATTTTTGGCAATTTTTTGAAAACAAGCCTTCCCCGTCACAATTATTGCCACTTCTGGACATTTTCTCATATTTTGTTAGACCAAGTAGAAAAAGTCCTATAATATGTTATATATTTGTAAACTACTCGGAAAGCTCTTTAATTTGATACCACACACGGTACGATTAAGCGCTCGGTTGCGATTTCACTATTTTTCACATGAAAGCCCTCTTAAGTGGAGGCAGCTAAGGAGATGGAGTGACGTAGGCTACTTTTTGTCTCTTGCTAACTCCCCACTTCCCTAAAAGGGGGGGGGGTGAACGTTGTATGGTGCATTCCGCTGTTTCAGAATTTAACGCGAGCGAAGCCGCGGGCCAAAGCTAGTTGTAAGTATGTACATTATTTATTTCCTCGACAAAATGAATAGGGATGGTATTCCGTACACTTTCAGGGCCTTCGGAACAATTATTTACGTAACAGACAGATGTCTGAACCAGCTTCATGTCACAAACAGACATTAGGTACTCAACAGACATAGTTTCATGAAGGTTAGCTTGTTCTAGGTCATTTTGTTGAACAATAAGAGCCTTACATGACGCTCGTTGTCATAGTAAATCAGTAGGTACACGTCATGGTGTTTTTTAGGGTTCCGTAGTCAACTAGGAACTCTTATAGTTTCGCCATGTCCGTCCGTCCGTCAGCGGATAATCTCAGCAGTGACCGTTAGCCCTAGAAAGCTGAAATTTGGTACCAATATGTATATCAATCACGCCAACAAAGTGGTAAAATAAAAAGGGGATTTTTTTTATTAGGGTAAAGTCAAAAATGAATAGGGGTTTAGGTACTAAAATCGCTCCTAAAGTGAAGTAATCACTACTAAAATAAAAAAAGTGTGTCCCCCCTCTCTACCTTTTGAACCATATGTTTAGAAAATATGAAAAAAAAAAAATAACAAAAGTAGAACTTTATACAGACTTTTTCGGAAAATAATTTTGATCTTGATATATTGAACGGTTTTTGAAAACAACATCAAACATACGGAAAACACGCTCTTGGTCGGTTTTTTCAGACTGTGACTGCCAAATATCAAGACTATCAAATTTTTTTAGTCAAACACGTGGTATATGATTAATCAAACGCAACAGAACTCAGAGAAGATAAGAGTAACTAATTAAATATCATTATAGTATTACGATTAGAATATGTATTCATATTCATATTCATTTATTCATAAAATTAACAATTTTACATGTCAAAGTTAAAGTTAAATTATCATAATTAGGGTACAATACAATATTACATTTTAAAAATAGAAAATACTCTCAAATAAATTTAATAATTAATTTAAAAAAAAGAAATAGATGTTGAACAATAATTACAAAAAAAATAATAATAATAGTATGTGATCGTATTGAACACTCCATCAGTGCAATACGGTTGGGTTATCCATACTAATATTATAAATGGGAAAGTGTGTGTGTCTGTTTGTTAGTCCGTATTTCACGGCAAAACGAAGCGACGAGATTTTTTAGTTGGAGATAATTGAAGGGATGGAGAGTGAGATAGGCTACCTTTTGTCTCTTTCTAACGCGAGCGAAGCCAAGGGAAAAAGCACAGAACTAGATTTAGATAGAAGAAACAAGTTCATCTATTTGTATGGCGGCTGAGCGTGTCAGATTTTGTACTGAAGTTGTTACTTGCCTGTGATTTTAAATATGTCTCAGGCCTCTTGAGTGTTCATAATTTTTGTGTTGTTGTAATTAAATATCACGTAACGAGGCATTTTTAATGTTATTATTGACTTCAACTTACAAAATCTGACGCACGAAAGCTGCAAGCTGCGATTAAAGACGGACAACTCAGTGGATTTCACTGAGTTCATTTGACACGCTAAGTAGATACGTTTGCTTGATCTATGGTATATATGACATCTGTGGGAAAAAGCTAGTACTATATCCATACTAATATTATAAATGGGAAAGTGTGTGTGTCTGTTTGTTTGTCAATCTTTCACGTCAAAACGGAGCGACGAATTGACGTGATTTTTTAGAGATAGTTGAAGGGATGGAGAGTGACATAGGCTACTTATAGTCTCTTTCTAACGCGAGCGAAGCTAAAGCAAAAGCTAGTACTCCATTAGTGTTAGCGGAAATATCGTAAAACGGCTCTTGAAAATATGGAGAGGCGAAAATAGTACAAGCACCTATTAGTATGATGATAGAAATAGACTTTGCCATTTAATATAAACTTTCAAGTGATTTTTTGACGACCGGTCTGGCGCAGTCGGTAATGACCCTGGCTGCTACGCCGCGGTCCCGGGTTCAAATCCCGGTAAGGGCATTTATTTGTGTGATGAGCGCAGATATTGTTCCTGAGTTATGGATGTCTTCTATGTCTATAAAAGTATTTATATATTATACTAGCTTTTGCCCGCGGCTTTGCACGCGTTAGAAAGAGACAAAAACAAGCCTATATGACTCTCCATCCCTTCAACTATCTCCACATAAAAAATCACGTCAAGTCGTCGCTCCGTTTGGCACTGAAAGACGGACAAACAAACAGACACACACACTTTCCCATTTATAATATTAGTATGGATATATCGTTGTCTAAGTACCAACAACACAAGCCTTCTTGAGCTGTGGGACTCAGTCAATCTGTGTAAGAATGTCCTATACTCAGAGGAAAAAATTCTATAGAGAGGACAAGCCGCGCGCGGCCTGGTCGCAGATGTAGGCCCATTGGGCCTACACCGCCGCCAGTTCGCCGTCCGCTGTCATCGAGTGTACACGCGCGCTGTTCACCGACGAAAAACGAGTTTTATCCAAAATGCCGAAGTGTGCAATAATAACTTGCAAACATCGCAGTGACCTGAATAATTTCCAAGCCGATAGGATAACATTTCATAGGTAAATACTATTTATTTCCTTTTATTTCACATAAAACACGAATTCAACGTAATACTCCGAGTTGTACCATGTAACCTTACGTTTGCTTGTGCTTTAAAACGTTAATTATACATTGCGGCTACACAAGGAACATATTGTAAACAGTGTAGTGTTTTGCGCCGCAATGAACGGTGTACAAAACGATTCACTCAGTGAGACATTTTTCTCGGAAACGAGGCGAGGCGTTCCCGCTATTTATCGTTGTGTGCGTGCGCGATCGCGCTCGCTTATCGTTCGCATGTACACAACCATTGAAATGATGCGCGTGTATTGCGCAATAGGAGCGTCCAGCTACAAGTGTGTGTGGATTAGGTGTGTGCGTGCATTATCTTTACAATTACTGGTGCTTTGTGTGGGTTGCGCAGACCTTGCGACAGGCGTATTCTATACAAATCGCCCGGCATGACCTATCTCCCGAAATCTGTGGTCCTATAATATTTATTGAGCTATATTTATTTATCTTTAAAAAGATTTATAGAAGTACTGCTTGTGTTAAATTCGAAAATTGCAGAATGCTCCTTTATATCCCCTCCCCCCAAGTTAGTGAAGTCGAAGGTTCGAAAGAGACAAAAAGTAGCCTGCCGGCGTATCATGCTTCCAATTTTATCACTTATCCACATGGATAAGACATCTGTCACTTTCACACTGACATACAAGATACAAGATACAAAGTATTTATTTGCCAGAATACAGTGGGTGCATAGATGGTAACATACAATCAGTGGTACAGTGTACTCTACTCACAACTGAGCATGCAAAAATTACAAAAATAATCCATTATTTCGTGCAATTAAATTTGAACTACATAAACATACAATAGATAGACAATACTTACATTAAAACAATAAATAATACTTGCCAAAGCGTGACGGATGCTTTATCCACGTGGATAAGTGATAAAATTGGAAGCATGATACGCCGGCAGTATAGAAAAGTCGTTATTTTAAGGAAGAGAGATTATAAAATGTACAGGAAAATGTAATAATTATGCATATAGTGTATATAGACACTACACACTAATATGCCTAGTGGGTAGTGATACTAGTGAAGTGATTCTTCACGCAAAACCGATGATATTGTTAGGTACCAGGTTCGAATTCTGTTAAGGGCATTTATTTATGTAATGAACACAGATATTTGTTCCTGAGTCATTCACTGTGTATTCAAGTATATGTAATTCTGTAGTTATATTTAATATACATCCATACTAATATTATAAATGGGAAAGTGTGTGTGTCTGTTTGTTTGTCCGTCTTTCACAGCAAAACGGAGCGACGAATTGTCGTGATTTTTTAGGTGGAAATAGTTGAAGGGATGGAGAGTGACATAGGCTACTTTTTGTCTCTTTCTAACGCGAGCGAAGCCGCGGGCAAAAGCTAGTATAAGATATAACCCATTTTGAGTAAGTATCCATACCATAAGCCTACTATGGGACTTGGTCAATGTGTCCGTTGTACATAAATAAATATTATTTTAATTTATTTATAATAGACATGTGGTCTACATGGTGTAACAGTCGTCAAGCTGATAAAAAACAATAGTTATTTGTTTTACAAGGGGGCAAAGTTGCACTAGAAGACTATTTATGACCGACAATTTTTTTCTTAAAACATAGTGTCATATACTGTAGGTGCTTCCGATGTATTGACCTTAGACAGATTATAAATCTTGTCTTTTTTAATATGAATTTATATTAATGATGCTTTTATGCTGCTCAGGGATTTACATGCAATTCCACATAATTTATAGTCAATTAAGTATTTTTAAATATCCTTCAAGATATGAAACAAAAACAAAAAGTAACTTTGGGCATTCTAAGTTTTTGACACTTTTTTGTGTATTAAAAGTCAACTTTTTGTTATAAAGTAACCTAATTAAGGAAAACATTTTGAACAATAACTTCAACGTTTATTATTTTCAATAAATTTATATAAAATGTATGATTAAAAAAAAAACACAAAAGTACAAAAAAAACTGAGTGTAGGACCAAGGCAAACGTCAAAAGTAAAACAATTTATTGTTAGGTGATATAAATCTTTTGGCGACAAATAAGCTTAAGGTAAGCGGTCACCATAACCTATGGACGTCTACAAGGATGCTTCATGTGCGTTGCACGCTCAACAAAACGTATTTCATTCATTTCTAAAAGCCCAATCAAGTCATATAAATAGTGTTCTAATTTTAGTTCACAATGTTGTTTGATAAAAATATTGTTTAAAACCTATTTGACATTACACACAACCACTTATCGACCCACTTTCACAAAACACCACAAAACATCACACACATAACATAATGTAAAATTATGTGCATTTTATGAACCATGCACTTAAACGAACGCGCGCACCGAAGGTTGATAAAATACTGAATTTAAAAAAGTATACTTTATCCTCTATACTATCCTTTACACTGCAAAGTATACTTTAATCTGTTCTAATAAGCGTCATATTACAATGGAATGTTAATGTAAAACTATACTAATGAGATATATGTTAAAGTAATGTGAAGTTTAAGCTTCGAAGTTACAGTTTGTTTTTAAAAGCGGGTATTCATATGAGGCAAAGACATATAAAACTCCGTATAGACAGATAAAGTCTAAGAAAAATACGTACCTCAGTACCATAATGAAAAAGGGACGGTGGCCTAGATGGCATTACACCTTTGGGGTACGCTCAGCTAGATGACGCTAATATTAATATTTGACATTTTAACACATATCAAGCTTGATAATTAAGCTTGATTAATTTGGCCCATATTCTTAGCTAAGAATATGGGCCAAATTGTCAAAACTGGGGTTCAAAAGTTTTAAGCCTGTGTCAAGAGATGGCAGTCTATGCACTGTGATTACACATTTTACTTCGACAGTAACTCTCTATAATACTCGATCCTCTTTGATATGAGGTAAGCGTTTGTATGAGTAGTATAAAGTTTACTTCTTATATTTGGCATGTTTGACCTTCAACGAATGTAAGGCACAAATCACACTAGAAGCGAGTAACCATAGATGAAATATAAGAAGATCATCCCATACATTATAACCTAACCACAAAATTTATAGTATTTTATGCAACTGGTGGTTAAAAGAGGTCAAAAAAGGTGAGTGGCGTGGGTAACACTTTGAGGCGAAGCCGAAAATTGTTAATAAAGACGCCACGAGCATTTTTTGACTCAGTTAAACACCGTTGCATACAATACTTTTTCTACGACCAAGCACTTATTTTGAAAGAAAATTATAAATTCAACAAATACCTACTTTCAGTCATCTTAGTTATCTAGTGGACCGCCTACCATTTTGAATATGCAGTTTGAGTGCAAACATGAAAATAAAACTGTCTATGGTATGGTTCTTTGAAGCCTGGCCACTAAGACGAATCGAGCCGAGTTGAATCGAGTTCTCATACATTTGAATGCGATTCGACGCGTCGCCAATGAACGCAGCAGAAAACGAAGGAGTCTCGACTCTGCGAATTGGTTTGTTAAGTTGGTAGCAATGTATTTACTGAACTTTAACAGCTATATCGTGTTACTGCTACTAAATGTTTTCAGGGTATAGACTAGATAGACTTGTCCTGACATCTTTTATGTAGGGTTTTAAAGTTCTATGCACGACCTTGTAACTCACGAATAACAGTACGGGAGTAGAAAAAATATTGAAAAAACCCCCGACCGCGACATAGTAAACCGATTTTCATGAAACATGGCTAAGAACACTCCCGACTAACTCAGCTTTCAGACAAAAAAAAACTAAATCTAAATCGGTTCATCCGTTCGGGAGCTACGATGCCACGGACAGACACACACACAGAGACAGACAGATAGACAAACAGACAGACACACACACAGACAGACACGTCAAACTTATAACACCCCGTCGTTTTTGCGTCGGGGGTTAAAAATGCGACCGCTTAAGAATGCGCACCCGACACAGCCCTCACAGCGCCCAGCGCGGAAGGGGCCACTCACACCCAAGCAGGGGTGTCGAATGAAGACGCACCACCAAGAATGCGCACCACACATAGATGGCGCCACGAAAAAATGCTTTGTTGCCATCGATCGATTATTTGTAGATTGGCGTTAAGCGTCGTTTTCGAGCCATAAATCTGTCTAAAGTGACAATTAACGCCATCTACAAGTATAATTGAAAGCTACAAGACATTTTTGCGGCGCCATCTACGTGAGGTGTAGTGTATGCGCGTTATTAGGCGGTCGCATTTTAATGTATGGGATGGTATGATATTATATTTAATCTATGGAGTAACCGATGAGCTATCGGGCGGTAGAAACCAACAAGAGATAATGCTCCCGGGTAAATAAAAGAGACTCATGATATTTCATACTTAGTATGGGGTTCTTCAAAAAAGGAGTGTACAAGTTTCTAATGGGTCGGCAACGCGCACGTGACACCCCTTGAGTTGCGGGCGTCGATAGGTTACGGTGACCGCTTTCCATCAGGCGGGCCGTATACCTGTCTGCCAGTGCCACCGACGTGGTATAAAAAAAAAAATACTTCATCTCAGAGCGATGCACTGTAAATCGCTCGCTATATCTGTTACACCCCCCCCCCCCCCCCTTTCTTCCCGTGGGTGTCGTAGAAGGCGACCATGGGATATGGGTTAAATTGTGGTGTAGGCGAGAGGCTGGCAACCTGTCACTGCAATGCCATAGTTTCGTTTTCTTTTAACCCCTTATTTGCCAAGAGTGGCCCTGAAACTTTAGTAGTTTCATGTGCTCTGCCTACCCCTTTATGGGATACAGGCGTGAGTGTATGTATGTATGTATAATCCATACTAATATCATAAATGGGAAAGTGTGTGTGTCTGTTTCAGTGGCGGCTGGTGAAAATTTCTGATAGGCAACACTGAGCAAAAAGAAGCCTACCTTAACATTAGGTACTTTACTAGTAATCACATTTAGGCAACCCGGTGGGAATCGGCTTGTAGCCGCAGCCGCTGTTGGTCTGTTTGTTTGTCCGTCTTTCACGGCAAAACGGAGCGACGAATTGACGTGATTTTTTAAGTGGAGATAGTTGAAGGGATGGAGAGTGACATAGGCTACTTTTTGTCTCTTTCTAACCCCCCACTTCCCTAAAACCGGGGGTGGAAGTTTGTATGGAACATTCCGCAATTTTCGAATGTAACGCGTGCGAAGCCGCGGGCAAAAGCTAGTATTTCATACTTCTGTTGTTTCTCCAAAAAATAAAATAAACTATCGTTTCTTAAATTTCTTTTTGGGTTAAATTGTGGCGTAGGCGAGAAGCTGGCATCCTGTCACTGTAATGCCATAGTTTCGTTTTCTTTCAACCCCTTATTTGCCAAGAGTGGCACTGAAGCTTTAATAGTTTCATGTGTTCTGCCTACCCCTTTATGGGATACAGGCGTGATTGTATGTATGTATGTATGTATGTATCTTTTCTTCGTTTACCTCTCCGACAGCTGGGCTTATTACTCGCTTTTGGTGAAACCATTGCCTTAGGTGGGTGACAGTGGTGACACGATAGAGATAAATAACGTGCTTATCAGGTGTCCATGATAATGTAAGTGATATAATAAGTATTATTAGTGGGTCGTTTATGGAACTTTGTTATCAATGCTAGCATACAATGCCGGTCAAAGCTCCGACTTGCCACCACCGCAAGAGTTCAGTATGACCTAGGGTTGCAAACAGAAAAGAAACCCAAATAAAACTATGGAAACGGATTAAATCGCGTATAATGAATTTAAAATTCATCCCGACGTTTCGAACTCTTTACAGCGTTCGTGGTCAACGGGTGACTGAGGAAAAATTACAATGTGCAAAAGCTACCCACATACAAGAAATATTAACGAACCATGACCACAAATAATGTAGATTTTTAAGGCAGGTTCACACACTATTAATAAAGCTAGTTATACAATATTCAAAAAAATTACCATTACTATGTTAAAAAATAATTAACCAATTAATCTACACAAAATTGACAAAAACAAACTGCAAATGTCCAACAGCATACAAATCAAATGCCTCACAGTTTTATTTCATGAGTAACTATCGCGGTAACCGAAGACAATATTAAAAACCCAAATGTTTTTTTTTTTTCAGAATTATGAAAACATGTAAAAAAACCAAGCACTATGGTTTTTTTTTTCTAAATATGGTTTTTTTTTCAGATGAACAAATAATACGACAATAACGGTTTTTCGTGATTTGTCACGTGTCAATAACAATAACGTACATTTTAATTCGATAAACATTCAGTATACAAACATTTATTGGGGAATCCCCGATGCAGCGTGGAGAGGCGGTGGTGTTGCCAACAGTAAATAGCGATAACTACTAACCACATATTGTGTAAATGTTAGTTTTATAAAACCAGAAATTAAAGCTATGTAATTAAATTTGTTTAATAGTTAACATAAAATCTAAAAACCGTATAAAAGTATTAACTGTTCTGCAAATTTTGAGACCTTAAGAAAAAAAACATACTCCAGAAAAAAAACTGTTTTTTTTCACGGTTTTTTTTTTCAGGTTTTTTTTGCAAGCCAGAAAAAACCGTTTTTTTTTGCAACCCTAGTATGACCACATCTCGGACACTGGCGATCAAATATATGATAGAGGCGCGTTACAACGCACATATTCTAAGCTCGTATAGGTGAACGACTAACATGCTTGTATGAGAGATATGACAGGTTGACTATTCGCGTTTTTGACAGGCGGTGTTGCGGCGTCTACCACAGAAGAGGAAGCGGGGACCGGGGACCTCCAAACCTGTTAGTCCGAATGCCTCGCCCCGCGCCTCTCTACTCACCTAGCGAACCACTTAGCTCTGAGATACGCTCATGTGCGCTTCACTTTTAATTATTTAATTTTCCATACATTTTAACTTTAAGTACCTATTGTGGAACTTTGATTAGAAGCTTTACTACGATCACGGATTTTTATTTAATACACAAGACTCCAAGCTTGTACATGGTGACCCTACGACGTGATCTAAATTGATTAAACACGCTAAGAAAGCTTCTGCCCGAGTCACGGAATTTTACTTTGAAGAAGGCAACAGCATCAACGTGGAAATATTTGGATGAGCCAGTGTCTACGCAGTATTTTTCCACGACGCCCTTTGGACTACAGTTTTCTACGACGCCAGTGGGACTGCATAGAGACAACGGACATTTACGACGCCATTTTGTGGAAGTTGCAAACCCCCTTACTTCAAGCCCGCCGGTCAAATCACGCCGCAGCCAAGGTTTAGCAAGGGAAGTGCACCATTCCTTCATTTTCCTATTTTTCCGTCGTATTTTCCCCCCCATCTTGATTAATTAGCTTTGCCATTCTTCACTCTTTACTGTGCTTAAAGTTAATTGTATGTTTTTTTTTGCACAAGTGACGCAATCATTTTTTAGCCACGTATTCTCTTTAATTGCTAGTCGCTGCTTTAGAGCCACATTTAAAGCCTATTGAGCTAAATTAAGCATTTAAAACTATTTAAGAAGCATAAAAACGCTTATTTGAGTGAAAAATTACGCTATACCTACTTAGGTTTCATAAATTATACCTAAAGCATTTCTTCATTTCATGCGCCTATTATAATTTTAATTTACCTACGAATAGTGTACAGCGGTTTAACTTATTTTGCGCAGTTAAATCTAAACGCAAAAAATACAAGTGTTTGTGCAATCGTGTTACAGATAAGGCCCGGCCGCATCTGCCCGGCAACAACAACTACTCCGCACAGCTGCGCCGCGCTTTCCGCTGACTCCTGCATTCCGCACAGCACTGTTGCCGCCCGAGCCAACCACTGTGACTGCGAACTTAGGCCAAATTTACGTATTTATACAATTTTATTTATTTTTAATTTTCTCATTCGCTGTTTTAATTGAAATCAGATCTTAACAATTAAAATGACTACTCCGATCCCTACTAGAACGTCAATTAAAGGACGTATTACCAAATTTAAAAATTACATCGCTGAATTAAATTCTCAGGAAAATATTTCCTCAAAGGATGTAGACGAACTTTCTTTGAAGTTGGATCGTTTTCGCGCTATGTTCACACAGTTTGACCAGGTCCAAACCCAAATAGAGATTTCGACTACATCAGATATGCAAGCCGAAATTGACATAAGAGAAGAGATGGAAAATGATTTTATTTCTCTTATTGCCACGGCCCAGAAGATCATTGATAGGACAGCTGAAAGATCTGATTTCGCCAGCGTAAAGTCTGAGGTTCAAAGTAACTGTGGACATGATAACACATGTAATGGTTTAAATTTTCGTTTGCCTGTGATTAAAATCGCTAGTTTCGATGGTTCGTATTTTAAGTGGCTCGAGTTCAGAGACACATTCGATTCTCTCATTCACAGTTCCGACAACGTCAAGCCGATTCACAAGTTTCACTACCTAAACTCTTATTTAGAAGGTGAAGCGGCTCAAGTAATAAGTAATTTAGAAGTGTCGGACGGTAACTACGCTGAGGCCTGGCGTCTCCTATGCGAGAGATATGACAACAAAAAACAGCTGATTAGCAACCATTTGAACTCCCTGTTTAATTTGCAAGCGATAGGTCGTGAATCGGCCAAGTCCCTGCGTTATTTAGTGGATCATGTGTCTAAAAACCTAAGAGCTTTAAATACGTTGGGCCAGCCTACTGATAAATGGGACACGCTTCTCATTCATATGGTCGCAAGTAAACTTGACAGCAACACCAGTTTAAAATGGGAGGAATTTAAAAATAATTCGTTTCAAAATGACGACTTGCCGTCATTGGCCGATTTTAATCGTTTTTTAAAGGGACGTGCTGACGTTTTGGAATCGGTTCAGCGTAATAAATTTGATAAGTCTATTACGAATAATAATAAAAAACGCGAACCTGCTGCCTCGCCTAATAATAAGCGTGAGAAGTCTAGCACCAAATGTTTTGCGGTTTCAGCCACCCCCTCCACTTCGGCCGCGGCCTCTCCTCCTGCCTGTGTGTTCTGCGGCGGCGAGCACCGTATTTACGATTGCTCGTCATTCCTGTCCCTGTCCATTGAAGACCGGATCTCCGGAGCGTCAAGGTTACGCCTTTGTCTTAATTGTCTTCGGAAGGGGCACACTTCTTATCGCTGCAGAGTAGCTGCTTGTCAAACATGTAAGAAGCGCCACAATACATTGCTGCATAGGGAAACTCCTCAGGTTGCAGATTCGCCCGTAGACGCGCCTCTGCCGCAGTCGGCACCCGCGCCCGCGCCCGCTCCCGGGTTGTCGTCTAATATGACCGTATCGCATTCGGACCAGGTACTTTTACCTACCGCGTACGTAGACATATATAGCCCGGCTACTGATAATTACGTAACGGCGCGCGCGTTTTTAGATTGTGGAAGTATGACTTCTATTGTCACAAAAGATTATAAACAAAAATTGCAATTGGCACCGCTGCCCAGTGATAAAAATCTTTTCGGATTATCTGACGTTCCTATAGCCAATAGTCCCGAGCGTTGTTTCGTTCAAATTCGATCTAAACATGATCAAAATATAAAATTCGACATCGCATGTTTAGCTTTGGACAAAATTAACAGCAGTTTGCCGCTAAAGCCTATTGATATCACCAACATCAAGTGGCCGCGTAATAAAAAACTCGCCGATCCTCAGTTTAATCGACCGGGTCCCGTAGATATTTTAATTGGCGGTGATGTTTTTTGGACCTTGGTAGGGGGCGAGCAAATTGATTTAGGGCACGATTCGCTTGTTTTGCGCAAATCAAAACTAGGTTGGTTAGTGGTTAGTAAATATAACCCATTTTTGATGTTCAACGATAGGTCTTTAAATTCTCCTTTGCAGTGCAATCATTTGTACACGACCAATGAAGACCTTGACGACTCGCTCACCAAATTCTGGAAGCTGGAGCAAGTGCCCCAACCTAGCCAACCGTTTACAGATTTAGAGGCAGAATGTGAGCAACATTTTGTCACTCACACATATCGCGACGATAACGGAAGGTTTCACGTACGTTTGCCATTAATTACGGAACCCGACTGTTTAGGCGATTCCTATCGCTTTGCTAAAAAACGGTTCTATGCATTAGAAAAGCGATTTAAACGCAATCCTGAATTAAAATCGGCTTACGAGCAATTTATTAATGAATATGCCGAATTAGGTCACCTCTCTGTGTCCGACTCTGACATTCCTGACCCCTCTTTTTTTGTGCCGCATCATGCTGTGCAAAGGCCCTCCAGCGAATCTACGAAGCTTCGTGTTGTTTACAATGGAAGTGCCCCCACCACATCTGGCTATTCAATAAATAATCTACAGATGGTTGGGCCAACAATTCAAGACTCGCTATTTAATATTCTCTTGAGGTTTCGTACCTACAAATATGTTTTGACTGGTGATATCGCCAAGATGTATCGCCAGGTCATGGTTCAGGAGTGCGACCGCGATTTACAATTAATTCTTTGGCGCTCCAATGAGAATGAACCTTTAAAAACTTTACGACTCAATACAGTCACTTACGGATACTCGAGTGCTAGTTTTTTAAGCACACGCTGTTTATGGCAATTGGGTGAGGAATGCGCAGATGAAAAAATTAAAACTATAATTCAAAATGATTTTCTAGTCGATGATTTATTAACAGGCTCAGACACAGAGGAGGAATTGCGTTACATCAAAGACTCAGTTGAGCGTGCGCTAGCCGCTGGCTGTTTTCCCTTGCGTAAATATCGCTCAAACTTATCGTCAATTTTAAATGACTCACAAGGCTCGAACGATAATAAAGGCAGCTTGATTATTAGCTCGTCGTCACATACGTTGGGCGTGGGCTGGGATTCTGAGGCAGACATCATCCATTTTCCTACTCAATATTCTGCCAAGGTCGGCCACCCCACAAAACGGTCAATTTTATCGGACTCGTGTAAAATATTCGATCCGTTAGGCCTCTTATGTTTAATGACGATTATACCTAAAATTTTAATTCAAAAACTGTGGCTTGAAAAAATTGACTGGGATGTTCCCGTGCCTAGCCATATAAACGAGTCTTGGCAATTCTTTGTTAACGGTTTAGCGTCTTTAACTTCGATCCAAGTACCTCGCCACGTCCTTTGCGACTCGCCTAATCACATCGAAATGCACGTATTTTGTGATGCGAGTTCAGTAGCATACGCGGCATGTATTTATTTAAGGTCGACTAATGATAAGGGCGACTGCGTAGTCAGGTTGCTGTGCGCAAAGGCTAGGGTCTCACCGGTCCAGGCCACAACTACGCCGCGTTTGGAATTGTGTGCTTGCCTGCTAGGCGCACAGCTCGCGTCAGCTGTTTCCAAGACGTTGCGCTGCCAGATCGCACAGAAATTTTATTGGACTGACTCGTCAATTGTAATTGCATGGCTCAAAATGAACCAAACAAAATTAAAAACGTTTGTCGCCAATCGCGTGGCTCACATTTTGGAACTCACTGAGGGCAGTGAGTTTCGTCACGTTCCGACCGCTTTAAACCCGGCTGACTACCCATCTAGAGGAGTCGAAGCTGGTCGCTTACCTGATTTGCAAATGTGGTGGAACGGGCCAAGTTTTTTGTATGAGCCACAGAATAACTGGCCTCAGTTCTCTCTCAACTCGGAACTCGATTTACCCGAACTAAAGGTTAACGTCGCGATAACGAGCGATTCTGAACCCCATAATTTAATTGATTTCGATCGGTATTCTAAATTAAAAACCTTACAACGTTCGGTAGCATATTTACTTAGGTTTGCGCACAATTCCCGTCCTTCTTCCAACAAAACTGCGGGTGTGCTACAACCTGAGGAGCTCGATGTTTCTTTCAAAAAATTGGTCGCTTTGTCACAGCAGTCTAGCTTTCCTCAAGAATTAAAATTGTTGCGTGACAAGCAACCTCTAGGCCCTAAAAACCCTATTTTATCGTTGAACCCATTTTACGACGAAGACGACAAACTCATCAGAGTTGGCGGACGTCTGTCTTCCTCTTTTTATGCATTTGACAAACGCCATCCAATGCTTTTACATGCCAAACACAGACTGACTAAATTGCTGTTTCAGCAGGAGCACGTCCGTCTCTTGCATGCTCCACCTCAGCTACTTCTTGTCGCCATTCGCGAGTCTGTGTGGGCCGTGTCGGGCCGCGCGCTCGCGCGCACCGTGTCGCAGCAATGCGTCACCTGTCGCCGCGCAGCCGGCAATACCTTTGCTCCTTTGATGGGCTCTCTGCCTTCTCAGCGCGTAACGCCTGACTTTCCCTTTATTAGCGTCGGCGTTGACTTCGCTGGACCCTTTATGATTGCAGATAGGCATGGCAGAGGTTGCAAAATTACGAAATGTTATTTAGCGATATTTGTTTGTTTTAGGTACAAATGTCTGCACTTAGAAGCAGTTAGTTCGCTGTCTACGGACTCATTTATTCTCTCGCTAAGGCGTTTTATCTCTCGTAGAGGACGACCACGCGAAATCTTTTGCGATAATGGACGTAACTTTGTAGGAGCGGCCAGAGAAATTAGCGATTATCTCTCATCAAACTCAGATACAGTTTGCAATTTTGCAGCGAATGAGGGAATCAAATTTAAATTTCAACCGGCATACTCAGCTCACTTTGGTGGCTTGTGGGAATCAGGAGTCAAATCTGCCAAATTTCACCTCAAGCGCATATTAGGGAACGCTCATTTAAGTTACGAAGAGCTGGCAACTCTCTTTAATCAAGTGGAGTCTATCCTAAACAGTCGTCCTTTATGCCCTTTATCGTCCTCTCCGAACGACTTCCAACCTTTGACCCCTGGTCACTTCCTCATCGGCCGCGCGCTCACTTCGCTGCCGTCGCCGACCCTCGCGGATCTAAACCCAAACCGTTTAGACAGGTTTCAGAGGCTCGAGGCATTGAGACAGCACTTCTGGCGCCGCTGGCAAATGGAGTACATCTGCGAGCTCCAGCAACGGGCCAAGTGGCGTGTTCCAGGACGACCTCTTCAATTGGGTGATCTGGTCCTTCTCAAGGAAGAGAATACCCCTCCAATGCACTGGCGGCTTGGACGGATAGCCAAGCTGTTTCCTGGCGCAGACGGGATTGCGCGAGTAGCTGAAATTGCTACTGCCACGGGTACCTACAAACGAGGTGTAAGATACCTCTGCCCTCTTTTGGACGAGGACCATCAATCCTTGAAGGCTGACGCCTCCAAGGGCCCCCAGGATGTTGCGGCGTCTACCACAGAAGAGGAAGCGGGGACCGGGGACCTCCAAACCTGTTAGTCCGAATGCCTCGCCCCGCGCCTCTCTACTCACCTAGCGAACCACTTAGCTCTGAGATACGCTCATGTGCGCTTCACTTTTAATTATTTAATTTTCCATACATTTTAACTTTAAGTACCTATTGTGGAACTTTGATTAGAAGCTTTACTAAGATCACGGATTTTTATTTAATACACAAGACTCCAAGCTTGTACAGGCGGTATCTGTGAGGTAACCGAGAGCGGGTGGGCGGCAGTTTCAGCGAGGAGCGGCAGTGCCCACACTGTACGATAGTACTCTTTATTATACTGTGGTATGACTAATCATTATATCTTAACTATAAAACTCCTGTGAGACTCAAATATACTTAAAAAATATTTTAAGCGGGTTAATCACGTTTTTAAAGTCGATATAACGCTCGACATGTTTCGATCCATTTCGAGGATCTTTTTCAAAGAGTAGCGTAGCGACTTTTAAAACGTGAGTAACCCGATTAAAATATTTATAATAATTACAAGTTTATAATAGGCTATATTTACCAATTCTACCAAAAATCTAAGGGTGACCATAGCTATGTTTACTATAGAATTTGGGGACCAATAAAATCGCAAAAAAAATGTCAAATACTAAAGTTGTTTGCCTGTGTAAGTGAATATTCACTCAGTAAATTTAAGTATTTTTCATCACACTGCACGCCAACTTCCACCCCCCATTAAAATGGCAAGTGGGGGTTAGAAAGAGACAATAAGTAGCCTATGTCACTCTCCATCCCTTCAACTATCTCCACTTAAAAAATCACGTCAATTCGTCGTTCCGTTTTGCCGTGAAAGACGTACACATTTATAATATTAGTATGGATGGCTTTATGCACAATCCCATGGCATTACCACAGTATAATAAAGAGTACTATCGTACAGTATTGGCCACTCTCGTTCCCCGCTGAACGTGCCGCCCACCCCTTCTCGGTTACCTCACAGTTACCGCCTGTCAAAAGCTCGCAGTTGACCTGTCATATTTCACTCATACAAGCATAGTACGCGTTCACCTACACGAGCTCAGACTGTGTGCGAGGAACGTGCCTCTTTCATATATTTGATCGCCAATGTCCTGTGGCATTAAGCAACTCACCTCCATTCCCCCGATTTTCCAGGAACCCATGACAGCTCAAGTCGGACAAAATGGCCGAATCGACGGAGAACTTCCTCGGCGCGCCAGTCTTCTGTTTATTCTTCTGCCGCTTGAGAAGTGAGAAGATACTGGAACGACGGCGCTCTTTGCCAGAATAGAGTTCGCGATCCATTTTGTTGGTTCTTTATGGTTGAACGCTTTCTAGATGCTTCGATTTGATGTAAGATTTTTCATATTCGATAAAATATTTACTTTTGGCGCGTATTGACTTCAAATATAATGTGTAAATATAAAGTCACTTTGTTGTATAATACACTTCACTGTTCATTGTTTCATTTGATCTTTTTTAAGTCTCAAGTATTGTTTTCGGTTTAAACACGTTTCAGTTTTGACCCGTGAGAAAAATAAGGTACCTACATCCAGTAAAGTCGCGACTGACCGATAAAAAGTATGATTTAGTATGTCCCAAAAGTTGCCTTAAGAGGACACGGTAGCGAAAATGCTAAAATGGAAAGGAGCCCCCCTTTCAACTTGGGAATTTTAGTTAAATATACAAGTGTTATTAACTAGATTTATCGAAAAAAAAATTGTCCATTAATAACAACTCATTCAAAAGATATTTCAATTTTTTTTTAAATTCGAGGTTCCACTCTCGACTCTTTCCTCCTTCAAAACTTAATCAATCGGAACGAAATTTGAGAATCTGAATAACAATGAAATAATCTATGTCTGACCGTTTAGCTTTTCTGGTTAATTATTACCAATCTTGAGTATCACACCTTTTTTTGCGCCACAATCAAAAAGGCCGTTTTTGGAAATTTTTGATTGGCTCTAGTCTTTAAAAAGCAGAATATGAAAAAAATCAAAACGGTCCGACACAGATAAAAATAATAACAACATGTGTTAAAAAAATAATTTCTCTATCTTCAAAAACCAGGGAGGAAATATTCGAGAGAGTTTGTATGGAGAATTGACCCCTACCGTATCGTCTTAACACTACCTATCTCGATCAGTAGGCCTAGCACATGATGGCCGCGGGAGTATGTCGCCGCGAGATAGATGACACGTCTTTGTCTAATTGTATTAATGACATAAGGACAGGTAGTCTATCTCGCGGCGACATACTCCCGCGGCCATCATGTGCTAGGCCTGCTGATATGCAAACATTAATCATCGATACTAACTCTACTCTACATTACCTTATTCATTACAAACTTTTATTCAACTTGCCTTGTTATTATGTTAGTGTGCGTCAAAACGAAGAAGCTAAATTTGAGCCACTTCCCGGTTTCCGATTGAACTAAAATTTTGCACACATATGTGAATCACGTGACAATGCAATATTATGGTATCATGGAGCTGATCTGATGATGGAGCAGAAAGGTGGTCACAGGAACTCTGTCATGAAACGTCGTATCCCCATCGAGTAAGGGGTTTTTAGAAACGTCTCGGAGAGCAGTACAGTCGACGATAAAAGCTTGTGCCAAAAATGAAATTTTTGCAAAAAACTTTTTTTTTTCTGCTTTTAAGGAATAATAAAAAACGGAACTAACTTGTTCCGTTTATTGTCCTTTGAGTCGTCGGCAACCCGAACCCTCCTTAGAACTTGTACACTCCTTTTTACTGTGTACTTAACACAGCAAAAGGGAATGTACAAGTTTCTAATGGGGTGGCAACGCGCATGTGACACTGTTTGAGTTGCAGGCGTCCATAGGTTACGGTGACCGCTTTACATCAGGCGGGCCGTATACTTGTTTGCCACCGACGTAGTATAAAAAAAAAAATATATGGTAATATTTCATTTCGTTTTTTTTCTTTTTAGTATGAATAGGTAGACGTTTGACCACGATCACACCTGATGGTAAGTGATGATGCGGTCTACGGTGGAGCACGCCTACCTATGAGATACCTATTTATTCTTGCTTTAAATACATTAAAATTTAATGTTTATTTTTTTTAATTTAATGTTAATTTAATGATTAAATAATATTAATTAATATAATTAATTAGACAGTACTTAATCATGTAAGACAGTTAGTTATGTTGAAACATAATTTCTTTTCAGTCCCCACTTTACATGTAGAGGGGGGGTACCCTAACAAAACATTGTTTCCATTTTTTATTTTACTACTTTTTCGGCGTGATTGATATACGTATTGATACCAAATTTCAGCTTTCTAGTGCTAACTGTCACTGAGATTATCCGCGGACGGACGGACAGACAGACATGGCGAAACTATAAGGGTTCCTAGTTGACTACGGAACCCTAAAAGGGGGGGGGGTTAGTCTATAACATGTTGTTCGGTGGTTTTGTCACGTACCTTTTTATAAATACATTTTAAACCTAAGTCCGTGTATTGTTGACAGTAATTCGATATTATGTCGCCGCAGCACTTATGCAATTTGCTTGAATCAAAACGATCTATATTTAGCTCGTAATAGTGTTTATACAGCACAGTGATTGTCGACAATAACAAACAATAGCGAATTATGGCTTGTCAACAAGGTAATAGACAGATTAGGTGGGTTACACAGCCATTGACTAAAGGCCTGATTCGAGCTGAAATGTAAGTCAAAATAAGAGCCTTTTGACGCAGACTTTTGAAAAAATAGTATGACATTATTCATAAATCCATACTCAATATTATAAATGGGAAAGTGTGTGTGTTTGTCCGTCTTTCACGGTAAAACGGAGCGACGAATTGACGTGATTTTTTAAGGTGATGGAGATTGACATAGGCTACTTTTTGTCTCTTTCTAACGCGAGCGAAGCCGCGGGCAAAAGCTAGTGCTTTATAAACCAGCCGGCGTACTATGGTTCCAATTTTAACACTTAGGTGACAATATGTTATACATATAATTATTATTTTATATTTAAATTGTTTACCTACTTTCTTGGCCATTCTATGTACAATTCAAAATAAACTATTATATATTTATTTTTTTAACGGACACCAAAATAATTAATCATTTTTTTTTTAATTCCTATTCTTTTCATTTATATCGCATAACTAGGCGTTTTTATGTTAAACATTTTCTATCAAAATCGTAGTACCAAATCCATACACAAATTAGGTCATTTAATGTCACACTTCACAAAAACACTATCGCGACACGAAACATGCACAGATACGATATCAGCCAAACACAAGCGTACCAACGCGTGGACGATAAAGTACTGAATTTAAAAAGTAAACACTACTGCGTGCCATAGACAAAACAAATTAGACTTAAAACTGTGTAAATAGGATACATAATTAAGATACTGGCTGGTATTCATTACGAACTAGCTTTTACCCGCGACTTCGCTAACGTTAAATTCTCATAAATGCTCCATACAAAATTCCACCCCCCATTTTAGGGCAGTGGGGGGTTAGAAAGAGACAAAAAAATAGCCTATGTAATTTTTCATCCCTTCAACTATCTCCACTTAAAAAGTCATGTAAATTCGTCGCTCCGTTTTGACGTGAAAGACGGACAAACAAACAGACACACACATTCCCATATATTATACATACTAGCTTTTGCCCGCGGCTTCGCTCGCGTTAGAAAGAGACAAAAAGTAGCCTATGTCACTCTCCATCCCTTCAACTATCTCCACTTAAAAAGTCATGTAAATTCGACGCTCCGTTTTGCCGTGAAAGACGGACAAACAAACAGACACAAACACTTTCCCATTTATAATATTAGTATGGACAGTATAGATGAGTTAGTTGTTTAAGTTTAGACTTTAAAATGGAATATGTATGGAAGTTTTTCGATGGACAGTTATTTTGAGTTGAGTAAGAATGACGCATAGAAATAAATTCAATGTTTGTTTGTATGAGGTTTAATATAAACCTTTTGGAAGTATTTAATATGTTTGACCTTTGTCTATTGATGATAACATTTGTATAAAAATGCGTCACGGGTATCTTAGCGGTTTTTTCGCAAATGCGATTTAAATAACTTAAAATTAGTGGGAAGTTTATTTTGGTTACGTTCCTGTCAATCCAAACTTATCTACTATTGATTTTTTTTTATACTACGTCGGTGGCAAACAAGCATACGGGCCGCCTGATGTAAAGCAGTCACCGTAACCCATGGACGCCTGCAACTCAAACAGTGTCACATGCGCGTTGCCACCCCATTCGAAACTTGTACATGTACATTTCCTTTTGCTGTGTTAAGGCGTCATCCATATATTACGTCACAGTGTAAGGGGGAGGGGGGGGTCATACTAAATGTGACAATCCCTGTTAAAGGGATACAAAAAAGCGTGACATAGGGGGGGGGAGGGGTCCAAAAACCTGAAATTTGGTGTGACGTAATATGTGGATGATCCCTAAATGCACAGTAAAAAGGAGTGTACATGTACAATACAAGTTCCAAAGAGGGTTCGGGTTGCCGACGACTCAAAGGACAATACAAAATTCGTCCCGCGGCGTCATATATGTATACGAACGTCGCTCATAAAGCCGTAAGCGCCATCGACAATAAGGTTTTTTTACCCTGATAACGACACATTTCATGTGCTAGTGGCCTAGCAGTAAGAGCGTGCGACTTTCGATCCGGAGGTCGCGGGTTCGAACGCCGGCTTGTACAGTCGCCATCAGATATATAAGAGCGCCCGAGGTACTCAAAAATATCTGAACACGCCTCTAACGCCTAGGCAATAGAGGCGTGTTCAGATATTTTTGAGTACCTCGGGCGCTCTTATATATCTGATGGCGACTGTACCAATGAGTTTTTCGGAACGTATGAGCGAAATGTCATTTGATATTTGCCAGTCGGTTTTCGGTGAAGGAAAACATCGTGAGGAAACCGGACTAATTCCAATTAGGCCTCCGGGTTGGAAAGTCAGATGGCAGTCGCTTTGGTAACTAGTGCCTACGCCAAATCTTGGGATTAGCTGTCAAAACCCCAGGCTCCCATGATAATGATGTGTAAAAATATTTCAATAATAAGAGTTTTGAATGATTCACGGTTATTTTCATTAGACTTATATTGACCGGGATATATCGTGATCGGGGTAGATCGCGCGCTGTCTATGCAACTTTAACATCCACCCACCTTCGTCTGTTTTCCGTGATCATGATGCATACAACTGCGTCGAAATATCGGGAGCTCGACAAAAATCAAAAAGGTAATCACGGTCTATATCCCGGTCAATATAAGTCTATTTCAATAATGTCAATGCCCAAGAGTGAATGACTCGGTTAGTGTCATGCTCATGTTACATGTTTCATCATAACCGTGCCACTTTTAGCGTATAAGTATGTACATACGCGAAGGACGACTAGGCAATGAAATACACAATAGGCAACCTTTGGACAATACCTGCGTGAGCCACTTTACAGAAATTGTTGAAACATTTTTGTGTTGTTTATTTTTTATTTTTATTTTACTTTATTGGGTACACCAAACAGATTTCGTACAAAATCTTGATAACAATTAAAACTTTTGCTAAGTGGCTTAAAACTAGCACGAGATCCAAAACAAGTGTACTCAGCATGTTTTACAATTCAGCGGAAACAATACATATTTTAGCACTATCTAGTAAGTAAAACTACAATAGCAAACATCAGAGAACTATTAGGTAACAATTTAGCTAATACCAAATAAGGGAGTAATTAACTTAAGCTAAGGGTATACGCATTTAAACTATGCGAGTGTTATGTTTGAGTTAGACGCGTTTTCGTACAATAGGATTCGGCATTTGTTTTTTTTTGTTTTTCTTCTTACAAAAATTTAATAAGAACAAGGTAAGATAAGAATATTAAGAATATTATAAGAAAGCTTGAGTTGAGGTTACTTAGGCAACGATTTATAAACACGTTACACATACTTAGGTACCTAAATGCATAAAAACATTCATGACTCAGGGACACATACGTGAGCTCATAACTGAAATAAACGCCCTAATCGGGGCTAACATAGGTAGATTGAATGATCATGGTAAGCATCCAAATTGATCAGGTCGAGACTACCACATTCCTGGGCTTCGAACTGGACAGAGGACTGCAGTGGGAATCGCACATAAGCAAACTATGTAATAAGCTAGCGAGCGCCTGTTTTGCCCTGCGCCGCCTAGCGAGAGTCGTGCCCATAAATGTGGTACGATCTTGTTACTTTGCCACCGTACACTCTCTCCTGCAATACGGCACGGAGCTGTGGGGACGCGCTGCCGAATGGGAGCGTGTCTTTCGTATGCAAAAGAGAGCCGTTTCTTATCACAAGCAACTCCTCCTAGATGGCGACTTGTTACGTATGGTGGTCTTGAATCTCGATCGACGTATCGTATAACAGGGGTGCGGGGAGGGGAAGTAGCGCGATCGAGCGAGGGCATTCAAACGGGGGACCGTCTTAAGGATCTTCGGATACTTACCCTGCCCTCCCTAGTAATATTTCAAGTGACTACATACGTGCGTTGTCACTTTCACGAATACTCAAGTGGAGCGGATGTCCATGGGCGAAACCTACGTAATGCCCAAAAGCTCGTGGGGGTCAAGCATAGATTGGCAAAATCCGCAAAACTCACACATGTAATGGGCCCGGCTGTGTTCAACCGTTTGCCACCACACGTCACTGATGCTCCGTCACTGACCAGTTTCAAAACTAGGCTTAAACGATGGCTTATCGAGCACACTTTCTACAGTTTTTCAGAATTTACTAATTTAGTAAGTACCTAATGTAGGTAACTAACTATAGATAATAATATTTTATTTTTGGTTTAATTTGTAATATACTTAGTTATAACTTATTAATAGATAATTATAATGTATTATTATAATAAAATTTAAAATGACATGTAATAGGAATTATTATCAATAAACTCATATGAATATGATCTTAAGAAGCCTAAGGGAAATAGTCTTTTTATTCGACTTCTATAAACAAACTACAAAAAAAAACACGTACAAACACTAGCGATCTACATTATAACCAAACTATTTTTAGGGTTCCGTAGTAAAAGGAAAGCGAAAAGGAAAGCGTGGAAAAACCACTGCGATCAAATCGGTTCCATTCCGGAAGGCATGAGACTCACGAAGGCACTAGCCACAACGAAGTCAGTCCCACTCACCTCTATTAGAAGGAGTGATGGTGGAATGACTGAAACGGGGCTAGAGACCCTCAAGGTGATGTGTGCCACACATTTTCCAGGCTCGATAATAAATCAGAGTGTACCAGACGATGAACCAATTAGTGTTACGGAACAGTGCACTCGCACGACCAGGCATAATTGGGACACGTCGAAAAAGGTAGTAGACCACAACAAAATACAATGGGCATTATCGACATTTCAGCCATATAAAGCCCCGGGGCCAGATGGAATCTACCCCATACTACTACGAGAAGGCGCTAACGTACTTATACCCCACTTGAGTAGACTGTACAAAGCGTGTATTGCCTTCGGACATGTACCACGTGCATGGAGGTTAGTAAAGGTAACATACTTGCCCAAACCAGGCAAAGAGGGTTACACAGAAGCCAAATCATATAGGCCCATAAGTCTATCATCATTTCTCCTTAAAACTTTGGAGAAACTGGTGGACAGACACATCAGGGATGGTCCGCTCAAGAGACATCCACTACACCGCTTGCAATGTGCATACCAGCCGGGCAAGTCCACGGAGACAGCACTACACCTGGTGACAACTAGAGCGGAGCAGGCCATAGAAAACAAAGAACTATGTCTTGCTGCATTTCTGGATGTCGAAGGTGCCTTTGATCGCACCACATATGGTGCAATCAATAATGCTGCACTCAAACATGGCATAGAACCTACCATCTGCCGCTGAATAGGTAATATGTTGAACAGCCGGCTAATTAAGTCCTCCCTCATGGGGGAAGAATTACTAGCCACAGCAACAAAAGGTTGTCCACAAGGTGGGGTTCTCTCTCCGACTCTATGGAGCCTGGTAGTGAACTCACTTTTGGAAGAACTAAATAGGGGCCCAGTATATACAGTGGGTTATGCAGATGATTTAGTGATACTCATAAACGGGAAATTCCCGGGAACGGTGTCAGAAATCATGAATACAGCACTGAGGCAAGTGGAGAGGTGGTGTAACCACCAACAACTCTCCATCAATCCAGGCAAAACAGTGGTAGTACCGTTTACCAGGAAAAGGGCCCTTACTGGCATGGAGCAACTAAGGCTCTATGGAAGGGTACTTGAACTTTCCAATGAAGTGAAATATCTAGGGGTAACACTAGACAAAGAACTGAACTGGAAAAGACACGTCGAACTGACCACAGCCAAGGCACTTAGAGTGTTTGGAATGTGTAGGTCAGCTTACGGCAAAACATGGGGTTTAAACCCAAAGGTACTAAGGTGGATCTACACCATGATGGTGAGACCTATAATCCTGTACGGAAGCCTGGCCTGGTGGCCAAGGACATTACTGAGCACATGCAAGGATGTCCTCATGAAGGTACAAAGGACAGCATGCATGGCTATAACGGGTGCGTTCAGAACGACGCCAACAGCAGCATTGGAGGTACTATTGGATCTCCCGCCGCTACATCTAGTGATACAGTCTGAGGCACTGAAATCGCTACACCGGCTGGCTTTAACAGGCCTCTGGAGTGATAGCATGCCGAAGACTAAACACACAAGCATGGAATACAACAATTCTATGGGAAGGCTGATGAGTATGGGCTGCGACAAAATGCAACCGAAATTCATCTTCCACAAAAACTTCAAAACCAAAGTCCATACTAGAGCCGAATGGAAGGAGGGTCTGGAGACACCCACCCCTGATGACAACACCATCATCTGGTATACAGACGGGTCCAAGATGGCATCTGGTACGGGCGCAGGCATTTATGCAAATGACTACAGTGGTAGTATCAGCATGGGCAATTATGCCACGGTCTTCCAAGCCGAGACATATGCAATAATTGCCTGTGTACATGAGAATATAGTTAGACAAATCCAAGGTAAGACTATCTATATACTCAGCGACAGTCAAGCGGCACTCAAAGCCTTCACATCGCCCAGAGTTACCTCTAGACTGGTATTAAACGGCATCCAAGCTCTTAACAAGCTTGGAAGGCAAAACAAGGTGCAACTGGTATGGATACCGGGGCACGAAGGCTTCATTGGCAATGAAAACGCTGATGAACTTGCCAAGGCCGGATCTGAAGACAACTTCATAGGTCCGGAACCTTATGTGGGCCTTTCACAAGGAACCATCAGAATGGCTATGAAAGACCAAACAAAGGCTAGTCACCAAAAAGAGTGGGATGCCCTGGTTGGTCTGAAGCATTCAAAGCTCTTTATGCAGAGGGTAGACTCTGGATGGAGCAAAAAGCTAGGGAAGCTAGGCAAAAGACAACTCCAAATTATAACGGGGGTGTTCACAGGCCATTACGGGGTCAAAGGAATTTTGGCCAAGATGGGACACGCCGACAACACTGATTGTCGCATGTGTGGCGAAGAGGAAGAGACCGTCAGACATTTAATGTGTGAATGTCACGCCCTCGCCAGACAAAGAATGAAGAACTTTGGAGCAGGCTACCTGGCACCGAAGGACTTCAGAGAGCTACCCATGAGCCTCATCATCCGATACGTGGAGATGGTCGAGAAGCTCCTGAATAGCTGAAGGATCTTAGGATCGTTGGGGGTAATTGCACAAAAGATCCCGATGGGTCGAAGTGTATCCGCAAGGGCCCCCGCAGATTTAAGATAAGATAAACTAGGAACCCTTATAGTTTCGCCATGTCTGTCTGTCCGTCCGTCCGTCCGTCCGGCCGTCCGCGGATAATCTCAGTAACCGTTAGCACTATAAAGCTGAAATTTGGTACCAATATGTATATCAATCACGCCAACAATGTGCGTGCAAAAATAAAAAATTACAAAAATTGTTTTATTAGGGTACCCCCCCTACATGTAAAGTGGGGGCTGATATGTTTTTTCATTCCAAGTATTCCAACCCCAACGTGTGATATATTGTTGGATAGGTATTTAAAAATGAATAATAGTTTACTAAGTTTTTGATAATATTAATATTTTCGGAAATAATCGCTCCTAAAGGAAAAAAAAGTGCCCCCCCCTCTAACTTTTGAACCATATGTTTAAAAAATATGAAAAAAATCACAAAAGTAGAACTTTATAAAGACTTTCTAGGAAAATTGTTTTGAACTTGATAGGTTCAGTAGTTTTTGAGAAAAATACGGAAAACTACGGAACCCTACACTGAGCGTGGCCCGACACGCTCTTGGCCGGTTTTTTTTTTCTAATTTTGTTGTCCGATTGTACCCACACTGCAAACGATCTTCACCACTTTTGTGGTGTGTATCAGGTTTTAAAATGTCTTTATTTTGACAAATAAATAAAACCTAGCGATCTACTGTTATAACCACACTATATACCACCATGGTACGCTCTTACCCTCATTGCAAACGGTCTTGTCCGCGACATACACATTTTGTGAAGACATTTTCATGTCTCCTCTCTGATTGACACGTTAAGAAGGTCGTTTCCCGTAGTGTTTTAGAATTCTTGAATTGGGCTCGTTGTCAATAATTTCACAAATAGGTACTACGAAGAACAAACCTAGCAATCTACAATAACCATACTATTTTCCAAATATCCGATCTTACCCCACGGTACAACGCTTACCCTCATTGCAAACGATCTTCCCCGCGACATACACATTTTGCGAAGACACTCTTTCGTCCCTCCTCTCTGTTTGACATGTTAGGAAGCTTGCAGATGGTAGTTTCCGGTAGTCGATCAGAGAGTACTTTTGTGGTGTGTACGCTTCGGGGTATGGAGATATTGGCGTGTGTCTAAATATGTAACTTTTAGATTAAAAACGTGTATAATTTATGGTAATAACAGTATAAATAAAAACGTTTGATCAATCGGTACACTATAGTGTGTCATGTTATAGAATAATATATTTTCATTTCGATTTTTCCAAAAAATAAGCACATATTGAACAAACGAGAATCTCTTAGAAAACCTGGCAGGCAAGCATGGTCGCGCGATAAATGATAAAATGTCAGGCCGTCCATTTCGCACTATTTGTAAGTGCGATAGGGACGGCCTGATGTTTTATCAATTATCGCGCGACCATGCTTGCCTGTCTGGTAAAGTATTAAAGTTAAATATGTATAGCGTCAAGTCAGAACTGTCATTTTTTTTATTGACTATGCATTTTAACTACTATATTCCGTATTCACTTTTCCTGGTATAATATCAATAAATAAAAACAAAAACTCACCTCCTATATTTCTCACAAATGTCATCCGTACTAGACGAGCTGTATCTCCTAACGCGCTCGTTAGATGGCGCTGTCCTTATAATAACATTATCCGGCGTATCACAGAGTATCTCCGTCTTACCCCTATCTTTGAAATCGTCTTCGCTATCCGTTTTAGCCCCCGACTTCCTTAAATCGCTGATTCTTTTCTGAGTTAATTTTGTAGATGGGGTCGAACTTCTCCGTTTAGGTATAGTCATGACAAGTTTGACTAAGTTTTCTTCAATAGCTGAAGGTGAAATACATTTGTCTTTTCGTTCTAAAATCGATAGTTTAGGCATTTCGAAGCATTTTAGCTTGGATAACTCCAGTTTTAAAGGCGATGAGGCTAGACTTTTGCTCAGTCTGTTCTGTTTAGTTTCGAGTTGTAGTTGTTTCGAAGTGGACGGGCTGTTAACATTGGTTCTGTAAGTGAAGAGGTCCCTCTCTGGCGAGGGTATGTCGTGATGCATAATATCTATGGACTCCATGAATTGGGCCCATTTTGATGTCTTTTTGGGTTTTTCTCGTTTCGGCGAGTAGTCCGATACTGACATTATCGGTGTTCGCGACATGGGTGAGATTTCTGATACTTTTATGTATAAATTTTGTAAAGAGTACAGTCGGTAGAGAAAAAAGTTTTTTATTGTATTTTGGTTGATATATTTATTATAAGAATACGAGTGAATTGAGAGCAATTAAACAACAGTTGAATGTTATTTGTTCATTTGCACATTAGTTAAAAAAATGTATCAAATTTCATTCAAAATACCATAAAGATAACAAGCATATTTTAGCGACAAGTACGTGCAAATTTAGCGATACGTGAAAAAGTAAATTTAAATTAGTAAGCTTGAATACCTGTTACTTCATAAAAGTAGAAATAAATTAATAATTTGTAATATAAATTGGTGTCAATTTGCAACATTTAAATGCCAATTTTAAAATTTTCGTCCAAACGATTCAAACATATTTAACTGAAATTCCATATAAAGCTAAACATCATACATATTATTAATATTATTATACTTAATTTATTCAAATCAATAAGTTGTATCGCTCGTTCCAACGCTGTCAACTGGTATTGTAGTAAATATCAACTCTATAAACGGTTGAATCATGGCTGTAAAAAAAAGACGGCTTGGCAGTCTTCATAAAGTGCGTGCCTTCCCAAACCTTGACGTAGGCGGAATCATCGACGAGCCATAACACTTCAAAATTGATTCAAAATGTAAGGGCGAAGGTTTAATTCCCAATTTCCTATTAAAAACAAATAATGCCTGTTTTTTGGTTGACCGTCTATAAATGAATTACTGTCCAAACAGTTCAAATTGTTTCAACTCTATAAAGGTGCGTCCACACTTACCGTGCTCGTTGAAGTGTTTCTCGAGCTCTTCATGTGATATATTGGTGTCTGTGGTCGGAGCGTCGGGGACCGTCTGTTCCGGCCGGGAACGGGAACATCTGGGAACGAAGGACTCTTGTATAAGCTTCAATAGTTTGACATGCACGAGGGCCGCATACTTACGGCTCAGCCACGACATTGGTCTAAGCGCGGCAGCGGTGAGCGGCGGCCATACATTGGAGCGAGACACAGCGATGGGACTTTTCATTCGCACGTATGGTTACCGCTCACCGTTGTCGCGCTTAGACCAATGTCGTGGCTGGGCCGTTAGGCAGTTCGCGCATCGCGGTGAGTCATTGCATTCGGAGTAGATGGGTTGGTATTCTGTACTTATTCTGTGACGATATGACGATGGTAATACCGGGGCATAGTATTTCTGGAGCGTAGGGTTAGTTCAAGACCGATGGGTGTGTATTCTGTGACGATATTGACGATTGCATATTATAATAAGTACCTGAGCATAGCATTGCTGCAGAGGGCTAGTTCAAGACCGATGGGTGTGTATTCTGTACCTATTCTGTGACGATATTGACGATATAACACTTTAAGTTCTCGCGCTTTGTACACATATTAAAAGGTAAAAATAATGTTAATTAATCGCGTTCGACCTGTATGTGACTTTAGATATTGACGATTACATATTATAATAAGTACCTGAGCATAGCATTGCTGCAGCGTAGGGCAAGTTCAAGTCCGTCGAGCCAGCAGTGCCCGGCCGCCTGCGACGGCGCGCGGAATATCAGGTGCGCCGTCGGGAGGGGCTGCACCACCGCTCCTGTGGACAAACAGGGTACGTGAATGATTTTAACAAATAGTTTTTAGGTAAAGGCTTTCTTTGCTATTCGAAAACGGATAGCAAAATTGCATTTTATCCACAAAAGTGCAAAGTACTTTCATACAAATTTTAACTTGATATCTTAGGTAGATTTGAATCATAAATATTAAATAAATGGATAGATTTGATTTAGTTTCATGTTTCATAGCCAGTATTTCGTTCGTGTTGGTGTGGTGAAAAAGTTTGTGTTTCACTTGGTGGCAAAGTTTGCTTAACTAAACGTGACTTGTCAGGCTATATTTTATATGTTGCTCTAAATATAAGACGGTCACATTGTTGCAAGACTTGTGACATTGTTCATACATTATTTTTAGGTAGGCCTTATTATACTACTGGGCCTTATTATCTCCAAGCTTGAACGTTATTTAGTAAAATACCTGTGTGCAAAATGACGTAAAGCTTGACCAGAAATATATGATTATTGTTAGGAGCGCGCTGTTATTCTGATGTATGCAGTGACAGTTCAGTTTAGTATGAAGAAAATAGTTCTAATGAAATTCCGCAAGATGGCGCGTCGTCATAAATTTCTGATCAGGCTTTAATTCGCATGAAATTTTCGAGCCCTGGAACTAACTAAATGCGAAGGCCGAGCTCCGCGTAGGGCCGAAGGCCCGGAGCCTCTACAGAATCACAGTTTAAACTTTAAACACACAAAAAATTGTACGCGAATGCCGAAGGCCGAGCTCCGCGTAGGCCTAAAGGCCCGGAGCGTTCAGGGGGTCAGTTCTCTAACAAAAAAAAACAAAAGTGAAAGTGTCTAAATGCGAAGACCGAGCTCCACGAAGGGCTGAATGCTCGGAGCGTCTATAGATTCATAACACACAACAAAAGTGTCTATAGTCGAATTCCGAAAGCCGAGCTCCGCATAGGGCCGAAGGCCCGAAGCAACCAGTCCAAGTCAGTGGAATCAAAAGTATCAAGGCAATTACAAGTTTTTTTTGCTAAAAATGTAAAATATATAATGCACTAACCTATAGTCTCGTTGTGCGGCCCTCTCGGCGCCCAGATGCTCTGCTCGAGTGGGTGGTACAGCTTGAAGCAGAACCCGTCCTTCTTGCTCGGCCGCTCGATCACCTGGCAGGAGGTCAGCAGGACCGTCCCCACCCAGTGGCTGCTCTGTTGATTCGAAATATTGTGACATTGTAGGGAGGACTTAGTTTTTAGAAGCAATAAATACTGAAACAATTTATTAATGCACGTAAAATATCATGCCTCAACCAAAAAACGTGCATTGTTTTATACATACATACAATCACGCCTGTATCCCATGAAGGGGTAGGGTAATTTATAATTTATATATTATAGTAGTGTGACTACTTGAAAAAAAAGAACAAATCGAAAAATATTCAAATAAATAATTTGATTTGTTCCCTAGCTGGGTAGGCAGAGCACATGAAACTACTCAAGTTTCAGTACCACTCTTGGCAAATAAGGGATTGAAAGAAAACGAAACTGTGACATTGCAGTGACAGGTTGCCAGCCTCTCGCCTACGCCACAATTTAACCCATATCCCAGTCGCCTTCTACGACACCCACGGGAAGAAAGGGGATGGTGAAATTCTGAACCCGTCACCACACGGGCAATTGTTTTATGTCTGTTACTTATTAATTTTATTTTTACTGTTAATGTTATGTTAACTATACGTACAACGTTTTGTTAATGTCTATAAAAAAACTATTCTAATTTACTGTTCTTGCGGCAAAATTCAACTAGTAAAAATAGGGGACACAAAGGATAATAGGTATTATAAATTTTTCGACTGTTATTCTTCTGAATGTACTATATAATATTATTTTTTAGCTCAGCAGAAAAGTACAATATCTGAGGGAGAAGCCATATATTCCATATGCAATTATACTCTGTCAAACAAGTCTGTCAGTAAATAAGAACAAAGAAAACTATAGTTATCCTTTTCTCTAGCACCCTAAAGAAAATAATGCATATAGTTTTCTTTGTTCTTATTTACTGACAGACTTGTTTGACAGAGTATAGGAAACAAGCCTGCCGGCGTATTATGATTCCAATTTTATCATTTATCCACGTGGATAAAGCATCCGTCACGCTTTGACAAGTATGTCAGTGTGAGAGTGACAGTTGTCTTACCCACGTGGACAAGTGATAAAATTGTAAGCATGATACGCCGGCTGAATCAGTTATAATTTTTTTTTTTGCAAATACATAAGTCAATATGACCGATTCAGGCATACTATTATTAGTTATTTGTGAAGGGCTTTAACACTTTCGCTGCGGCAATTGTAATTGTAACTAGCTCTAATTTTCTTCATAATTATCTTCCCATCTACCGTTGTGAACGTGTTAATTTAAATTTTAGAAAAATGGTAATGAAGGGTCAAAGTGCAGATAATTGAACTACAGTGATATAATGATATGCGATGTGATTTACCTTAGCAATAGTTACCTTTGCCTTAGAACTCTTGTAGAGCAACAAAAGACCAGGCTTCAGCACACACCACAGCTTCGTCCATGATTTCAGGGACCCGCGGACCTGAAAATTAATGTTTTTTGTGAGAAAAATAATATTTGATTTATTTAGGTACTTAAGGTTGAGATAGAAATGATGAAAATATTTTTTTTTTAATATTGGGGACACCTTACACAGATCAACTCAGCCCCAAACTAAGCAAAGCTTATACTATGGGTGCTAAGCGACGATATACATACATAAATAGATAAATACATACTTATATACATAGAAAACATCCATGACTCAGGAACAAATATCTGTGCTCATCACACAAATAAATGACCGGGATTCGAACCCAGGACGGCGGCTTAGCAGGCAGGGTCACTACCGACTGAGCCAGACCGGTCGTCGACTATTACATCTATCTATATAATTAATTTAGATAATACCAAAGACATATATAACTCCGTATAGACAAATAAAGTCTAAGAAAAAAACGTACCTCAGTACCATACAGAAAAAGGTACGGTGGCCTAGATGGCATTACACCTTCGGGGTACGCTCAGCTAGATGGCGCTAATATTAATATTTGACATTTTAACACATATCTAGGTATTTTAGCTAATAATATGGGCCAAATTGTCAAACCTGAGGTTTAAAAGTTTTAAGCTTTTGTTGAGAGATGGCAGTCTATGCTCTGTGATTACATATTTTACTTTGACAGTAACTCTATAATACTCGATCCTCTTTGATAATACACAGGCATAACATGTATGTCAAATGCGACCCGTGTTATTTCAAGTTATTTGGGCGAAAGCGATTTTTGATATGGATGGATGATATTGATAACATGAGGTATTTATTATACTTACATTTCGATTGTTTGTAAAAGACGATATAATGTAGCTCGACGTCATCAGATATAACAGGATAATAAGTTAAAAATATTTTCTATTGTGTTGTTTATGGGCCTTATTTTAAATACCACCACAACCACCAGTTATAAGTATTATCTTCAGCCAATCAGCAAGTATAACTGATGGGTCCTCTATAGAGTGCAATAACGCAGTGGCCGCCCGTTTTTTTCCTTCCTATAATATTGTCGCTGGGCCTTGTCTACATATAATCTCTGGGTCTTATCTACAGTCTCGTAAGTGGGCCTTATTTTAACAAGTCTTACCTTCAACCAATCAGCAAGAACGACGACTGACGGGTCCTCTATAGAGTGCAATAGCGCAGTGGCCGCCCGTTTTTTCTCCCTCCTATAATGTTGTCGCTGGGCCTTGTAACTCTCTTTGCGGGATAGAGCGGTGCTAGGCGTACGCGATATGCCGCCAACCGCTGTTTCTGATGACTGGAAAAAATAATGTTTTGGGTTCATAATTTGCTAGGTACATGGATGTATGGGAAATTTAGACGTGCACTTAACATTTAACAAGGTATAAGAAAAAAATAATGAGACCTGTAGGGAAGGCGCCTAATAAGGACGCGCAAGGGACGTCGCTTGACGCGCGCCGCGCCGCCTGGCGGCGCCTCTTACGTCTATCCTATACAAAATGTACTGAGGAGACGTTTTTTAAATTACATTCAGGCGGCGTGGCGCTGACGTCCGTCCCGCGTCGGCGGACATGCGTCTCTTGAGTGTGGACGGTCCCTTAAGTTAGCTCATTTTACTTTAAGAAAGATTTTTTTTTGAAAGAGACATTCATCATCATCATCATCATCATCTTTCGCCCGGGATTTCCATAATTGACACGGAATACTGGGCTTATTGAGTGCTAATGTTCAAACTTTAAGAAACCAAGCGTGTTACATACATGTGGATTCAACAGTAAATAAATAATATTCTTACCTTGTCAGATGAGGTCCCATCACGTCAGGCGGGTGATGGCGGTCACCTGAGGCGAGAGTAACCACGTGCGAATGAAAAGTCCCATCGCTGTGTCTCGCTCCAATGTATGGCCGCCGCTCACCGCTGTCGCGCTTAGACCAATGTCGTGGCTGGGACGTAACGTCGGCTCGCCTGTACATTGCAAGTTCCTACCTTGTCGGATGAGGTCCATGGCGGTCACCTAATGCGAGAGTAACCACGTGCGAATGAAAAACACCGTCGCTGGCTGGGTCGTTACGGCTCAGCCACGACATTGGTCTAAGCGCGACAGCGGTGAGCGGCGGCCATACATTGGAGCGAGACACAGTGATGGGGCTTTTCATTAGCACGTATGGCTGCCGCTCACCGCTGTCGCGCTTAGGCCAATGTCGTGGCTGGGACGTAACGTCGGCTCGCCTGTATATTGCAAGTTCCTACCTTGTCGGATGAGGTCCATGGCGGTCACCTAATGCGAGAGTAACCACGTGCGAATGAAAAACACCGTCGCTGGCTGGGTCGTTACGGCTCAGCCACGACATTGGTCTAAGCGCGACAGCGGTGAGCGGCGGCCATACATTGGAGCGAGACACAGTGATGGGGCTTTTCATTAGCACGTATGGCTGCCGCTCACCGCTGTCGCGCTTAGACCAATGTCGTGGCTGGGACGTAACGTCGGCTCGCCTGTATATTGCAAGTTCCTACCTTGTCGGATGAGGTCCCGTCAGGCGGGTGATGGCGGTCGCCGGACGCGGGGGTCGCGGGGGTGGCCGCGGCGCCGGGCGAACGCGGGGGAGGGGTTAGCGTCGGCTCGCCTGAAAGATGCAGTTTCGGGGTTAAAATTATGTCTATTATTTTTGGGCATTTTCAGAATTCGGGTCCCCCAATTTGTGTAAGTTGTTGACCAAAATTAACTCGCTGTCAGTTCTGTGACGACAATTAAGCATAAAATATGTCTAAAAATGTACTTTTTTCTCGTTATGAATGTAGATTATCGCTTAAAGTATATGTAATTAACACAAAAATAATGTTTTTATTGAAAAAGCATGCTTTATCGTCATAAAACTGACAGCGATTTATTTTTGTTAATATTATCAAATGTTTCTTTTTGACCCAGCCCAGTGGTTAACTGGTAGAGAATGCCTTAAGGCAAAACGTCCACCATTTGTATTTATTTAAAAAAATCCCATATAAAATATGAATTTCGTGAAATTGTTTAGTGACAAGATTTTGTTTATAGCTTGGTTTGACTCTAGGCCTTATCAGAATCAGTTCGATTTCCTCAAAACGTTTTCCTTCATAAAATTAATAATAAGTAGAGTGAAGGCTAAAACACTTAAAAAATCGATTTATTTCGCAATTACTAGCTAATGATCATATTGCGCACAACTCTAGTTCACATGCAATTTTCAGATATCGAAGTGCCTACAGTTGAGTTCACAAACATCTATGGAAACCAACATTGCAAATATATGTACACTACATGTATCATGCGCGGATGAAGCTCCTGAATAGCTGAAGGATCTTAGGATCGTAGGGGGTAATTGCACAAAATATCCCGATGGGTCGAAGTGTATCCGTAAGGGCCCCCGCAGATTTAAGATAAGATATCATGCGCGGATCCAGGGGGAGGGGTTCATGGCAAATAGACCACGTGACCCACCCTTGGGACCTGGGCCTTTACCACGTGGCACTGTAGACGCCCGCATTGCGCCGCGCCCGCGCCGCGTTCGCGCGCGCGATGAGCGCGAGGCCGGCGTGATCCGCGCGCGCCCTGTTTCAACAGTCATCGCGCCGGCGGACGCCACGCTGCGTCGCGCTGTGTGTTTGGCCAAGCCTTAAAAGTAATAATGATGACAAAAATGCAAATACTAACCGTATGTGGGCGGTGTGGTAGGCGCTGACGCTGGTAGTATAACGTTCAGCGACGGATTAGTCGGCTTCTGTAACATTCAAAACAAGGGTTACAATAAAGGTAACATTTCAGAACAGCTGGAACTAAAGTAGGTAATAATCAGTGATCGGAACTATGGGAGCAAAACTTTAACAAAACTTGCTAAGTGGACATTATAGAGTGCTTACAGCCATGAAAATAATAATATCCTTGTAGTAATGTATTGGACATCTTGGATTCAGGTATATAATTAAATTTAACACTGATCTGAAGATAATAATCTTGGTTTTCTTTTTAATTTATGTCAGCTCTAAGGTTTTTTTTTTTTATGGGATAGGAGGCAAACGAACAGACAGGTCGCCTGATGGTAAGCGATCACCGCCGCCCATGGACACCCGAAACACCAGAGGTGTTGTAGGTGCGTTGCCGGCCTTTAAGATGGGTGTACGCTCTTTTCTTGAAGATTTGAAGGTCGTATCGGTCCGGAAATACCGCAGGCGACAATTCATTCCACAGTTTAGCTGTGCGGGGCAGGAAGTTTCTGGAGAAACGCACAGTTGAGGACTGCCAGCCATCTAGATGATGATGATGGTTTTGTTAAAGTTTTGGTCCCATAGTTCCGATCACTGGTAATAATACTGGTAAATGAAACAGAGAACTATAATGTTACATTTGACCCAGAAGAATCGGGCTTACACAAGCGCGGATCCACCTTGTGCCGGGGGGGGGGGGGGGTCACGTGGTAAAGGCCCGGGGCCCCAGGCCCCCCCGTGGTCTATTTGTATGGCCAACTTAGGCTCCAGGGGGGGGGGGGGGCAATGGGCTTACATTAAACAGAGACTTGACTTGACTCTATCTATCTATCTAACCGCGCTCTTAAATTCAGTACGACTTAATACGACGCCTTAGTGCGTTTTCACATAGGACCGATACCCCATACATTACAGGCGCCATCTTGGGTTTTTCCATTGACTCCTTCCGACATCCGATATCGGATCGAATAATGTGAAAGCGGACTTACGCGGTACTCGGACATTAGCCGACGCCTTTAGACACTTAAAGCTCGGTCACACATGCGCGTTTTGAGAGCGTAGGCGGAGCGTCAGCGGAGCGGAATGATAGCGGTGCGCCGGACGAACGCTAGCGTTGCGCCCAGGGGACGTCGACGAGAACTAACGAGCGCGGAATGCGAGCGGAATGCGTGCGGATTGCGAGCGGAATGCGCGCGCATTCAGCGCGCATTCCTCTCAGATAACGCTACGCCATCAAAACGCTTTGTGTGGCGGAGAGGCTTTACTGTTATTCTCTGATTGGCCTTCTCAATAGCTGTAGTTCCCACCACGTTTCACGTCAATCATTGGGCCTGTGTCTCTGACGTAGCGTGCCCTATTTTTTTTGTATTTTTGTTGCCAGGCAACCGAAAGACTTGAGCCTTGGGTGTCCACGGTAGGCTCTCCAGTAAGACTCACCTTAGAAATATAATGTGGCGTAGAAGTGTGGAACGGCGGCGGGTGGTCCGGAGGACGCGGCGCGGGCGACGGCGGGGTGGCGGCGGGCGGGGGGGAGGGCTCGAGGGCTGGGGAGGAGCTCATGGCGTCAGCGCATCACGGACACAGGGGTGAGGGTGATTAGGGAGAGCGGGGATTAGGTTGGGTCGTGGTAGGTTGTACGATGAATATAGGGTTGTGTATTAGGAATATTGAATCGTTGCAGTTAGGATGTAAGAATAGCGGGCTTGGTAATTAGGTTGTACGTTAGGAATAGGGTTGTGTATTAGGGATATTGGACCGTGGCAATTAAGATGTATAGTAGGAATAGGGATCGTGTTATTTAGGTTGTGTATTGGGAATATTAGTGACAATTAGATTTTATAGTAAGAATAGGGGTTATGGTATTTAGGTTATTATGAAAAAGTGATGAGAATGAAATAATGTAGTAATAATATATAAATAATTACTATATTTTACATACAATTGGACTAGAATATAGCTTAAGATTTTTAATTATAATACACGAAAAAATTATAGCGTATATATATGTCACTGGCACTTCAGGAAAATTCTATAAAATATAGAAAATATATTTATTTACTTAAAGTTACTATTGCAATTATCATAAGAAGTTTCTATGTAAATATATTTGCCTTTTTATTTGGAATGGTATAGCGTGCTTACATTATTTAATAAAATGGAATGATTGGGAAGAAAATGATCACAGGATGTTAGGGATAAGGTTCATTGTCCTGTAACAAGTAAATATATTTTTAGTTAAATAATTATACGATATAAACAAATTTATACAATTTAAATCAATCGAGCCCCAAACTTTGGCAGAATATTAGGTATTTGTCAGAACTTTTAGTCTGAGGTAGGTACAGCACAGCGGATATCATGTCGCTTGAATCTAGAGCCAACTGGGGAAGTACCTCCGTCTTACAGAAGACCGCAGCCGAATAGCACTAGACCCTACTCGTAATGTTGTGTTCCTGCCGGTGAGTAAGGCCAGAGCTCAACGAGGGTGCGGTGTGCTGCGACCATAAATAATATAGATTTTTAAGGCAGGTTCACACACTATTAATTTAATAAAGCTAGTTATACAATACCACCACCGTTGACCACGAATGCTGTAAAGTGTTCGAAACGTCGGGATGAATTGTAAATTCATTATACGCGATTTAATCCGTTTCCATAGTTTTATTTTATATTTAAATAATAAAACTCTGCCTGTTACTTGATAATATCAGAGTTATTTCAAACATTTTCCTTAAATTATGAGTTTTTCAATAATTTTTCCTGTTTCCGTTGCCTAAAATCACTGATAAAACTTCGTAACAAACAACTCGAAGGCTGCCCTAGCAAATTTCAACGTATTGTTCACGTATTTTTGAAATAATTTCCTTTTTACAAATATCGTTATCAATAAAATTTGCGGGCAATGTAAACAAACATTGTATTCAAAATGTTTTTGATTTCCATTCTACTTCATATTTTTGAATTAAACGAAATATTTATGGCAAATTACACACCTTAGGCGGGACTCAAGCCTGTGGCATTGACGGTGCAGCCGCTCTAACTAACTAAGCTACAGAGGCCTTCTGGATGCGTGCGAATTTTTACATGCCCTTTATTGCCTACCCTCCATTCCTAAACGCCTTAGGCACACCTCGGACACTGGCGATCAAATATATGAAAGAGGCGCGTTCTTAGCATACAGTCTAAAGCTCGTGTAGATGAACGCGCACTATGCTTGTATGAGTGAAATATGACAGGTCGACTGTTCGCGTTTTTGACAGGCGGCAACTGTGAGGTAACCGAGAGGGGGTGGGCGACTCTTTCAGCGGGGAACGGGAGTAGCCATACTGTACGATAGTACTCTTTATTATACTGTGCCTCAATTTTACTGATCGAGAATTTGTGAGTAACAGTGTGGTAACTCATACTAGACTTATTTTTAACCACCGGCGCAAAAACGACGGGGTGTTGTCTCTGTCTGTCTGTTCGTGTGTGTATGTGTATGTGGCATCGTAGCTCCCGAACGGATAAACCGAACCGGTTTAGATTTAATAGTTTTTTTTTGTTCGAAACCTGAATTAGTCGGGAGTGTTCTTAGCCATGTCACAGGCCATGTTTCATGAAAATCGGTCAACAGGGCCGGGGCTTTTACAAAATTTTAATTTTGTGGTTACAAGGTGGTCCGCATTTGTATGGAAGTAAAATAAATATGACTAATCCTTTCTCCACATGGTTCCCTTTGTTCTATTATGAATTAGTAGTTTATGTACCAAATTTTAACCCATTTGCTCATTATTTTCAGGTCGCTCAAAATACATTTAAAATTGGATATCTCCTATAATAAAATAAAAACCGAAATAATTAAAACATTGCAAACTGCCCGGTTCATGTTTTATTTAGCTCTAATGAAACAGGGAAAAATATAATTAAACCATTAAAATACCTCCATGTAAGATTTTTTCTTTAGTTGAAGTTCATTTCATACATTTCAGTATGGCATTATTGCTTTATTTTGAGCGACCTCTAAATAAAGTCTGATTGTTCTCAAAATTGGTTGACATGTTTTTAATAAGTTTTCGTGTAGAAATAACCATGTGGAGCTCAAACAATTAAAAAATTTTTTTTTGGACCACCCTTGGTTAGCTTATTATTATGCAGAAACGTCTGCGAGCGACACCACATATTTTTAAATTAGGAATTGTTTCATTCTACTTCATTAAATACTGGTTAATAATCATGAAATACTGAAATGTGACGCTTTCTCTTTTTGAGCATTATGCTCTAACCTAACAAATTTAAATTTTGTAAAAGCCCCGGCCTTGTTGACCGATTTTCATGAAACATGGCTAGGAACACTCCAGACTAATTCAGTTTTCAAACAAAAAAAACTGTCTAAATCAGTTCATCCGTTCGGGAGCTACGATGCCACAGACAGACAGACACGTCAACCTTATAACACCCCGTCGTTTTTGCGTCGGGGGTTAAAAGTAAGGATGTACCGACTAGTCGCCGACTAGTCGGGAAAGCCGACTATCCGGCTACATTTGTAGTCGGCGATTAGTCGGCAAAAAAGGCCGATTAGTCGGCACTTCATTAGTTATAGAAAAACAGTACAAAACTAAATTATCAGCTGAAAAGTATGGTTTTAGTATGTACCTATTCGTACCTTTGTTAAAACAACAAATATCTGTAATCATCACAGAAATAAATTTCCTACCTAGGATTTCATAGGCAAGATCACTACCCACTAAGCCAAGCCGGTTGTTAAAAATAGAAAATGTATATAAATATTGTCATGAACCTTTGAACCTGTAAAAAATCACAAAAAGCGCGAAGAAAGGATCAAAAATTACATTGAAAATGTGAATTTAGTCGAAAATTATGTTTTGGCCGACTAGCCGACTAGTCGGCCGACTAATCGGCCACCCAAGCGCCGACTAGTCGGTAGTCGGCCTAGTCGGCCAAATCAATAGTCGGTACATCCCTAGTTAAAAGCATGTTTTGACATTTTTATGACAATGTAATTGTTTAGTAATATGTCCTATTATTATAAGTTATATAATTTTACCTTACCTATTTATTATTCACATGTTAGAGGGAAAACTACATAAGTATTGGAAAACCATTAGTATCTAATTGCACCTAATGTACCAATTAATGTATTTAATGTATTAAATTGTCAATGCGTAATTGCATACTACTACTATAAAGAAATAGAAACATATTATTTTCATATCGTAACATTTTTTTATCAAGCAGAAACCGCCGACGTTTCTAAATTAAAACCATCTTAAAGGCCGGCAACGCACCTCCAACACTTCTGGTGTTTCGGGTGTCCATGGGCGGCAGTGATCGCTTACCATCAGGCCATCGTTTTCCTCCTATCCCATAAAAAAAAAACTAGTGAATCTTAATTTAGCGATACTGAAGATTTAAACATCCATGACTCAGGATTACCGGGATTGTAACTCAGGACCGTCGGCTTAGCAGGCAGGGTCACTACACTCACTACCAACTAGGCCAGACCAGCCCCTTTAGCAGAACTTGCCTTGTCGCGCGCGAGTCCATACATCAAGCGCGACTTCAAGTATGGACTCACGCGCGGCAAGGCAAGTTGTGCTAAAGGGTCAGGACCCTATTTCTCGAATTTTATTAGGCTAATAATATTAACATAGTGAATAAGTAACATATATCCTATATTGTATGCCCTAGCAGGGTATCATGTACCTACTAAGACCTATGTAAGACCTTTGTACTGATGAACATGATAACAATGGATTAAATGAATATGAATATTAGTCCACCAACTGTCAATTCGTACAGGTCGCCATGACAACCAGGGACCGGACAACCCCTTCCGCGCTACAAGCCTTTCATTGGGAATCCCTAACGTAAGGACGACCCAATCGAGAGACTCTCCCTTTCGAACTGCAAGCCCATTCATTTGACTAGCCCTTACAAAAAACTAAGCAAAACAATAAAGCTAGCCCTGTGCATTGGCTTAGCGCTATCCGATACGGCTTGCAAGCCTTTAATAAGGGTTACCCTTATTTTAAGCGCTATTTATAAGGCTTTCCCTTTTGTTAAAGCGTAGTCGAGCCTTGCGTAAAAGAGACAGGATTATGAATCTAAGCTATTGTAAGAACAGGAAGGAAAATGCGCTGTTGCCACTCCGCACTATGCGCCCCATTTTTAATTTTGCAACGAAACATGTTTTCGTTGGATAAAAGTAGAACACGGCTAGAAATTATTTTTAATGAACTGGGAGACAAGGAAGTGATGGATCGCCTGATGGTAAATGATCATCGCCGCCCATAGATCAGTATGTACGTTCGTACGTATGAATGTATGTAGGTATGTATGCATGAATATAATTATGTAAATATGTATGTATGCATGTAAATATACAGTGTTGGCCGAAAATCAATACAATTAACCATTAACATTACACATTGAAAACGTTAATTGCCAACATAAAAACAAGCCGTTTTCGTCATCCAACTCGCCTTGATGAGTTAATTGGGTGAGCAGTTCCTAAGATAGAGCTGATGCTGAACCCTGGCTTTTCCCAGGGGAACGCGGGTTTGGTTTAACATAGGCAAGCGCTGTTTTCGTCATCGGACTTGTCTTGATGAGTACTTGTGTGAGCAGTAACCAAGGTAGAGCTGATGCTGAACCCTGGCTACTCCTAAGGGAACTCGGGTTTCGTGCAACATAGGCAAACGCTGTTTTCTTCATCGGACTTGTATTGATGAGTACTTGAGTGAGCAGTAACCAAGGTAGAGCTGATGCTGAACCCTGGCTTTTCCCAGGGGAACGCGGGTTTGGAGTAACATAGGCAAGCGCTGTTTTCTTCACCGGACTTTTCTTGGTGAGTACTTGTGTGAGCAGTAACCAAGGTAGAGCTGATGCTGAACCCTGGCTATTCCTAGGGGAACGCGGGTTTGGAGTAACATAGGCAAGCGCTGTTTTCGTCATCGGACTTGTCTTGATGAGTACTTGAGTGAGCAGTAACCAAGGTAGAGCTGATGCTGAACCCTGGCTTTTCCCAGGGGAACGCGGGTTTGGAGTAACATAGGCAAGCGCTGTTTTCTTCACTGGACTTGTCTTGGTGAGTACTTGAGTGAGCAGTAACCAAGGTAGAGCTGATGCTGAACCCTGGCTTTTCCCAGGGGAACGCGGGTTTGGAGTAACATAGGCAAGCGCTGTTTTCTTCACCGGACTTGTCTTGGTGAGTACTTGTGTGAGCAGTAACCAAGGTAGAGCTGATGCTGAACCCTGGCTATTCCTAAGGGAACTCGGGTTTCGTGCAACATAGGCAAACGCTGTTTTCGTCATCGGACTTGTCTTGATGAGTACTTGAGTGAGCAGTAACCAAGGTAGAGCTGATGCTGAACCCTGGCTTTTCCCAGGGGAACGCGGGTTTGGAGTAACATAGGCAAGCGCTGTTTTCTTCACCGGACTTTTCTTGGTGAGTACTTGTGTGAGCAGTAACCAAGGTAGAGCTGATGCTGAACCCTGGCTATTCCTAGGGGAACGCGGGTTTGGAGTAACATAGGCAAGCGCTGTTTTCGTCATCGGACTTGTCTTGATGAGTACTTGAGTGAGCAGTAACCAAGGTAGAGCTGATGCTGAACCCTGGCTATTCCTAAGGGAACTCGGGTTTCGTGCAACATAGGCAAACGCTGTTTTCGTCATCGGACTTGTCTTGATGAGTACTTGAGTGAGCAGTAACCAAGGTAGAGCTGATGCTGAACCCTGGCTTTTCCCAGGGGAACGCGGGTTTGGAGTAACATAGGCAAGCGCTGTTTTCTTCACTGGACTTGTCTTGGTGAGTACTTGAGTGAGCAGTAACCAAGGTAGACCTGATGCTGAACCCTGGCTTTTCCCAGGGGAACGCGGGTTTGGAGTAACATAGGCAAGCGCTGTTTTCTTCACCGGACTTGTCTTGGTGAGTACTTGTGTGAGCAGTAACCAAGGTAGAGCTGATGCTGAACCCTGGCTATTCCTAGGGGAACGCGGGTTTGGAGTAACATAGGCAAGCGCTGTTTTCGTCATCGGACTTGTCTTGATGAGTACTTGAGTGAGCAGTAACCAAGGTAGAGCTGATGCTGAACCCTGGCTATTCCTAAGGGAACTCGGGTTTCGTGCAACATAGGCAAACGCTGTTTTCGTCATCGGACTTGTCTTGATGAGTACTTGAGTGAGCAGTAACCAAGGTAGAGCTGATGCTGAACCCTGGCTTTTCCCAGGGGAACGCGGGTTTGGTGTAACATAGGCAAGCGCTGTTTTCGTCATCGGACTTGTTTTGATGAGTACTTGAGTGAGCAGTAACCAGAGCACAGTGTGGGATCAGACCTCATTTTTGATCATGGTCTTTTTATTGTAAAAACCGGTAGCCTAGACCAAAACAATGCTACGACTAAAATTCCCGAATGTCAAATATGACTAGTTAACGAGAAATTATTTTTTGAAATTTAGGGTAAATGTACCCGAAAATTGACTAAAACTCAAAATATCCTGAGAACGGTATCGATTATCAAAAAACACTTTTAAGAGAACTTATAGAACTACCAATATACTATCGTATGGAATAATCAGCACGGTAATAGCATCATTCATATCGGTATTAGAACCAAATTAGTAATTTTCGATTTTGATTTTTTTTCTCGAAAGTTCCTGTATATTAGCATTTCTTTTATTAACACGCTTTTATTAGGTCGTCGTGTATGTAACTATGTATGTAATGGAATCTAAGGAAGCTAATTTAACCATCTTCCAGGAGTCGTAGCGTAATGAAAATTGGCAGCTATATGTAGTTCCGATGACAATACAATAATATGGTACTGTTGAGCTGATCTGATGATGGAGTCGGAAGATATGAACTGGAACTACATGATGGAACATCGTATCATAGCCGTTTTTGGGTTTCTTAGAAAAGTCTTGTAATGAACTTTGACTACAATTAGGTTTCAAGGTCTGATGATGAAGCCGAAAGATATGAACTGGAACTACATGATGGAACATCGTATCATAGCTGTTTTTGGGTTTCTTAGAAAAGTCTTGTAATGAACTTTGACTACGATTAGGTTTCAAGGTCTGATGATGGAGCCGGAAGATATGAACTGGAACTACATGATGGAACATCGTATCATAGCTGTTTTTGGGCTTCTTAGGAAAGTCTTGTAATGAACTTTGACTACAATTAGGTTTCAAGGTCTGATGATGGAGCCGGAAGATATGAGCTGGAACTACATAATGGAACATCGTATCATAGCTGTTTTTGGGCTTCTTAGAAAAGTCTTGTAATGAACTTTGACTACGATTAGGTTTCAAGGTCTGATGATGGAGCTGGAAGATATGAACTGGAACTACATGATGGAACATCGTATCATAGCTGTTTTTGGGCTTCTTAGAAAAGTCTTGTAATGAACTATGACTACGATTAGGTTTCAAGGCCTGATGATGGTGCCGGAAGATAAGAACAGAAAAAGGGGGGGGGGCTCGAGGGGGGAAGCATGAAAAAAGATCAACGTAGTATTTAAAATAAGTTGGGTTAGCGTTTTCTTGTGACCTTTCAGAGTAAACAAAGGGGGGCTCGGGGGGCAAAGCCCCCCGCATAAAAGAAAGATCAACGTTGTATTTAAAATAAGTTGGGTTAGGGTTTTCTTGTTACCCTTAAGAGTAACGAAAAGGGGGCTCGGGGGCGAAGCCCCCATATAAAAGAAAGATCAACGTAGTATTTAAAATAAGTTGGGTTAGCGTTTTCTTGTGACCTTTAAGAGCAAACAAAGGGCGGCTCGGGGGGCGAAGCCCCCCGCATGAAAGAAAGATCAACGTAGTATTTAAGATAAGTTGGGTTAGCGTTTTCTTGTGACCTTTAAGAGCAAACAAAGGGGGCTCAGGGGCGAAGCCCCCGCATAAAAGAAAGATAAACGTAGTATTTAAAATAAGTTGGGTTAGCGTTTTCTTGTGACCTTTAAGAGCAAACAAAGGGGGCTCGGGGGCGAAGCCCCCGCATGAAAGAAAGATCAACGTAGTATTTAAGATAAGTTGGGTTAGCGTTTTCTTGTGACCTTTAAGAGCAAACAAAGGGGGGCTCGGGGGCGAAGCCCCCGCATAAAAGAAAGATCAACGTTGTATTTAAAATAAGTTGGGTTAGGGTTTTCCTGTTACCCTTAAGATTAACGAAAAGGGGGCTCGGGGGCGAAGCCCCCGCATAAAAGAAAGATTAACGTAGGATTTAAAATAAGTTGGGTTAGCGTTTTCTTGTGACCTTTAAGAGCAAACAAAGGGGGGCTCGGGGGGCGAAGCCCCCCGCATAAAAAAAGATAAACGTTGTATTTAAAATAAGTTGGGTTAGGGTTTTCTTGTGACCCTTAAGAGTAACGAAAAGGGGGCTCGGGGGCGAAGCCCCCGCATAAAAGAAAGATCAACGTAGTATTTCAGATAAGTTGGGTTAGCGTTTTTTTGTGACCTTTAAGAGCAAACAAAGGGGGGCTCGGGGGGCGAAGCCCCCCGCATAAAAGAAAGATAAACGTTGTATTTACAATAAGTTGGGTTAGGGTTTTCTTGTGACCCTTAAGAGTAACGAAAAGGGGGGCTCGGGGGGCGAAGCCCCCGCATAAAAGAAAGATTAACGTAGTATTTAAAATAAGTTGGGTTAGCGTTTTCTTGTGACCTTTAAGAGCAAACAAAGGGGGCTCGGGGGCGAAGCCCCCGCATGAAAGAAAGATCAACGTAGTATTTAAGATAAGTTGGGTTAGCGTTTTCTTGTGACCTTTAAGAGCAAACAAAGGGGGCTCGGGGGCGAAGCCCCCGCATAAAAGAAAGATCAACGTTGTATTTAAAATAAGTTGGGTTAGGGTTTTCCTGTTACCCTTAAGATTAACGAAAAGGGGGGCTCGGGGGGCGAAGCCCCCCGCATAAAAGAAAGATTAACGTAGGATTTAAAATAAGTTGGGTTAGCGTTTTCTTGTGACCTTTAAGAGCAAACAAAGGGGCTCGGGGGCGAAGCCCCCGCATAAAAAAAGATAAACGTTGTATTTAAAATAAGTTGGGTTAGGGTTTTCTTGTGACCCTTAAGAGTAACGAAAAGGGGGCTCGGGGGCGAAGCCCCCGCATAAAAGAAAGATCAACGTAGTATTTCAGATAAGTTGGGTTAGCGTTTTTTTGTGACCTTTAAGAGCAAACAAAGGGGGCTCGGGGGCGAAGCCCCCGCATAAAAGAAAGATAAACGTTGTATTTACAATAAGTTGGGTTAGGGTTTTCTTGTGACCCTTAAGAGTAACGAAAAGGGGGGCTCGGGGGCGAAGCCCCCGCATAAAAGAAAGATTAACGTAGTATTTAAAATAAGTTGGGTTAGCGTTTTCTTGTGGCCTTTAAGAGCAAACAAAGGGGGCTCGGGGGCGAAGCCCCCGCATGAAAGAAAGATCAACGTAGTATTTAAGATTAGTTGGGTTAGCGTTTTCTTGTGGCCTTTAAGAGCAAACAAAGGGGGGCTCGGGGGGCGAAGCCCCCCGCATGAAAGAAAGATCAACGTAGTATTTAAGATAAGTTGGGTTAGCGTTTTCTTGTGACCTTTAAGAGCAAACAAAGGGGGGCTCGGGGGGCGAAGCCCCCCGCATGAAAGAAAGATCAACGTAGTATTTAAAATAAGTTGGGTTAGCGTTTTCTTGTGACCTTTAAGAGCAAACAAAGGGGGGCTCGGGGGGCGAAGCCCCCCGTATAAAAGAAAGATTAACGTAGTATTTAAAATAAGTTGGGTTAGCGTTTTCTTGTGACCTTTAAGAGCAAACAAAGGGGGGCTCGGGGGGCGAAGCCCCCCGCATGAAAGAAAGATCAACGTAGTATTTAAGATAAGTTGGGTTAGCGTTTTCTTGTGACCTTTAAGAGCAAACAAAGGGGGCTCGGGGGCGAAGCCCCCGCATGAAAGAAAGATCAACGTAGTATTTAAAATAAGTTGGGTTAGCGTTTTCTTGTGACCTTTAAGAGCAAACAAAGGGGGCTCGGGGGCGAAGCCCCCGTATAAAAGAAAGATTAACGTAGTATTTAAAATAAGTTGGGTTAGCGTTTTCTTGTGACCTTTAAGAGCAAACAAAGGGGGCTCGGGGGCGAAGCCCCCGCATAAAAGAAAGATCAACGTGGTATTTAAAATAAGTTGGGTTAGGGTTTTCTTGTTACCCTTAAGATTAACGAAAAGGGGGGCTCGGGGGGCGAAGCCCCCCGCATAAAAGAAAGATTAACGTAGTATTTAAAATAAGTTGGGTTAGCGTTTTCTTGTGGCCTTTAAGAGCAAACAAAGGGGGGCTCGGGGGGCGAAGCCCCCGCATGAAAGAAAGATCAACGTAGTATTTAAGATAAGTTGGGTTAGCGTTTTCTTGTGACCTTTAAGAGCAAACAAAGGGGGGCTCGGGGGGCGAAGCCCCCCGTATAAAAGAAAGATTAACGTAGTATTTAAAATAAGTTGGGTTAGCGTTTTCTTGTGACCTTTAAGAGCAAACAAAGGGGGGGCTCGGGGGCGAAGCCCCCGCATGAAAGAAAGATCAACGTAGTATTTAAGATAAGTTGGGTTAGCGTTTTCTTGTGACCTTTAAGAGCAAACAAAGGGGGGCTCGGGGGCGAAGCCCCCGCATGAAAGAAAGATCAACGTAGTATTTAAAATAAGTTGGGTTAGCGTTTTCTTGTGACCTTTAAGAGCAAACAAAGGGGGGCTCGGGGGCGAAGCCCCCGTATAAAAGAAAGATTAACGTAGTATTTAAAATAAGTTGGGTTAGCGTTTTCTTGTGACCTTTAAGAGCAAACAAAGGGGGGCTCGGGGGGCGAAGCCCCCCGCATGAAAGAAAGATCAACGTAGTATTTAAGATAAGTTGGGTTAGCGTTTTCTTGTGACCTTTAAGAGCAAACAAAGGGGGCTCGGGGGCGAAGCCCCCGCATAAAAGAAAGATCAACGTGGTATTTAAAATAAGTTGGGTTAGGGTTTTCTTGTTACCCTTAAGATTAACGAAAAGGGGGGCTCGGGGGGCGAAGCCCCCCGCATAAAAGAAAGATCAACGTAGTATTTAAAATAAGTTGGGTTAGGGTTTTCTTGTTACCCTTAACATTAACGAAAAGGGGGGCTCGGGGGCGAAGCCCCCGCATAAAAGAAAGATTAACGTAGTATTTAAAATAAGTTGGGTTAGCGTTTTCTTGTGACCTTTAAGAGCAAACAAAGGGGGGCTCGGGGGGCGAAGCCCCCGCATAAAAGAAAGATAAACGTTGTATTTAAAATAAGTTGGGTTAGGGTTTTCTTGTGACCCTTAAGAGTAACGAAAAGGGGCTCGGGGGCGAAGCCCCCGCATAAAAGAAAGATCAACGTAGTATTTAAGATAAGTTGGGTTAGCGTTTTCTTGTGACCTTTAAGAGCAAACAAAGGGGGGCTCGGGGGGCGAAGCCCCCGGCATAAAAGAAAGATCAACGTTGTATTTAAAATAAGTTGGGTAATGGTTTTCCTGTGACCCTTAAGAGCAAATAAAGGGGAGCTCGGCAAAAAAGAAATACTTAATTAAGTATCTACAATAAGTTATATTAGGGTTTTCTTGTGACCCTTAAAAGTGAATATAGGCAGCCCACTTCGCGGGCTAGCGTTGATATGCTTACAAAACAAAAATTGATAACAAAATTAAAATGGGGGACGGGGGGTTAGCACCTACAAAGATAGACCAACGCAGTACCTATGTCAAATAAATTATAGGTTAGGGATTTTTCAGTTTTGCGTTCTTTAAGCATGTCGCGAAGGTCTACAGCACAGCTCCCAGAGCAATTAGTTATATTGACTTGTAAACAGTCTCAGTGAGTAGAAGTATTTTACGATATCAATTTATCATGAAGGATTTACTTGTTATGTCATCATTAAAAACTAGTGCTGTGACAGAGTTTAGCACTTCGTTTCTAATGACATTTCCGTTAGTTGATAGAAATCGAATAGTTTATAATATACAATAATTTTCAACTAAGTAAAAATTACAATAGAATCAAATAAGATGATAAACAGGTTTATAAATGATACTAACGAACAAACCATGAACGTATACCGTTTTACACAGCATTTAGCTCCTTGTTCATATGGCCTAATCTATTCAACCAATTCGTAAATAATCGCTAGATTTGGCAACCGATACGTTTTAACTGCATCGCTATTTACTTCAATATAAATGTGTCAAAAATAGGAACTTACAGCTCCCATTGCCCATGTAAACATAATACATTGTATGTTTGTTCACTACTCATAAAATGGCAAAAGGTACAAAAACCGAGACAACGACACAAAGGAAACGTAGGTTATATAAAAAAAATGTAAAGCACGTACAAAAAAACCTAAAACTCAGTAAAAACGAAAAATATCTACAAAAGTACCAGTCAAAAACATATATGGTACAATATAGAGCCAAAGAGACACCAGAACAACGAATAAAACGTTTAGAAAATTTAAGACAATACGCATCCCAAGTTCGGGCATCTCAATCACAGGAAGAGCGAGATGCCCGTCTTCAGCACTTGCGAGACTACGACTCTCAAAAACGAGCTTCACAGTCAGAAGAAGAACGGGCCGAGAGACTTCAATACATGCAAGATCACATCGCTCAATCAAGAGCCTTAGAAACAGACGAAGAGCGTAGTATACGGTTGCAGCACTTACGTGAACATAATGCTGCTACCAGAGCCGCACAAAACGCTAGAGCGAGTACTTTTGAGAAAGACATTTATGTGTTTAGTGACGTAGTATGTGAAATTTGTACAAAGAGATGCTATCAGCATCAAGTCTCCCGATGGATAATTTTGATAGAAAATGCACCATATTTACCTGACGAACTGAAGCAGAAATCAACGTTACTTTTGTGTCATCGTTGCAAAAAATATGTGAGTACAAAGAAAAACTTACCACCATCAACAGCGTTCTGGAACAATCTCGATCCAGGCCCGATTCCAGACGTAATCGCAGATTTATCGCAAGTTGAGCAAAGATTACTATCAAGAATAATTCCTTTCGTCAAAGTCATTAAATTACGCGGTGTGTTTGGGCAATATTCATTTCGCGGCCAAGCTGTTCTTTTTGCTCAGGACATATTTGAGATAACTGAAAAACTTCCAAATATGCTACCTAGATCGACTGGCAATGCTGGAATTATTGTTGTTACGGAGCATCTCGATAATTTGAACGTCACCAGAGAATTCACAATATCTCGAGAAAAAGTCAATAACGCATTACTATGGTTGATTGCCAATAATCCACTATATAAAGATGTTACTATTGACAACAATGCCCAGATAAACGATGAAGATATCATTAGATTGAGCGAAGCTCCTCCGCCAAATGACGCAGTACAACAACCAAATAACGAGCCGCAGTCAAACGGCCTTGAAACTGAAGAGCCGCGACAGGAGATTTCTGCATACACGACGATAAATGTGTCATCACGAATTTTACGCGCTTCGTGGACTCAAGCTAACCCTGCGATATTTACGTCTGGCTTTGCAGGTGTGCAATGTTGTGCAATGGTGCTAGCAAATATCATTCGCGCAAATATGCTTTCTCCGACAAGTTGGACGACTAATATTTTGAATACGAATATGATAGAGGGCGATAAAATGTACAGTATGATTAGGTCACTATCAGCATCAAATTCTGCCGCTTATCCGATTCAGACTAATGGTTACTTGTTGGTTCGTAACTTTGATATAATCAAAAACAAATGTGATATGTTCGGTAAATCGTTTTGCCTGAACTATGATCTGGAATCTGCACTGTTCGGAAGCTTAAATGATAGAGACAACCAATCTAACATTGGACTGACCCTTAAGCAAGCTCTTGAGGAGTTGTTTGACAATCATAAGACAGGTGTGTTGATAGCAGAAGGAAAATCACTAGGAGTCATGCTGTACGACGGAAAATACTATTTTACGGACTCTCATTCATGTGGACCGAAAGGCGCACAAGCAAAGACTGCAGGCAAAGCTTGTGTCATTCAATGTGACAATATAGATGAGTTTGTAAGAATAATCAAGCGAGCGACAGGGTCAAGAAGCACCCAGTTTACATTAGACTACATTGATGTCTACCCCTCTACTTTGCCAGTTCAAGTTAATGCAGCGCCGATAGAGCCCTTTTCTACTCAGATCATGGAAACAGAAGAAACAGAACCCCGACTATTTCCTGAAAACCACACACTTACAGACCTGCCGTTAATAACATCACAAAATATTCCCTTGCAGACGTCTGTAATGGCACCGATTGACGTCGTGCAGCCCAATGTTGAGGAGGAGTTTGAGGTATCCAGTAATCTCAACAGCATAGTGCGAAAAACGACAAATAATATTGTTGATGTTGCACATGAACTCAAAGCCGAAGAATTGGCTTGGTTCTATCTGTTTCCCTATGGCATTAATGGTCTTCAGCAACCGCGACCAGTGTCGATTACACCGCTAGACTATTTCCAAGTAAGAATATTAGGCGATGATAGACGATTTCAGCGTAATGATTATTTATTCTATGCACTATCGCTGTTCGAGTACTATCGAGTCAAAAGTACTATCTCGGCATGTGGTAAAAAAATACGGAATCAAGAAGGACAGATTGAGGACGTTCATCTGTATATCAAAAACCTCAGGGGATCCGCTGCCTATTGGAGAGCCGCTTTAAATGACCTCTTGGCTCAAATCAGAACGTTGGGTCCACCAACATACTTTCTAACATTTAGTTCGAATGATCTAAATTGGTTAGATCAACGCAAAGCACTGCTGATTGCTGACAATCGGCCTGATGAGGACCCCAGTTCATTGAGTATACATGAAACTCAGTGCTTGATTGAAAAGTACCCAGTGGTATTAAGCCGGCATTTCATGGTCAGAGTTAGAGCGTTGTTAAAATATATGAAAAATAACGATGACATTCTGGGTGGCAAATTGAAGGATTACTGGTGGCGTATTGAGTACCAGAATCGAGGCAGTCCTCACCTGCACATGGTTGTGTGGATTGAAAACCATCCAACATTCGATACTGCCGAAGGTATCCAACAGATTGACCGCGTCGCTTCCTGCAGGTTGCCATCCCAAGATGAAGACCCAGAACTTCATGATTTGGTAAAAAAATGCCAGATTCATAAACATACCTCCACATGTACCAAAAACAACACAACAGGAAGGTGCCGATTTAATCTTCCACGGCAGGAATGCAGTGAGACCCGGATAGTTGCACTTTCTTCGGACGATTTTATTCGAAGTGGAGGAAGAATATGTCTGCTCAAACGTCGGACAGAAGATGCGTGGGTCAACAACTACAATCCCGGTTTGTTAAAAGTCTGGACGGGAAATATGGACATCCAACCTTGTGGGTCGAATGAAGCGATAGCTTTCTATATCGCTAAATATTTATCGAAAGGAGAGCCAACTAATTTAGACTCGGGAATAGCTCAAGCCATTCAACAGATACAACGAGAGGAGCTAGACATTTCGCGGCGGCTTTTCCGAATTTGTATGAAAATTCTCCAAGAAAGGCAAGTGTCAGCCCCAGAATGCGCTTTTCGCCTGTGTCACCTACCGCTTCGTGACAGCTCTCGAAGTTGTGTTTTTTTGAATACACGGAAACCGGAACAGCGATATCGGGTGTTGCGTTTTGACGAACATGGGCACGCCACAGGATACTGTAACAACCTCTTCGATCGGTACGAAAAGCGACCCGCGGATCACCCGACATATGACTTCTCTAACATGAGCCTGACTGAGTTTGCAATGCTCTTTGACACTTACTACATGACGACCCAGAGCGAAGAAAACATTGATCAAGACAATGAGGACACATCAGTTCGAACACGTCGGCAATTGATTACATTAACAGACAACAGCAAAATGATCGTAAGAACCGTGCCTGCTGCTGTTCGAGTGCCATACTTCATAGCATCCACTGACCCAGAGAACTTTTATTACAGTTTGCTGGTTCAATACATGCCTTATCGCTCAGAAGCAGAACTGTTACAGGGGTTTTATAGTGCAAGAGAGGCTTTCTTAGCTCGGGAAGAGCAGTTGAAGGCAATTAGCGATCACATGGAGCAGCACAGAGAGCGCGACCGGCAGCTGGAAGTTGCATTCAATCAGGTGCACGCTTTTCAGATCCTTGAAGAGCCTCCAGTATTGGATAATATAGAACACGATGAAGACTATCCCGAACAGGCTATGACCAATGATCAATTCGACTCAGCACGACAGGCTATGAACATGGACCAAAGACAACTGTTCAATACTATCACGTTAAACATTCAGTCGCAACAACAAGGCGATCAACAAAGGTTGAAACTTTTCGTAACAGGTGGCGCTGGAACAGGAAAGACGTTCTTGTTTAACTTGTTAAAAAATCAAGTGAACAGATGTTACGGTAAGAAGGTTACAAAGATTGGCGCTCTAACTGGGGTTGCAGCACGACTAGTAGGTGGCTCTACACTGCATAGTATGCTCAAATTACCAGTTCAAAGAGATGGCGTCTTAGTGAACATGCCTCAACTCTCCGGCAACTACTTGAGAATTATGCGTCAACAATGGCAAAATGTAGAGTTCTTGTTTGTGGACGAGATATCTATGGTTCCCTATGAGATGTTGTGCATGATAGACGCTCGTTTACGCCAGCTAAAGAATTCCGATGAACCTTTTGGCGGAATAAACATTATGCTCTTTGGCGACCTTATGCAGCTTCCGCCAGTGCGTGGGAAACAGGTGTTTCAACAGCCGGACCACATGAGACCAGCAACTCATTTATGGCGGCTTTTCACATTAGTCGAACTCACACAAAACATGCGCCAGCGAGGAGATACGACTTTCACCGACATCTTGAACGCCTTGAGGGTCGGAGAGCTGAACAGCGAGCATCTCGCAGTATTGCTGACTAAGGTCTCATCAAATGCTACCTGCGAATTTGCGCTTGAAAAAGCACTGCGTATTTATCCAACAAACGACCAAGTAGAGAAGCACAACAATGAAGTTCTTAAATTTTACGAACAAAAAGGTACTCGAATGTACGACATTAAGGCTCAAGACCAACTAATTGACGCGACCCGAAACCTTGGAAATACTTCATTGGAGTCCATTATTCCCAGCGATATAAATAAAACGGGTGGACTACCGCATAAATTAAAAATTTTCAAAGGGGCTAAAATTATGTTGCGATCCAACATAAACGTGGAGAAGGGGCTAGTAAATGGAAGTATCGGATACATCTCGAACATCGTCTGGCCGCACTTTAGGCGCGACCAGATGTATGAAACCGACATACCGTCCATCAAAGTCAATTTCGGACACGACGGTGAGCACTTAATTCAGCCTATAGGTATCCAGTTCCCGGCCAAGTATAGCTACGGTACGGTGGAAAGGCGCATGCTACCAGTGATTTTAAGTTGGGCGTCCACCGTGCACAAAATGCAAGGCTGTACGGTAGACCACGCAGTGGTGTACTTAGGGTCACGTACTTTCGCGGCTGGACAGGCGTACGTGGCCCTAAGTAGGGTCAAATCACTAAGTGGTCTCCAGATTGAAGAGATAGATTGTTTAAAACTTACTGGTAAAACACCGTGCAACACAGACGCACTGGCGGAGATGGAGAGAATGCGGGCACAATAAACGAATGAATGACTTTATTGCTTTAAACTTGGTTGGTGGTGCATTCTCTCTTCTCTTCTCTACACCTTATAAGACAAAGTCCCCATCGCGTCTGTCTCTGTGTGTGTGTTCGTGATAAACTCAAAAACTATTGAACGGATTTTCATGCGGTTTTCACTTGCGCATAGAGTGATTTTTGAGGAAGGTTTAGGTATATAATTTGTTAAGATTTTGTTTGAATTAGTTGAAATGTGACAATATTTTCTAATCGAGTCAAACAAAATCCCACTAGCTGAGAGCTTCAAAACAATGTATGGCGAAAGTATGTCTCTCTAATGTCTTCAAAAAGTCCGCGATGGCACATGTCTATTTTGTCTATCTTTTACGGATAACTTACTAGGTATAAACATTTTTATGATAATACCGTAATAAGAAGGTAGCCGCTAGTTATTATTAAGTAGCAATTAGCAATAAGTACACGTTAAGCCACAAATGGCATGTAAAATCCGCCTACATGAAATAAATTTATGTATAAATGTTAAAAGTATTTCATTATTAATGACTTAAAAGTATAAAATAAATTAATAGTTTAAAAAACACTATAAAACACGCTTTTATAAATGCACGTAAAAGCCAAAAATAAATTATGGATCGTTCAAGTTGTCTCTATTTGTGAGCTGAAGTTTAAAAACTATGTGCTTTTAATTATAATATTTGATTGTAAAAGCGTGGGGCGCTGGAACAGGAAAGACTTTCTTGTAAACAAATACTAATCCGAACTTCCTGGCGAATGAAGTTGCATAAGAACATAACGTTTACATATGCCGCCTAAGGGTTACCAAAGAGAACCAAAGATATCTCGTCCACGAACAAGAACTCTGCATCCTGTCACTGTAGGCACTTTCCCCTTTTGTACTTTGATTACCGGAAAAAAGCGGCGTTCTAAGTGTCGGTGACTGTCGACTCTCCTCGCTACTAGCGCATATTTTGTCTGAGTTCGACAAACTGGTACCTACTTTGAACACTGACTTTTAATTGATTTGACTGTTTAATGTAGAACCTACTAGTCATGCTGCAACTCCAGTTAGCGCGTCAATCTGTGTAACCTCCTTCCCGTAACATAGCATAATTTGATTTATCAGCAAGTTATACAAAAAGTCTTTCCTGTTCCAGCGCCCCACGCTTTTACAATCAAATATTATAATTAAAAGCACATAGTTTTTAAACTTCAGCTCACAAATAGAGACAACTTGAACGATCCATAATTTATTTTTGGCTTTTACGTGCATTTATAAAAGCGTGTTTTATAGTGTTTTTTAAACTATTAATTTATTTTTTTACTGAAAGGTGATTAGCTTCCCTATATGCTATAATTTTTGCACTAAGCAATTCCATAGGATCTAGAAATTATGGTGTGCTTAATTACTCTATGGGGATTTTATATGGGACGTTTAAACACACCATAATTCCTAGAACGTTTTCTGTTCATAGTATGTTTCGTATGAAATATCTTAGACTTGTCTTTATGACTGATACTTGGTTGAGTTGAGTAGTACCATAGAATCTGTCAAACTATTTCTGTTGATTGTTGTGAATTCTATGAAGATCGTTTGAAACAGAAATACTTTTCTGGTGGCAATCAAGCATACAGCCCGTCTGATAGTAAATAGTTACCGCAGTCTATGGACGCTTGGAACTCCAGTATTCTCTTTATTCCCTGTGTTACTATTAGTGAAATCGACTGTACTTAATTTTGATATTCAAATGGATATACATACGTATTTTTTAGACATAAATAAAGTGTTTTATGTATGGCAAATTAATAAATTTGTTCTAACTACTTGATGTTAATATTCACTTCTGGTAGGATTTTGTGTTCAGTCAATATTATGTTTTATGCCTAACTTGACATTGCATGAAACATTTCTATATTATAATGCACCGAAACCAGAGTTGCCCTAGATACCGCCAGGGCTCAGCTACAACGCTGTCTAGGCTATTGCGCACCCAAGTCCTCGTCAAGACAAGTCCGATGACGCAAACAGAGTTTGCCTATGTTACACCAAACCCGAGTTCCCCTAGGTACAGCCAGGTTTCAGCATCAGCTCTATCTCGGGTACAGCTCACCCAAATACTCATTAAGACAAGTCCAATGACGAAAACAGCGTTTGCCTGTGTTACACTAAACCCGAGTTCCCCTAGGTGCAAACAGAGTTCAGCATCAGCTACACTTCGGGTACTGCTCACTCAAGTACTCATCAAGACAAGTCCGATGACGAAAACAGCGTTTGCCTGTGTTACACTAAACCCGAGTTCCCCTAGGTGCAGCCAGAGTTCAGCAACAGCTGGACTTTGGGTACTGCTTGCTCGAGTACTCATCAAGACAAGTCCGATGACGAAACCAGCGGTTGCCTGGGTTACACTAAACCCGAGTTCCCCTAGGTGCAGCCAGGGTTCAGCAGCAGCTGGATTTCAGGTACTGCTCACTCGAGTAGTCATCAAGACAAGTCCGATGACGAAAACAGCGTTTGCCTGTGTTACACTAAACCCGAGTTCCCCTAGGTGCAGCCAGGGTTCTGCATCAGCTGGACTTTGGGTATTGCTCACTCGAGTACTGATCAAGACAAGTCCGATGACGAAAACAGCGTTTGCCTGTGTTACACTAAACCCGATTTCCCCTAGGTGCAGCCAGGGTTCAGCATCAACTGGACTTCGGGTACTGCTCACTCGAGTACTCATCAAGACAAGTCCGATGACGAAAACAGCGTTTGCCTGTGTTACACTAAACCCGAGTTCCCATAGGTGCAGCCAGGGTTCAGCATCAGCTGGAATTTGGGTACTGCTCACTCGAGTACTCATCAAGACAAGTCCGATGACGAAAACAGCGTTTGCCTGTGTTACACTAAACCCGAGTTCCCCTAGATGCAGCCAGGGTTCAGCATCAGCTGGACTTCGGGTACTGCTCACTCGAATACTCATCAAGACAAGTCCGATGACGAAAACAGCGTTTGCCTGTGTTTCACTAAACCCGAGTTCCCCTAGGTGCAGCCAAGGTTCAGCATCAGCTGGAATTCGGGTACTGCTCACTCGAGTACTCATCAAGACAAGTCCGATGACGAAAACAGCGTTTGCCTGTGTTACACTAAACCCGAGTTCCCCTAGGTGCATCCAGGGTTCAGCATCAGCTGGACTTCGGGTACTGCTCACTAGAGTACTCATCAAGACAAGTCCGATGTCGAAACCAGCGTTTGCCTGTGTTACACTAAACCCGAGTTCCCCTAGGTACAGCCAGGGTGCAGCATCAGCTGGACTTCGGGTACTGCTCACTCGAGTACTCATCAAGACAAGTCCGATGACACAGCGTTTGCCTGTATTACACTAAACCCGAGTTCCCCTAGGTGCAGCCAGGGTTCAGCATCAGCGAGACTTCGGGTACTCATCAAGACAAGTCCGATAAAAAAAACCGGCCAAGAGCGTGTCGGGCCACGCTCAGTGTAGGGTTCCGAAGTTTTCCATATGTTTCTCAAAAACTACTGAACCTATCAAGTTCAAAACAATTTTCCTAGAAAGTCTTTACAAAGTTCTACTTTTGTGATTTTTTTCATATTTTTTAAACTTGTGGTTCAAAAGTTAGAGGGGGGGGGCGCACTTTTTTTTCCTTTAGGAGCGATTATTTCCGAAAATATTAATATTATCAAAAAGCAATCTTAGTAAACCCTTTATTCATTCTTAAATACCTATCCAACAATATATCACACGTTGGGGTTGGAATTAAAAATATTATCAGCCCCCATTTTACATGTAGGGGGGGTACCTTAATATTTTTTTTTTCCATTTTTTATTTTTACACTCTGTTGGCGTGATTGATATACATATTGGGACCAAATTTCAGCTTTCTAGTGCTAATAACGGTTACTGAGATTATCCGCGGACGGACGGACGGACAGACAGACAGACATGGCGAAACTATAAGGGTTCCTAGTTGACTACGGAACCCTAAAAAGCAGCGTTTGCCTGTGTTACACCTGAGCAAAGAAGGAGCCTATCATAACTATAAGTATTTGGTATTGAAAATTGAACCTTATTTTAACTACAGCCGTTTCCATCAAACAGAAACGCGCAAATATCACACACAGTGCCGCCGTAGGTAACGATCGTATGTTATTTCGTTCGGAGTAATGTGTGCTTTATGAGCGAGGTACAGGATTTAAACTCGCACGATATGCTATAAGGGAAAGCAAATAAAACCCAATATAAGGCTTACCCTTATGGCGTTAGGCTGAGCCGATGATAAGGGTTTTGAAAGGGTATTGGGCTATTTTAGGTAAGCGCTTTCGTTAGGGCTTTAAAAGCAAAATGAAAGGGTATCGCGTCAAAAGGGTAGGGTAAGTTAAGCCTAACGAAATACCCATACAAAACCCCGTATAAGGGATAGCGGGCCGGTCCCTGATGACAACACACTAATATTATCCTTAGGTTGTTTGTTTATTTTCTTTCTGACTCTTGGAGACCATATAAATCTCTAAGAAATATAGTATACTTAACACAGCAAAAGGGAGTGTACAAGTTTCTAATGGGGTAGCAACGCGCATGTGACACTCTTTGAGTTGCAGTTTTCCATAGGTTACGGTGACCGCTTTCCATCAGGCGGACCGTATGCTTGTTTGCCACCGACATAGTATTAAAAAAAGTATATTTTTTTTTTAGTTGTGACATCTGTCTTTTACAACTCTAAAGTTATTTTAGTTGTTTTTTTTATTTTTTTTTTGTATCAGTTTGTATTTTTTTTTTCACCATGTTTAATTTTTAGATGTACTTTGACATTTAGAGACTGTATGTATACATCTCTTTTTAATTATAGTAGCTAATCCATATTATTTATTGTAATGTTGATATGTAAAAGTGCCCCCGGGGCCTACTTACTGAATAAAATGTTTTTGATTTTGATTATTAGACTAATATCTTTCGAGCAATGGGCCATAGTCGCCTAGCACATTAATTGTTTTTTCTACTCCCGAACTGTTATTATTAGTCATTCACAGGGTCGTGCATAGATCTTTAAAATCCTACATTAAAGTCCCCAAAGCCAGCGTCCGCCGGCTTTCCGCGCATGCGCGCGGTATCGAAAAAACTGAAAAAGCATTGTTTGGCTTTGTAACCATGGCAACGCATTGTTATAACGATACTGCGCGCGTGCGCGGGAAGGCTTTGGGCTGCTGAGCTGACAGTGCAAATCTTTGCGTCAAAATACTCAAAATACAAGAAACAGTGTGAATTTCACGAAAGTTATTCAAGAAAACTATTAAAAACTAAGTGCATGGTCGGAGAAAAAGTATTGTATGCAACGGTGTTTAACCGAGTCAAAAAATACTCATGGCATCTTAATAACAATTTTCGGCTTCGCCTCAAATTGTTACCGACGCCACTAGGGTTGTAAATAGAAAAAAAACCAAATGTTTTTTTTCAGAATTGTGAAAAAAAACATGAAAAAAAACCGAGCACCTTGGTTTTTTTTCTAAAAATGGTTTTTTTTTCAGATGAACAAATAATACGACAATAACGGTTTTTCGTGAGTTGTAACGTGTTTCAATAACAATAACGTAAATTTTAATTCAATTAACATTCAGTATACAAACGTTTGTTGGGGAATCCCCGATGCTGCGTGTAGCGTGGCGTGGGGAGGCGGTGGTGTTGCCAACAGTAAAAAGTGATAACTACCAACTACAGATTTCGTAAATGTTACTTTTAATAAGACCAGAAATTAAAGTTATTCGATTAAATTCGTTTAATAGTTAACATTAAGTCTAAAAAACCGTATAAAAGTATTAACTACTTTCAAATTTTGAGATTTCGTACTTTAGAAAAAAAACATACTCCAGAAAAAAAACTGTTTTTTTTCACGGTTTTTTTTCATGTTTTTTTTCAAGCCAGAAAAAAAACCGTTGAAAATGAAAATGAAATGAAAATGAAATATTTATTTTTCAAGTAGGCATATTACAATGCGCATAATTTTTGCAACCGCCACTCGTCTTTTTTGACCTCCTTTAAACGCCCGTTGCATAAAATACTATATTGGTCTGCATATATCTCAGTAGCTTTTAGAAAATAGTTGTATACACATAAAATTGTAAACAATTAATCATAAGCGTTATCATCGGAAACATGATATTGCCATATTTCTTTATCGTAAAAATGTGTGAAAGATAAAGTCACACATATTGAATATAACCTGTGATATACGCATGTATTTCCAAAAAGGGGTACGCAGATAACATGAAACTGGTCAAGTTTCAGTGCCAATGTAATGCCTCTGTCACACACTCGACGAACGGCGTGGGAAGTAGGCAGCATAGTGTGGCCGCGCTACTCGTCATGCCCGCCGCTCCCCCTACTTTTAACCCCCGACGCAAAAATAAAGGGGTGTTATAAGTTTGACGTGTCTGTCTGTCTGTCTGTCTTTCTGTCTGTCTGTGTGTGTGTCTGTCTGTGGCATCGTAGCTCCCGAACGGATGAACCGATTTAGATTTAGTTTTTTTTTTGTTTGAAAGCTGAGTTAGTCGGGAGTGTTCTTAACTTCTTAGCCATGTTTCATGAAAAGCGATCCACATTGTCGCGGTCGGGGGTTTTTTCAAAATTTTATTGTATTTTGTTGTTTGTTGGCGTGATTGATATACATATTGGTATCAAATTTCAGCTTTCTAGTGCTAACGGTTACTGAGATTATCCGCGGACGGACGGACGGACAGACAGACATGGCGAAACTATAAGGGTTCCTAGTTGACTACGGAACCCTAAAAACGTCTCCTCAGTACATTATGTACAGAAAAAACGTAAGACGCGCCCCCAGGCGGCGCGGCGCGCGCCAAGCGACGTCCCTTGCGCGTCCCTTGCTCGTCTTTCCTATACAAAATGTACTGAGGAGACGTTTTTTAAATTACATTCATGCAGCGTGGCGCTGACGTCCGTTCCGCGTCGGCAGACATGCGTCACTTGAGTGTGGACGGTCTCTAAGGGACATCAGGGACGTTTTTGCGCAGAGCGGCGGCGCAAAGAAGCTTTACGGCTAAAATAATGATCTTTAAAACATTAACTTTCGCCATTAACCCAGAGCGAAGGACGTAAGCTTACATTTGCTAAAAGGTTTAGTAAGCCGTGACATTAAGACGTGATTTTTAGGGTTCCGTAGTCAACTAGGAACCCTTATAGTTTCGCCATGTCTGTCTGTCCGTCCGTCCGTCCGCGGATAATCTCAGTAACCGTTAGCACTAGAAAGCTGAAATTTGGTACCAATATGTATATCAATCACGCCAATAAAGTGCAAAAATAAAAAATGGAAAAAAATGTTTTATTAGGTTACCCCCCCTACATGTAAAGTGGGGGCTGATATTTTTTTTCATTCCAACCCCAACGTGTGATATATTGTTGGATAGGTATTTAAAAATCAATAAGGATTTACTAAGATCGTTTTTTGATAATATTAATATTTTCGGAAATAATCGCCCCTAAAGGAAAAAAAGTGCGTCCCCCCCCCCCTCTAACTTTTGAACCATATGTTTAAAAAATATGAAAAAAATCACAAAAGTAGAACTTTATAAAGACTTTCTAGGAAAATTGTTTTGAACTTGATAGGTTCAGTAGTTTTTGAGAAAAATACGGAAAACTACGGAACCCTACACTGAGCGTGGCCCGACACGCTCTTGGCCGGTTTTTAAGTTATGAATTATTTTACCCTAATAGACGGGGCGGGTTTTTCAACAAGAGCACCAGGGTTCGAGGATATATATCAATGGATATATATCAAGATATATATCCGATATATATCAGCTGTGTTCGACGATATATATCAATGGATATAAATATCCAATATATATATATCATCTTTTTATAATTATTGCAATACAAAAATGGTAACTAAAATGTAACATTGTTAAAAATATAGTTTTTAAGTGTTTGTTACTGTTTTTCTACTGAATGTTATGTTTTATAGTAGATTTTTCTTTATCTAAAGTAGTATTCATAAATAATGCAACAAAATAATAATATTCCTTCCATACAAAATGGATATATATCAAAGTTGATACTCGTATATATCCGATATATATCATAAATATCAGATATTTTGATATTTATTATAAATATCGGATATTTTCGAACCCTGAAGAGCACACCTCGGACACTGGCGATCAAATATATGAAAGAGGCGTGTTCCTAGCACACAGTCTAAGCTCGTGTAGGTGGTATAATGGTACTAAGTATGCTTGTATGAGTGAAATATGACAGGTCGACTGTTCGCGTTTTTGACAGGCGGTAACTGTGAGGTAACCGAGAGGGGGTGGGCGGAACTTTCAGCGGGGAGCGGGTGTAGCCATACTGTACGATAGTATTCTTTATTATACTGTGCTATAGTGGTGAACACACCCTTTTTAACCCAAAAAATGTGTGCCTCTGTCAGCGTTGAGCTCTACATTAATTTTAATGTTAGTTTATTAATCCCCGACGCAAAAACGACGGGGTGTTATAAGTTTGACGTGTCTGTCTGTCTGTCTGTGTGTGTGTCTGTCTGTGGCATCGTAGCTCCGGAATAGATGAACCGTTTTAGATTTAGTTTTTTTTGTCTGAAAGCTGAGTTAGTCGGGAGTGTTCTTAGCCATGTTTCATGAAAATCGGTCTACTATGTCGCGGTCGGGGGTTTTTTCAAAATTTTAATTTTGTGGTCACATTGATTTGTTGTTAAAGACGTAAAAAGAAGAATTTCCTCAATTTGGACATCAAAATATTAAAGAGATGATAATAATTCTAAATTACAGTAAAAATATCTTATCATCCGTGGCATATTAACCTTTTGGTCTCTGCCTGCCGACTATATTTTGATGCTGAATATCACTGTCGCTACACATTATAAAAGTTTGTTTGTATGTTCGGAATAAACTCAAAAACTCTTTACTGAACTCTCGGTCCACTATGCCGGTTTTTTTTTCAAAATTTTAATTTTGTGTTTAGGTTATGACCTATGAATAGAATGATTAATGTTTTTTAAGACGCTACAGGAGCGAAAAAGCTAAAATGGAAAGGAGCCTCCCTTTAATATGAGAATTTTAGTTAAATATACTAGTGCTATTGATTAGATTTATCGAAAAAAAATGTCTATTCAGAACAACTCAATTAAAAGATATTGCGAAAAATCTTTAAAATCGAGGTTCCGCTCTCGACTGTTTCCTCCTTCAAAACTTAATCAATCGATAAAGAAATATGAGAATCTGAATAACAATGAAATAATCCGTTTCGGACCGCTTAGTTTTTTTGGCTAATTGTTACCAATTTTGAATACTACTACGTATTTGGCCATAATCAATAAGGCCATTTTTGGAAATTTTTGAATGGCTCTAGTGTCTTTAAAAATAAGAATATCAAAAAAATCAAAACGGTATCTTCAAAAACCAGGGAGGAAATAGTAGAGAGGGAGAATTGACCCCTCCTGTATCGTCTTAAAAAAACTCCCTTTGTCCCACACAACACATATTTCACCGTCTACATTTTCGTGGACAGAAAACGAAATAGCTAAAACAATTCAGACTAGAGATGGGCCGAATACGGACTTTGCCGAATACGAATATTCGGCCGAACATTCGGTTAATCTGTTACCGAACCGAACATTCGGCCGAATATTCGGTTGCGCCATATTTTAAATCCTGACTTAGAGTTAATAACTTTACGAATTCTTCGATGATTGGTAATAGGCACATTTATCTTACTAAGGCTCTAAATTTTCTTGCATAAGAAAATTTTTGTTTTGTTTTCTTAAGCTACGTTATTTTTCTTTTTTACAAAATTATTGTATTTATATTTTAACGCATTTTTAACTCCCTTTGGTAGTTCCTTAGAATGCTGAAATAGGATGTCATTATCCGATGAATTACGAAACAACTTACGCTATTTATTTACTTTGTTTATTCGGTAAATATTCGGCAATCTAACCGAACTATTCGGCCGAATACGAACATTGACAAATTTGCCGAATATGCCGAATACCGAATATTTACCGAATATTCGGCCCATCTCTAATTCAGACGCATTTATCAGATCTGTTGAAAGTTGCATAGCAAATAGAAAACTCGAGTATTTTTAACTGCTGTGATCTGTTTTTATGTTTGTGTGTCACCATGGCGCGGACATATTTGAAGTATTTTTTGTTTGAAAGATAGACCCATTGAAATAATGTCAGTAAGGCCGTTTTCACATTATCCGATCCGATATCGGATGTAGGAAGGATGTAAAATGTATGCGCTTCCAGGTCTTCATTTATGTATTTAATAGATCATTATTACTAAAAAACGATATAAAACGCAAAAATTGCGGATTTAATGCAGATGGCACTCTCCTACAACAGTTTTTGTCCGAGGCACCATGGAACTGCCGATATCGGCAGGACGCTTCCGACATTTTTGGCATGCCGGATCCCCCGCCAGCTGTCGGTCGATAATATTTGTGTGTGAGCGTATATAATGTACGTATACGTTTGTAGTAGTGTGCGTGACAAAAATGGCGTCTATTAAAAAGCTGTTAATGATTAACTTCTATTGAAAAAAAAAAGATTGTAATTCATCGGTCCGAATTGCGGATAACTACTTTTTGCATATTTTAGTAGATATAGTTAAATGTAAAATTATTTATTTTACCTGCCACTCTTGAGTATTTTTATGTTCGTTATTTTAATTTTACAATAAAATATTTGAAATATAGTGCTTATAATTATTAAATGTAAAACTTTTTTTAAATAATTTTTGATACCAAATCATACTTGATTGATTTGGAACAATACGATTTATCGGACCGACATCCGACACTATCGGAAGCTTTTATCGGATGTGGGATGTCGGTCCTACACCCGATATCGGATCGGATAATGTGAAAACGGCCTAACTGTGATATTTTATGTATTTATTTACGTCTCTTGAAATAGTACATTATCGTGTATCGTACGACGTTTTTCAGTACAGATAGCACTCCGAGGTTTCGACCTGGCATATATAAGTAACTTCTCGCACTAGTGCGTAAAAAAAACACGTGCGAAAAGGAAGTACGTAACTCGTGTCGATTTAAAACACTCCCTTCGGTCGTGTTTTAATTTATCGCCACTCGTTTCGAACTTCCTCTTTTTCGCACTTGTATCGAAATGTACTATTTCAGTACAAGCTCCGTAGCCGAATGGCATTTCTGCGAAACAAATGAAAACGGTCCTCGTTACGGAGCGAAACACGTCGAGCGATCTTCGACAATTTTACGTGTCTAATATATCAGTGTAAGAGTAAGCCCATTTATAATAATAATAAAAAAAAAAAGTGTCTCACGGTAGTTTTGTTATTAAAATTCCTCTTTTCCGAGCTTGTATCGTTATACAATTATGTAATACTAGCTTTTGCTAGAAAGAGATAAAAAGTAGCCTATGTCATTCTCCATCCCTTCAACTATCTCCACTTAAAAAATCACGACAATTCGTGGCGCAGTTTTGCCGTGAAGGACAGACAAAGAAACAGACACACACACTTTCCCATTTATAATATTAGTATGGATTTCCTGTCCGTCAATATTTTCCGAACGACAGGCCACCTGATTGACTGGGCTAGCTCGCGTGTCGCTAAGCCTACTTCGGCCTTTCGTGTTCACTGGCTCACGAATTATTTACTTTTTTAAATGTAGGGTTTTCCATTTTTGTATGAGTCGGCACGAATTTGTTATTTTTCAGTGCAGATGATGTTTTTTTTTACGCACTAGTGCGAGAAGTGGTTCATTATATGCCAGGTCGAAACTTCGGAGGGCCATCAGGCCCCGTAGCCGAATGGCATTTCTCCGACGCCAAACGAAAGCGATACGCCGCTGGCTCTGTCGCGCCAATACGCAAGCGCGATAGAGATAGATATCTACTAGCGCTTCGTTTCGTGAGCGTTTCGTGAGCGATTGTGCCATTCGGCTAGCCACCCTGTACTGAAAAACGTCGTACGATACACGTGCGAAAAGGAAATTCGTAACTCGTGTGGATTTAAAACACTCCCTTCGGTCGTGTTTTAATTTATCACCACTCGTTTAGAATTACTTTTTTTACGCACTTGTATCGTAATTAACCCCCGACGCAAAAACGACGGGGTGTTATATGTTTGACGTGTCTGTCTGTGTGTGTGTCTGTCGGTCTGTCTGTCTGCCTGTGTGTGTGTCTGTCTGTGGCATCGTAGCTCCCGGACGGATGACCCGATTTAGATTTAGTTTTTTTTCGTTTGAAAGCTGAATTAGTCGGGAGTGTTCTTAGTCATGTTTCATGAAAATCGGTCCACTATGTCGCGGTTCGCGGTCAGGGGTTTCTTAAAAAATTTAATTTTATGGTTAGGTTATTGAATGAGTCTGTACGAATTTGTTATTTTAACTTTGTGGACATGTACAATCGACATCGCAATGTTTTTTACTGAATTATGTTTCAAAATAGTACATCACGATACAAGTGCAGATAACCTATACCACAAAATTAAAATTGTGAAAAAAACCCCGACCGCGACACAGTATACCGATTTTCATGAAACATGGCTAAGAACACTCCCGACTAACTCAGCTTTCAGACAAAAAAAACTAAATCAAAATCGGTTCATCCGTTCGAGAGCTACGATACCACAGACAGACAGACAAACAGACAGACAGGTCCAACTTATAACACCCCGTCGTTTTTGCGTCGGGGATTAAAAAAGAGGAAGTTCAAAACGAGGTTTTTCTGTCATATAGAATACTAGCTTTTTCCCGTGGCTTCGCTCGCGTTAGAAAGAGACAAAAAGTAGCCCATGTCACTCTGCATCCCTTCAACTATCTCCAGTTAAAAAATCACGTCAATTCGTCGCTCCGTTTAGCCGTAAAAGATGGACAAACAAACAGGCACACACACTTTCCCATTTATAATATTAGTATGGCTACCACTCTATCCTATTGACGTATACATATATCATCAAATTTATAATTATGTGCATTTTTCACGGACGTAACTTTATAGATGTGATGTCAGTTATCAAAGGTCATTAAGGTCATTACAAAACCAGATATACTCGATTTTGGTGAGTTATAGGCTCATCTGTTTGCATTGGTATATTGTTTTATTATAGGTATAATAAAACATATATCCTTAAGCGCTGGTAGCCTAGCGGTAAGAGCGTGCGACTTTCAATCTAGAGGTCGCGGGTTCGAACATCGGCTCGTACCAATGAGTTCTTCGGAACTTATGTGCGAAATGTCATTTGATATTTGCCAGTCGCTTTTCGGTGAAGGAAAACATCGTGAGGAAACCGGACTAATTCCAATAAGGCCTAGTTACCCGGTTGGAAGATCAGATGGCAGTCGCTTTCGTAAAACTCTAGTGGATACGCCAAATCTTGAGATTAGTTGTCACAGCGGACCCCAGGCTCACATGAGCCGCGGCAAATGCCGGGATAACGCAAGGAGGATGATGATGATGAATAAAACATATATCCTTGTGGTGATAACCAACTCAGAATGAAACGAGTGAGAGAATCTTTGACCAAACTACACTCAGTTCAACCTTACTTGTCCAATCATGTACAATTGTACACAAACACTGCAGGAAAACATTATCTCACTTTTCTCTGGAATTGCATATTAACCATCACTAAAAATGTATTATACACTTAAATAAACTCACAAAGTATGAAAAAACCACTGAAAAATATCATTTCTAAAACGATTTTCATCAATAATTGTAATTACGAACGGATGACATCAAAAACTCCTGACATTACGAAGTCTAAATTGTCTATGAGTCGTAATGTTGGGATGACAACTTATCGTTATGAACGATCGATATTAACGTTTGAGTTTGTATAGCTAGGAAAAACTGCGTTGATATTAATTACAATAATTTATCAGATTTATTAACAGACTTCTTTACGTTTTATTTCCTACCTCTTTACAATAAATATTTTACTATCAGTATATTTTTTGTTGTATTAATGTTAATGTTAGGTACTATAAAATGAATACTGTACTAGCCTTTTCCATAGGATTGTTGCAAATGTGAGGAAACCTAGTTAAATTTTGGTTTTTATGTAGATATTGTGTGACGTAAAATTGAAAATCCTCTGATGACGTTAGCAGCGTTTATTTACAAATTATCGGTAATACATCATGTTATCGACATTTCCAATCACTAGTAATTGTCTTTGATCATATTTGACGTTTCGTTTGTTTACATGATAGGACAAGTAAAGATGAACCGACTGTATTATGCATTTCAGCACACGAGGTACATCATAATCTCCATCAAATAATGTAGGTGTATGTGTGTAATATATCCACTTTTTAGCAGCAACCTGTAAACAATGTACCTAATATCAGAAGCGTTATTACACGTTCTTACTACGTAAGACGGTCTAACTTCGCTTATATAATTATGACGCCAAGGCAAAGTGTAAACATTAAACAATTTTTGATGTTTACGGCTGTTGTATGTTCAACTTTCGTATGAATATCGGTTTTTTAAAGAAACAACACTATTTTGTCTTTAGCTTCCGGTGTGTTTAGCCCGGCACTAATCATTTCCGGTAGCCATTACCTCACATTCTTTTCGCTCTCGATCTAACTTGCGAACGCGTCGCTGCATTAAAATTGCCATTTATTGCTAATTAAATAGTTAAAGTCACATTTTCCCAACAATTATCGTTAAATTAAGTTTAAACTCAGTGCTAGTCACATTATCAAAGTGGACAGGAAGAAAGCTCTGCTCCAAGAACAGTTCTGGGCTCGAGGAGACGGTAAGCCGGGCCCGCACGTGCGCCTTGCATACCAAGGCTGATGGTAAGCGAGCTGAAACCAACCCACTGGAACCTCATGCTAAAAGGTATGTGACATATGCACTGTTTTTTCCCCAGTAAGTGTTTGTTTAAATCTCTAAAATTTCGAGTTATCTTTGTCAATTTCGTCTTAAAGATATTTTATTAAATTACAGTCCGCTCAATTAGTTCGTCATTAAACATTTGTTCCTTCGGCCGGATCCGTTGAAAAGTTACCTATTTTTAGTAAAATATCAAATTTGTCGTGTCGTAATATTTTTCTAATAAATTGGTGGGTAAAACTTTAATTCTCGATTCGGTTAATGGCTGACCGGAAGTGTGACTTTTATAGTAGAATTTAGTTAGGTTGGTAGCAGTGTGACAGTTCGTTCAATCCGCTCATCTCGTTCGGTCTTAGTCTATGCTTTGGTGTATGGCAACAATTCGGTTGTCATCTCATCTGTCATTGTCAAAGTCAACAAGTTAATTTTATTGAGTAACGTAAACTGTTTATTTATATTTTCGTTCTCGTTTTTCGATAAATCAACAGTGATTATTACGTGAAAAATGTCGGACATTGATGTGAGCAATAGAGACGTTGACATGGATAGGGTTGAACGCAATTACGCGGTTATGCGGTTAAAGTTAATCTTTGATTGTATAGATTTAGAGGGTTATGTCGCGGCCGACTTAAACCCAATAGTTGAAGACTTTCATCGTGCCCAAAAGGCTATAATGAAGAAAACAAAGGATGTAAATACGGAGTTCTCGGTTACTGTCGATTTTGAACAAAAAGTAAAGTCAATCTTGACAAGGTTAAGGAAAGCTGAGCCTGTCATTACAAGCAAACATGAAACTGTTGACAAACATGATAGTAGTGATAATAATTCAGCGAAGTTACCTAAAATTGTTGTGAAACCATTTGATGGCTCCTTGCACAATTGGTTGTCATTTAAGGAACTCTTTGATTCCTTAATTCATAAAAGGAATATTTCGAACATTGAAAAGCTGCATTATCTTATGACATCGTGTCAAGGTAAGGCTTTAGATTTGATTAAGAATTACCCAATTTCGGACAACAGTTACATGGATGCTTACAATGCTTTAAACAATTTTTACAATAGAAAACGGCAAATTGCCTTTGGGTACTATGAAAAGATTTTACTTTGTGAACAGGTGAAGACCAAGTCTTCAACTGAACTAGAAAAAGTTCATCGTGTTTTTAGAGAAACATTACAAGTGTTAGAAAGATTCGACTTACCCGATAAAAACTTTATGTTATTTCATCTGTTGTGGGGAAAATTGGACAAGGCGACTCGGGAGGCCTTCCTCCTCGAGTTCAATTCCAATGAAATTCCAAAGTTTGAATTGCTACAAGAGTTTGTTGAAAAACAAGTCCGCGCTCTGGAAGTAACGGAGGTTAAGCCCGTAACAAGTGCCATTAAAGGTAAAGGCAAGGTAACACTAGTTGCCACACAACAAAATATATGTGTTTTCTGTACTGAACTGCATAACTTAGAAAATTGTAAAAAATTTAAAGTTTTAGACACTTCGGAGCGGTTCAAGGTGGTGAAAAACAAGGGCTTGTGTGTTTGTTGTTTCTCCAAAACTCATAAAGTTAAACAATGTCGATCGGATTGTCGGTGCAGTATATGCGGTTGTTCCCACAACACTTTGTTACACTTTGAAAAAAGGAACCGGCTTCTCCAGAGGCTGAACCAGCACCTCAGCCAACGGTGAGCGGTTTAAATAGCAAAGTGACTTTGACGTCGGTCCAAAGTAATGGATTAGTTTTATTTGCTACTGCTCGGGTAGCTGTTCGGGATAGTTCAGGTAATTATCAAATAGCTCGTGCTCTTTTGGACGGTGCTAGTGGTGTCAATTTTATTTCCCATGACTGTGCTCAAAGATTAGGTTTACAGGTAGATGATACTAGCGAGCCAATTACTGGAATTGGACTATCTGAAGTTGCACCTAAGGGTATGTTATCATGCTCTGTTAAACCTATTGGATCAGAAATGGTTAATTTTGACTTCCAAGCGTCAGTGCTTCCAGTTATCTGTCCGGAGCAACCATACTATAGAGTCAATACATCGGAATGGCATCACATTCAAGGTCTACCTCTCGCTGACCCTGACTTTGCGAAGCCGGGCCCAATAGATTTACTCTTAAATGCAGAGATCTTTGCATCTTCCATTTTAAGTGGTAAGAAGGAGGGCCGGAAGGGGCAGTCAAAGGCTTTGGAGACTGTTTTCGGATGGGTTCTGATGGGTGACTGTTATGCCTCTCGTACACAATCTTTCACTAATTGTCGGAAAGATTGTTTTTTCGTGTCGAATGCTTCACAATCAAACTTGTCGTTGTCGTTGGATGATTCTCTTAAAAGGTTCTGGGAACTAGAAAATATTTGTGGTCCGAGTAAACCTATCTTGTCGAAAGAGGATCAACTATGTGAAGATAACTTCCGTGCAAATTATTGTCGCACGAGTGAAGGCCGGTTCGAGGTACCTCTACCTTTCGTCGATCCTTCGAACAAGCCTACCTTTTCGCACACTCGTGAAATTGCAATGCGGAGATTTTTTTCGTTGGAACGCAAGCTTACAAAGCATGCGGATTTTCGTAAAGCTTATGCCTCCTTTATGGAAGAGTATGAGGTCAGTGGTCATATGGAGCAGGTTGCGCCGCCTGTCTCTAGTGTCGGGAATTTTAATTACATCCCACATCATGGTATTTTGCGCCCCGAATCTGTCAGTACACCTCTGAGAGCCGTTTTTGACGCAAGTTGTCGTGACAGCAATGGGATTTCGCTTAATGATACACTACTAGCTGGACCTAAGTTACAAACTAATATTTTTGATGTCCTTACTAGGTTTCGATGGCATAAAATAGTCTTTACGGGTGACATAAAGGCCATGTATCGTCAAATCCTCGTGCCAAACGAGGACGCTGAGTATCAGCGGATATTGTGGCGACCTTCGACTGACGGCCCAGTTAAAGACTATCGTTTGCGGACGGTAACTTATGGTGTGAAATCGGCTCCGTATCAAGCTTTGCGCACAATAGCACAGATAGCGGAGGAGACTGCTGACTCCTATCCTGAAGGGTCACAAGTGCTTGGGAGAGACATTTATGTTGATGATGTCGTGACAGGCGCTGACTCTATTGAGCAAGCTTTAAAAATTAGATCAGATTTATCTGAAATTTTGTCGTCGGGTGGGTTCCATTTGAGAAAATGGACCTCCAACCATAAAGGTTTTATCGTTGACCTTCCATCTTCAGAGTTGTATTCGAGTGATTTTAAACATTTTGATGAACTTTCGGATTTGTCCCTTAAAATATTGGGATTGTTATGGCGTCCACAAACAGATTCGTTCCAATTTGAGGTTGCAACACCACGTGATCAGAAATGTACTAAACGTACTATTTTATCGAATATAGCGCGCATATATGACCCGCTAGGATTCTTATGTCCTGTCACGTTTCACGCTAAATATTTAATGCAGGTCTTGTGGTCATCTGGGGTGCAATGGGACGATGATGTTCCAGAAGCAATCACATCAGAATGGATGAAATTTACCGATCAACTTCCGTCGTTGAAATCTGTCGTTATTCCCCGTCGCATCATCCATTCGTTTGTTTCATTACAATTGCATGGATTTTGTGATGCGTCGGAGCGTGGTTACGCTGCTGTCGTCTTCTGTCGTGTCGATGACACACAAGGCTCTACTTTTGTAGAGCTTTGCTGTGCCAAAAGTAAGGTTGCGCCTCTGCGTAAATTATCAATTCCTCGATTGGAACTGCAGGCTGCCGTGTTGTTGGCAGACCTGATGCAGTCAACACAAGAGGCATTAAAACCTCTCTATGTTGTTCAGGAAATATTTGCATGGTCAGACTCGACCGTAACGTTAGCTTGGATCAAGTCGTGCCCTTCACGCTGGAAAACATTTGTTGCAAATCGTGTGAGCCATATCCAGGATCTTGTTGCTCCTGATCGCTGGCGTCACGTCAGTACACACCACAATCCTGCTGATGCAGGATCCAGGGGGTTACTGCCTGAAGATTTGGTAGAGTGTGATATTTGGTGGAAGGGTCCGTCGTGGTTGGTAAAGGAAGAGAAGGATTGGCCTTGCTCACCTTTGCACGATCCAAGCAATGACTGTATTGTAGAGGAACAACGTATTTGTAGCTTACTCGTGACGGCCGATCCTAACTTAATTGATGAAGTCCTTAGCAGGTTCTCCTCGCTTTTCACATTAAAGCGTGTGTTAGCCTACTGTTTCCGTTTTTTACGGTCAGCTAAGGATGGAAAAGTTGTCGGATCTCTACAGTCAGCTGAAACCACTGCAGCTCTCATGTTTTTAGTAAAACATGTGCAGCTCACTTCGTTCAGTGTAGAGATCAATCAATTAAGGGAGGATCGTTTGAACGCATTGCCAAAGGGTTTGCGCAAGCTTTCATTATTCATTGACAGTCAGGGTATTGTCAGGGTGGGCGGTCGCTTGGCAAATTCTCCTATTAAATTTTCTGTCAAACATCCCATTTTATTGCCTCGCTCCCACCGACTCACTCTTTTAATAATTGACGAATATCATAAAAGATTTTTACATCCAGGTGCCCAAACTTTACAAAATTTACTTGCGCAAACGTTTTGGATTTTGTCGCCAAAACGAGCAATTCAGGCAGTGATTGGAGGCTGCGTGAAATGCTTTCGTGCCAATCCCTCTGCGGCATCTCCGCCGCTTATGGGAAATTTGCCTACCTTTCGCGTCTCGCAAATTAAACCTTTTTCGAGTGTCGCCATTGATTATGGAGGACCATTTGATATCGCTTTCGGTCGTGGCCGTGGTGCGAAAACGTACAAAGGTTACATCTGTGTTTTTGTATGTACTAGTACCAAAGCCATTCACATAGAGCTTGCTTCAGAGTTGTCGACAGAAGCTTTCCTCTGTGTTCTTAAACGGTTTGTCGCTCGTCGTGGTCGATGCAGTAACATTGTCTCTGACCAGGGTAGGAATTTTGTGGGCGCTAGTAACTATCTTGGTTCACTCATGAAAGGTGCTGCTGATGCCCAAGAAATTAAATTCTCGTTTAACCCTCCGGGTACGCCTCATTTTAACGGATTAGCTGAAGCCGGGATACGCTCGGTTAAGACTCACCTCGCACGGGTTGTAGGTAATCAAAGGTTAACCTTCGAGGAATTTTATACAATTCTGACTCAGATTGAGTCTATGCTCAACTCTCGTCCATTGACACCTCTTAGCTCGGATCCTAGTGATCTCTCAGCCTTAACTCCAGGCCATTTTTTAACTCTGGAACCGTTGTCGATTGTCCCAGAGGAAAATCTTGTAGATAAAAAAGTAAGTGTCTGTAATCGTTGGAAAATGATACAGAAAATGCATCAAGACTTCTGGCGTAGATGGCACGCTGAGTACGTCCATACTCTACAACAGAGGACTAAATGGAATAAAGTAAATACAAACATTGTCGTGGGTTCCTTGGTCTTGTTGATTAACGAACAGACAAGCCCTTTAAAATGGCCCCTTGGGCGCATCGTTGCTCTACATCCCGGAGTTGACGGTGTCTGTAGAGTGGTCACAATTCAAACTGCTACTGGTCAGTACAGAAGACCAGTTGTGAAGCTGTGTCCTTTACCACTTTCAAATTAACTTTCGTCGTTCTAGTATTATCACTTAGTTTAACATTATAGTTTTTAAGTAGTTTGTCGAACTCTAGCACTATTTGTAGAGTAAATATTGCATATTTAGGTGAGCGGTATGTTCAACTTTCGTATGAATATCGGTTTTTTAAAGAAACAACACTATTTTGTCTTTAGCTTCCGGTGTGTTTAGCCCGGCACTAATCATTTCCGGTAGCCATTACCTCACATTCTTTTCGCTCTCGATCTAACTTGCGAACGCGTCGCTGCATTAAAATTGCCATTTATTGCTAATTAAATAGTTAAAGTCACATTTTCCCAACAATTATCGTTAAATTAAGTTTAAACTCAGTGCTAGTCACATTATCAAAGTGGACAGGAAGAAAGCTCTGCTCCAAGAACAGTTCTGGGCTCGAGGAGACGGTAAGCCGGGCCCGCACGTGCGCCTTGCATACCAAGGCTGATGGTAAGCGAGCTGAAACCAACCCACTGGAACCTCATGCTAAAAGGTATGTGACATATGCACTGTTTTTTCCCCAGTAAGTGTTTGTTTAAATCTCTAAAATTTCGAGTTATCTTTGTCAATTTCGTCTTAAAGATATTTTATTAAATTACAGTCCGCTCAATTAGTTCATCATTAAACAGTATGGATAGGTAGACGTTTGACCACGATCACACCTGATGGTAAGTGATGTCATTTTTGCCAAGAGTGGCATTGGCATTGAAACTTAGTAGTTCATGTGCTCTGCCTACCACTTTATGGGATACAGGCGTGATTATATGTATGTATGTATGAAAAATTTGTGCAATAAAGAAAAAAATTCTAGTAAGTCATACTAGGCAAACTAAACAATCAATTTGATCTAGTGATAGGTAAAATAATAGGTTTTGTTTATTAAACACAATCTTATCAGAATTGTAAAAGCAATAATTGTTTTTAGACAATTGTTTACTGATTATTACTTTATCAGTTTTTCTTTTATTATTATTGATTAGATACTTTATTGTGGCTTAGGGCTGCTGATACACAATTATGTTTCCATACATTATCTTTAGGTAAGAGGAAATTCAATGAGAAAAAATATATTGCTAAAGTAAGGAAGGTAAGCATGAATAACGTCATACATTTTCTCCTTCTTATGTATGAAAATGATGAAATTTTTAACTAAATCTGATATACAGGGTGGTTCCTGACAATGAACCTAATGTGTCGAATTTAGCGATGATGGTGTATAAACTCCTAAAATAGATGCGGCGCTAGTGTGATAAGTGCCTAAGAGGTCTCAGTGATCAATCATATTTAAAGAAGATAGATAAAACTGTGAGATTTGAGTGAAACAGCTTATCTCAGTACAGATGAAAGTGGCATATCGTCACTATCTTAATCAGGAGACAAAGATAAAATTACTATGCCATATTCAAGGATCGTTTTACAAGCTTTTATTTATCTTGCTATTATATTGTAACACAAGGAATTTATCATTACTGAGAAGCACTGGTAGCCCAGTGGCACAGTATAATAAAGAGTACCTACTATCGTACAGTATGGCCACTCCCACTCCCCGCTGAAAGTGCCGCCCAACCCCGCTCGGTTACCTCACAGTTACCGCCTGTCAAAAACGCGAACAGTCGACCTGTCATATCTCACTCATACAAGCACGGTGCTTGTTCACTTACACGAGCTTTAGAATGTGTGCTAGGAACGCGCCTCTTTCATATATTCGATCGCCAGTGTCCGAGGTGTGCCAGTGGTAAGCACGTGCGACTTTCGTTCCGGAGGTCGCGGATTCTACGATCCCCGTCTTGCACCAATAAGTTTTTCGGAATGTCCAATAAGGTCTAGTTTACCCTTCGGGTTGGAAGGTCAGATGGCAGTCGCTTTCGTAAAAACTAGTGCCTACGCCAAATCTTGGGATCAGTTGTCAAAGCGAACCCAAGACTCCCATGAGCCGTAGTAAATGCCGGGATAACGCAAGGAATTTAGCATTACTATGTAACCTTTAGAGAAGGGTTGGAGCTGTTAGGAAAGGGTCATAAGTACACGAAATAAATAAATAAATTAAATAAATAAATATTATAGGACATTCTTACACAGATTGACTGAGGCCCACGGTAAGCTCAAGAAGGCTTGTGTTGTGGGTACTCAGACAACGATATATATAATATATAAATACTTATATACATAGAAAACATCCATGACTCAGGAACAAATATCTGTGCTCATCACACAAATAAATGCCCTTACCGGGATTCGAACCCGGGACCGCGTCGCAGCAGGCAGGGTCACTACCGACTGCGCCAGACCGGTCGTCAAAGACGAAAGACCTTAAAAACCGGTACATACAAGGGCATACAAGGAAGAGAAGAAGGCCCAATCTCCGATGGTCTGATGACTTTAAAAAGACAGGCGGAGTGAACTGGCTCAGGAAAGCGAGAGACCACGATACCTGAAAGGCTTTGGAAGAGGCCTATGTCCTCAAAGGTCAAGACTGAAGAAGTTGTTGATGGAAAAAAAAGATATATAGTTTAAACAAATAGATAATAAGTAGAGATGGGCCGAATATTCGGTAAATATTCGGTATTCGGCATATTCGGCAATTTTTTAATTATTCGTATTCGGCCGAATTATTCGGTTGCTTTGCCGAATATTTACCGAATAAACAAAGTAAATAATTAATGAAGATCTTACGTATTCCATTGGATAATAAGCTCCTATTTTAGTAGTTTTTTAAGGAACTGCTAAAAAAGAGAAACCAATGCATCAAAATATAAATACAATTGTTTTTAAAAAAGTAAAAAAAAACCGTATTATACTTACATTATTACGTTATATTACGTTTTGTTTATGTTTAAATCAGAATTTATTCAGGACTCACATGCGAGTCATCGGCCCTGCGGAACTGTTTCACCATGACTCATAAGCTGAGTTGCTGGCCCTGAATGGGTTAAGAGTTGAGAAGAATTCAGAGTTGTTATCAGAGTTTTAGGTATCCACTAAATCATAAAAACATAGTTGTAGTGACATATGTAACGATTATCAATCATTTAATAGTTTTAATTAATCCCCTTAAAAAATATGGCGTAACCGAATATTCGGCCGAATGTTCGGTTCGGTAAGAGCTGAACCTTCAAATCAAGAGTGAACAGGCATCTTCTGGGCGAGCTCACTCCATCGTAGGCCACGTCTTTGCCTTTGGCTAGTCTGTGGTCAAGAGTAAGCCCATTTATAATTAAAAAAAAAAAAAGAACCGAATGTTCGGCCGAATATTCGTATTCAGCAAAGTTCATATTCGGCCCATCTCTAATAATAAGCAAAAATATTAGTATATGAAATGTAAAAAAGCTTCAGTAAATAAAGGCTATTTTTATTGGGATATTATTAAACGCACAGCAAAAAAATAATCGCCTATCAATTTATCGTCATCAATAATATACTTCTGTACATCAAATTAATTACTTCACTGCAAATAAACTAAATGATTAACAAAACTAGTAATGCAGATTATTCCAAAATACACATCAGCACGACATTACTTTTTTCCTCTAATGCAAGACAATTAAATTCCTTTAGGAACAAAAATACAACAATCTTATCAAAAATACTAATTGCGCAGCAATTTACCCGTCTTCATAGCAAATTATTTAATTCGAAGAGCATACATCCTTTTTTCTTATTTTTTAAGTATTCACGTTCAGCTAATTTAATAATTATTATAGCTACAATATCTTAATTCATTGCATTATTTCTAAGGAGCAGAATTGTCACCGTCACGAAAACAAACTTTTGCTAGAAAATTGGGTTAGGTTAGGTTAGAACTGCGACCCTCACGGAAACAAACTTTTGTAAGAAAAGTGGGTTAGGTTAGGTTAGAACTGCGACCCTCACGGAAACAAACTTTTGTGAGAAAAGTGGGTTAGGTTAGGTTAGAACTGCGACCCTCACGGAAACAAACTTTTGTGAGAAAAGTGGGTTAGGTTAGGTTAGAACTGCGACTCCCTTGGGTCTCTGACGACGAGATTATGAGGGTAGACATCCGCCTGAGGGGAGGTAAAAAAGCTCCTGGGCCTGACGGGGTACCTGGAAAAGTCCTACCTATCATGCTAAAGCATCTCGGAAACCGAATTAGGGAACTTTTTGATGACTGCCTGAAGGAGGGCCTGTTTCCGAGAGGCTGGAAAGAGAGTAGGTTGTGCCTCCTCAGGAAAGATAGCCGCCCGCCGGACAGTCCCTCCGGATATCGGCCAATAATAGTGCTCCTTGACGAGGTAGGGAAGATGTTGGAGCGTATCCTTGCTGGCCGCATTCTCCAACATCTTAAGAACACCGGCCCGGACGTCAGTGACAGGCAATTCGGGTTCCGGGCGGGGCTGTCCACAATGGACGCACTTTCCTCTCTTAGGAAATTTAGTGAGGATGCAGCGGGGAGAGGGCAGGGTGTCGTAGCGTTATCACTCGACATCGCCAACGCCTTCGGCACCCTCTCATATACGTAATCAAGGAGGCACTTCGGTACCACCACCTGAGGACAATCGTGGAGCACTACCTATCTGAGAGAGTAGTGCTCTACGAAACAAGAGAAGGTCGAGCAGAACGAGAAATGGCCTGCGGTGTTCCACAGGTGTCAGTCTCAGGACCACTCCTGTGGAACATCGGATATGATTGGGTGATAAGGGGGGCGCTGCTTCCCCGCATGTCCACCATATGTTACGCGGACGACACAATGGTGGCTGTGCGGGGAAGAGAATTGGAGGAGAATCTGAGGAGGGCGGCGGTTGGCACAGAACTGACGGTCGGCCGCATTCGCCTGCTTGGGTTAAAGGTGGCCCTCTCGAAGACGGAAGCGGTAGTTTTCGGGGGGAAAGGATGGCGCCTGCCCGCCGGCTTGACGATTCAGGTGGAGGGGGAATCTGTCCAGGTCAGGGCCAATATCAAATATCTTGGCCTGGTCCTGGACAGAGAATGGGAATTCAGGGAACATTTCACCCGACTTGCTCCACGAATTGTGGGCGTGGCTTCCGCCCTAGGCAGGCTGCTACCCAACGTGGGAGGACCAGGAGCCCCATGCCGCCGCCTTTTTGCGGGGGTGGTAAGAAGTATGGCCCTATACGAGGCCCCGATTTGGGCGGACCGGCTGTCGAGCGGAAACAAATCCCTGCTCCGGCGGCCGCAAAAAGTGGTGGCCTTAAGAATAATTAGGGCCTACTCGACGGTATCCCATGCGGCGGCGTGTCTCCTCGCCTGCACTCCTCCATGGGAGCTCGACGCCCAGGTCCAGGCGGAGAGGTATACGATGAGGGTGGAGGCCAGAGCTAGAGGACAACGCTTGGACCCAGAAGTGGCAGAGCGGGCAGACCGAGAGGCCAAGGTCAGGCTCCGAGAGCTATGGGAGGCCAGTCTGGAGGACAGTCTGGAGGACAGTCCGTATGGAACACACACCATAGGGGCAGTCCTCCCATATATGGAGGAGTGGCTGAAGAGGAAGCACGGGGCCCTGTCATATAGGGCAACGCAGGTGATGACCGGTCACGGCTGCTTCGGTCATTACCTGCACAAGATAAAGAGGGAATTGGGGCCCCAGTGTCACCAGTGCGGCGACCCTGACGACTCGGCCCAACACACGCTAGAGGTGTGCAGCCACTGGGAGCAAGAGCGCCGCGCTCTCACCGCAGCAATAGGAACGACGGACCTATCGCTGCACAGCGTCGTTGCAGCCATGCTCCGTAGCGAGAGGAACTGGAAAGCGGTCATCTCCTTCTGTGAGGACATCATCTCGCAGAAGAAGACAGAGGAGCGAGAACGCGAAAATGCGGCCTATGCGCCTTCGCATCGGCAAAGACGTAGAGGAAGTAGACGCGCGCAGTTCGCAATAAACGGCGCCCTCCCTCAATAGGGCCAGTGGGTTGGGGCCCACATTGCACGGCCTTACACGACTGGGGGGAGAATCAGAAGCGTCCCTGATTGTCCCCTTCCTTGGTGCGGGTTTTCTGGCCTAACGTCGGGAAAGACGGGGGACATTGCGGAAGAATGAATGTGCGAGCCCGTAATGTCCCCATACAACATCTTAGAGGGTGCGACGCCGGAGTGGGGTTTAGTGGGTATTCTCTTTCCCTCCCTCTCGCCAGGAGAGGGAGCTGAATGAGTGAGTCCCACATACCCTCCCCATCATGGCCTTCCCCACGGGCGGGGAGAAATGCGTAAAAACATTCCCCACTCCGTCAACAAAAAAAAAGGTTAGAACTGCGACCCTCACGGAAACAAACTTTTGTGAGAAAAGTGGGTTAGGTTCGGTTAGAACTGTAACCCTCACGGAATAAAAGTTTTGTGATAAAAGTGGGTAAGGTTAGGTTAGAACTTGCTCGATCCGCCAATCGCGTCATCTTGCGTAGGGATGGACTATCACTCGTTGAACCGTAAAAGCTGTTTAATGCAGTTAAAAAAGCCGTTCTTCTTCTCTGTGCGCTTGCGCTTTAAATTTTATGTTTTTTTGCTGGTCACTTTATGTTGTAATTAATAAAAAAATTGATTGCAATTAGAAAAAAATGCTGTGTCATTTAGATTAAACTGCTGTATATTATGTAAAAATAGAAGCTACATTTAAAAAAAAAAGCGTTGCTAGGTATACTGTGCGTTAGTAATTATTAGCGATGCAATCATGAAAAAGCTTTACTAAAAGTTAAAATAGATGCACGCCACGAATAATATTGTAGTGTATTTAGTAATATTTTGAGTTGCAAATTTTGCTGTTCAATTAGTATTTTTGATATGAATTTGGACTATATTTGCGTAAAAAAAGTTATTTTTTTGATTTTCGTTTAAATACCACCCATTTTTATTTATTTATTTTATATGTAACCTTGTTGATGACCGACCTGGCCTAGCGCTAACACTACCTGCCAAGCTGCAGTCCTGGGTTTGAATCCCAGTAAGGGCATTTATTTGTGTGAAGAGCACAGATATAGGTTCCTGAGTCATGGATGTTTTCTATGTATATAAGTATTTGTATATCATGTATATTGTTGTCTGAGTACCCACAACACAAGCCTTCTTGAGCTTAGCATGGGACTCAGTCAATCTGTGTAAGAATGTCCTATAAAAAAATTTGATAATATTGGAATGTCACGTTAACCTAATCACATGGAAAATCTATAGCAAAATTTAGCTCATATAGAATTGTCTTGATAATATGAGTTTTTAGTAGTGAACAACAGTGCCTATGTTAACCATTTTATCCGCAAGCTTTTTCCCCATATCATGTTAAGAAGTTTATGAGATACTTAATTTTATCTATTCTACACCCTGTTTTTATTGAATTCCGTTAACTTTAAGGGAAGGTTCTTTAGATCAAATACAATTAATTTCTCTAAGAAACTAGCGTCTTAACTCTTACGGTTATCGAGTTATTAAAAAAATAAAGATAATTACTGAACATGTGTGTGACATCCTTTACCAATTCCTAATGTTATTTGTTTTGACATGTGCCGTCAATCACTTGACACTAACACAGTATAATAAAGAGTACTATCGTACAGTATGGCCACTCCCGCTCCCCGCTGAAAGCGCCGCCCACCATCTCTCGGTTACCTCACAGTTACCATCTGTCAAAAACGCGACCGGTCAACCTCACTCGTACAAGCATGGTACGCGTTCACCTACACGAACGTAGAATGTGTGCTAGGAACGCGCCTCTTTCATATATTTGATTGCCAGTGTCCGAGATGTGACACTAACTTGAATGTTATTGTTAAGCGTCTCTCAAATAAATTCATTTATTATGTATGAAAATGATGAAGAAATTTTGTTTGCTAATTTAACTAAAAGTGATATACAGGGTGGTTCCTGATAATGAACCTAACTACGTGCCGAATTTAACGGAAAACAAAAAAAACCTGGTGTATTTTGTTTGCAATTTTCACTATTGAATTCTAACTGTTGTGAGACATACTATGCTCAGTGTTTATCTGAGTTTATCCATAATATTATCTGGTTAACACACACACACAATATTTAACACACAAGCTACATGTTTCACAAAGCATAAGCCTAATTATGCAAGCACTAAGAAGTGCAAGTAAACTGTACTTACTTACTTGCTTAGTACTTTCCACTTATATTATAAGACAGGACCTCTATCCATCCTGTATCATAGTGAATGTGTTAGACAAAGTAAATGTAGAATTTCTTTACAATGGTGACTAGTAAAAAACTTATACAACATATACACCCTGTTTTTATTGAATTCCGTTAACTTTAAGGGAAGGTTCTTTAGATCAAATACAGTTAATTTCTCTGAGAAACTAGCTTCTGAACTCTCACGATTATAGAGTTATTAAAAAAAAAAGATAATTACTGAACATGTGTGTTTACCTTTACGAATTCCTCAAATTATTTGTTTTGACATGTGCCGTCAATCACGTGACTGACACTAACTTGAATGTTATTCTTAAGGGTCTCTCACACTAATAAATTAATTTAAAATGTATGAAAATGATGAAAAAATTTTTTTTGCGAATTTAACTAGAAGTGATATACAGGGTGGTTCCTGATAATGAACCTAGCTACATGTGGAATTTAACGGAAAACAAAAAAACACGGTGTATAAAGCAGTGTCATGTAATTTAAAAAGCAGTCAGGCAAGTTGTTTATAATGTGATAAACTCAAAACTTAAAAACAAAACATGTTATCAATACCTCACTGTTTAAATAATAGGTGCAGATGTGTTAAAGATAAAATAAACATTTTGCCGGCGGTTATCCAATAAGGTTTTCCTATTGTGTTACATTATACGTAATGATATATTGACATAACACGCATCTGTGACCCAACGGCCGTACCAGTGTCTAATTGGATTTAAAAAGTTATATCATGTTACAGAAAAAAAAAGTTACTCACCGTCGATGTATGGGTCGCCTTGGACTATGTTCATCAAAATAATCGTTTTCAAATCATATTACTCGTCGGAAACGAATCCCGGCATTGCAAAACTAAATTAAGCAACGCACCAAAGGTCACTCGAAGAAATAAAAGGACTGATATATCACGAATTATTACACGGGAATAATTACGCGGTAGACGTAGACGACACTAACATCTAATTATTAGTCCTTCAAACCAAATTAAACAGTTCTACCGACCGTTTAACACACAAGTTCGAGTTGACTTCGAGATGTTCAGTTCCACGAAGTATTACACAAACGCTTTTAGAATAGTCTACAACAGCACGCACTTTTAAGTCTCCCGAGTCCGAAAAGCGTCCCTAGTTATTTTACAGCGTCGTAACTAATTATTTAATAGAGATTTATGCTTCAAGGCACAAAAATATATCTTCTCCCCGACTGACGTGCTAATTCCACAGACATTTCGTTTAGGCTCTAGAGTTTGACATAAATAAAATAATGATTTTTTTCTTAACGTCGCTAGCATGCTCATAACTTTTAGAAACGAATTTCGAAGCCAAGTGCCAAGTTTTTCCACAAATAATTAAATCTTCTGAATTAATTTGTATTTTACTTTCTAATATGACAAATCTTTCTTTAATATTTTCGAATAAAGCTTTGGATTAATGATATTGACATAATCAAATCAAATTAAATGGCCAAGAATGAAGGAGGAATAAACGATAGTAACAACACAGCGTGTTTTAATGTGTCTCAAACTGACCGAATTCCACTGGCAGCTGTCACTGTCATACTAGCTGTCACTGTCAGTCAGCAGTGTCAGCTGTCAAACAGCCTGTTTCGTACTGTTTGTTGTGTTCTGTTATTTATATCGCAAGCGCAACGTTCAATTTAATTTTATCTCTAAAAACGATTTATCCATTAGAAAATGTCGTGCTTTCTTTGTTTCATATGCCACAACACAGTTCACAGTGATACAAATGTTGAAACACGGGAAAAATATAAAGAACTTGTTGGAATGAAAGTACGTAAACTCGAATTTTTACACATTTTAGCTTTAAATGTTTATGTGTTTTGGTCGACATGTAATTAGTTGGGTTCTACTTCTTGTATATTTAGTAGTAGAACCTGGAAATATGAATCAAATTATGAAATAATTCTTAAATGCAAGAACAATGCTTGTATTCAAAATGTCTTTAATTTCCATTCTAACTCATCAAATACTGGCTAAAAATGTGTCATTTAATCAATACACATGAACTTCCTTTACCATTAAAACACTTAAAGTCTGAGAATATGGATATTTCATTGAATAGTTTCTTTCTTCTTCTTTTGTTATTGTCTAATCACCCTAATTTTGCAAGAGGAGCACTTAAACTTACCGTTTCATGTGCTCTGCCTACCTAGTTTGGGAGCACAGGATTGAATATAAATGTATGTAGTTAGGTTATTCTTTATGTTAATTGTAATTGCCTATTGGAACTGTTGAGGATGTCGACGGCGAAGTAACAAGAACTCCTAAGTACAGTCGACTACAGAGATATGTATCCACTTTTTCACCTTATTGCATTGTAATAAGGTGAAAAAGTTATACATATCTTTGTAATCGACCTGTACTTAGGAGTTCTTGTTACTTTGCCGTCGATGTGCTTCACTCACTCACTCACTCACTTCAATCACTTCCTTATGGAGTGTGTCCGGACTCAAGCGAAGAGAATGCAGCTCTTTGAGTTCCACAGATACATGATGACCGACATAGGGGTGTTCCAATCAATTCTCGCGGAACCCCTGTCAAAGACTGCTGAATTTGTATATAGTTTCTTTTATACATGAATATACAAATTTGGTTGTTTTATTTTCTACTTTTGTTTTGAATTATTTTTTACAATGCATTTGTATATTTATTGTTAATGTTGTGAAGTGGCCTAACGGAGCCGGCCGTAGTCCCATGAACCAAGGCTTCAAAATATATACAGATTAAAAAAAAATTGCATATTGTCATGTACTGTAATAAACTTTTCTCAAACATGCAATGAAATATTGTCTTTACATTCCTTAAAATGGGCTGGGAAGTATCGCTTTTTGGGCGCGGACTGTAAAGGGATTTCATATTATTTTTTAGGCCTAGGCCTGCAAAGTAACTTTTTAAATAAAATATTGTCCTTTAGAGCATTTTTTTTTATTTCATTGTATGTTTGAGAAAAGCACTATACATGCCTCGGCGTGAAAACGGATTCCCGGCCTATACCCACTTGGCCGGCAACCCTCATTTTCCCAGCCTCTGATGTAATGTACTATTACTTTACTCTACATTGTTTGCATCTCTATTAACAAGGATATTTCATATTAATGTTTCTTATTCCAGTTATGTTCCGACTCCCACCTTTGCCATGTATGCTGTCACTTGCTACGAAAGCTGTGGCTGTTTAAGTCAATATGTCTGAGAAGAAGTATGGAGTACCCTGTGTTGTTTTGGTAAGATCATTACAATTTTTAACCCCCGACTCAAAAACGACGGGGCGTTATAAATTTGACGTGTCTGTCTGTCTGTCTGTCCACAAAATTAAAATTTTGACAAAACCCCCGACATAGTTGACAGATTTTCATGAAACACTTCCGACTAATTCAGCTTTCAAACAAAAAAAACGAAATCTAAATTGATTCATCTGTTTGGGAGCTACGATGCCACAGACAGACATACACCCAAACAAACAGACAGACACGTCAAGCTTATAACACCCCATAGTTTTTGCATTGAGGGTTAAAAAGTAATAAGGAAAGCCCTCTAGTACATGAGAGGAGGCTTGGGCCCAGCAGTGGGAAGTATATATGCTGCATAGTTATTAATATCTGGGCGACCGAGCTTCGCTCGGTTCTGTTTCGTATCCTTGACCTGTGTCGCCATCTAGTTCGAAAATAAATAGTACCTACATCGATCAATCGAAAGAACTCTCAGTCTTAACAACACAACTACTCCACACGAGATGGCGCGCGTTTCGTCACAAAAGCTCAGTGTATTTTTCTATTCGTGTTAGCCTTGACCTGTGTCGCCATCTAGTCTTTGAAGTAAATAATACTTACATCGACCGAAAGACTTCTGTCTCAACAGTACAACTACTCCACACGAGATGGCGCGCGAAGAAAAACGCGTGAAAACTCGAAAATTCGCGTTTTCCGGGACCTAAGGATATGTTAGATCGATTTTTCACCCACTAAAACCCCCACATAACAAATTTCAGCGAAATCGTTAGAGCGGTTTCCGAGATCGTCGGTATAAATAAATAAATAAATATACAAGAATTGCTCGTTTAATAGTATAAGATAAAAGTAAATATGATGCTGAAATATTAACATCAAATGACAAGCATGATAGATAATTACCAATAGTCACAAATCAGATTATCAATAACTTTTTCAGTGACCGAGGCACGGTAAATCTTCAAAATAGCCAAATTGAGACGGTCATCCTTTGCCCCGAGATTGAAGAATGTGAACAACATAAAAATACAGCGTACCACTTCACATCGGAGGATTATACCAACCAATATGTGTCTCTAGAAGACAGAACAGATAAAATAGAAGAGGAAGAAATCGACAAAAATACTGAATCCGATAATGATATCACAGATTTTAATGATTTTGAAGAAATAGAAAAACAAAATGACGATACACAAATTGAAAACACAAATGAGAATACGGAAGAAATTAAAGCTAAGGAAGAATTGAATAAAAATAATGATTTCTACAAGATAACTTTAAGTGTCGAAGAGCAGAAGGCAGAGTTAGAAGGGAAGAGAAGAGAAGATAAATATCTAGAAGCTGAGTTTAAGTGCTATAATTGTGCTATGCCGTTTTTGTTCAAAGATACTTATCAGGCTCATATGATGAGACATGAAGAGGTGAGTTACTGTAAAATCAATACAAATAAGTCCTGCTACCATCACATTGTGCCTGTTCACATATTCATCAGTATTTTAAGAGTTTTGAATGATTCACGGTTATTTTCATGACTTATACTGACCGGGATATAGACCGTGATTACCTTTTTGATTTTTGTCGAGCTCCCGATATTTTGACGCAGTTGCATGCATCATGATCACGGAAAACTGACGAAGGCGGGTAGATGTCAAAGTTGCGTAGGCAGCGCGCGATCTACCCTCCTTTGTGTAAATGCGACCAGTGGTAACGCTGAAAGTGAACGCAGCCGACGCGCGCGAAGGAGGGTAGATTGCGCGCTGTCTGCGCAACTTTGACATCCACCCGCCTTCGTCAGTTTTCCGTGATCATGATGTATGCAACTGCGTAGAAATATCGGGAGCTCGACAAAAATCAAAAAGGTGATCACTGTCTATAATTCTATATCCCGGTCAATATAAGTCATCAGTATTTACTAACTTACTTTGTTGGCGTGTTGACTCAAATTGAGTCTTGGCCAGCAGGACGGCGTCCAGATGGACAGTCCAGATAGGCCCTCTAGGTCGGCTAGTATTTACTTGTTTTATCCTTTAATGCTAGCGGGTAAAAACGAATTTTATCCACTAGTGGATAAAGTAAATTGACAGTGAGGGGAAAAGTTTTGTGTTACACACGGGTGCAAATGTATTTTACTTCTCGTGTGTTGAAAAACGAGCAAGCGAAAGGATTCTATAGTTGAACCACGAGCGAAGTGTGTGGTTCGAGAATAGAATCCTGAACATGCTCATGAAGCTGCTTTTTTTATACTACGTCGGTGGCAAACAAGCATACGGTCCGCCTGATGGAAAGCGGTCACCGTCACCAATGGACGCCTGCAACTCAAGGAGTGTCACGTGCGCGTTGCCAACCAATTAGAAACTTGTATACTCCTTTTTGCTGTGTTAAGTACACAGCAAAAAAGAGTGTAGGTAGAAGTTCTAAGGAGGCTTTGTGTTGCTGACGACTCAAAGGACAATAGACGGAACAAATTAGTTCCGTAGGTCCTTGTGTCACCAGCACACCGCACCGTTGAGCTTTGGCAGCCTTACTCACCGGCAGGAACTCAACACTATGAGTAGGGTCTAGTGCTATTTGGCTGCGGTTCTGTAAGGCGGAGGTACTTCCCCAGTCCGGCTCTGCTCTAGATTCGAGCGAGATGATATCCGCTGTGCTGTGCCCTACCACACAAAGTGGAATATCATTCGCTATGCCCTACCTCGTACAAATTTACTCCTTCACCCATATTTACTAGTATTTGATGTTTCCAGTCAAACGGCGAGCATCTCTGCCCAATCTGTCTCCTCCGCTTCGCTTCTTCAGCAGTATTACGTGCACACACACAGACGCACCGCGAGCGTGCCGTGTGTGTCCGTTGCGGCGCCACTGTCGGCGCGAGGCGACGGAACGCGCACAGAGCCAAGTGCTGCAACACTAGTCAGGCTATATGCCATCTGTGCTCCAAGGGTTTCATGTAAGTAACACACACAGGCGCATCGCGAGACGCACACAGAGCCAAGTGCTGCAACCACAGACCAACCCCTATAGACATCCATTACAAGACGACTCGCGGTCACCAGCCTTACTTGTATTTGCAATGATATAAGCGCGGGCGCTCGCCGTGCCCGATCAGTAGCGACCAAGTAACCGACCCGAAAGCAGCGCGTGTTTTTCGCAATAAAAAAATTGAAAAAGGGTATTTTGATGCCTTAAAGATGTCTACCTGTAGTGTAAAATGGTGTGGAAAGGTAACAAGAAGCTCAAATTTAAAAACAGACGGCATTACATTCCACAAATAAGTCATATTTATAATTTATTCAGAGCCGGCATAGGTCAACTTACACTGGCTACATACGCGACAGTAGAGGGACAGTCATACTTCTGTCCCTTTTCATCTGGCGCGACTGCCTGCCGTTCTTGAAACGACCAATCGCAGCGCGCTAAACACATTCCCCTCCCGCTCCTCGCGCTCCAAGCACTGGTGATTTGTACCGCGCACAAAATTTACAATATTGGTACTCTATAGGAGGTTCTCTGTGGCTGCAACACTAGTCAGGCTATATGCCTTCTGTGCTCCAAGGGGTTCAAGTAAGTAACGCACACAGACACGCGAGCGTGTGACGCAACACACACAGCCAAAAGCTACAACACTATATTATGCCATCTGTGCTCCAAGGCAAGGGGTTCATGTAAGTAGATAGAATAGATAGATAGATGGAATACTCTTTTCCCCTCACTAGCTCGGAAACACGTGTTTTGTCCTTTAATACCAGCGGGTAAAAACGCAGTTTATCCACTAGTGGGTAAAGTAATTTGACCTTGAATAAAGTCAAATAAACTGCTTTAAAATTGATAAAAGTAGGTGAATCTAGTAATAAAGATGATTTACCACCTGTGGAACTACTGGAAGGAGTGATAAACGCATTTTTTTTCGTTGTAGTTTCCTCGCTATAGTGAGGGGAAAAGTTTTGTGTTACACTCGGGTGCAAATGTATTTTACTTCTCGTGTGTTAAAAATCTCGCAAGTTCAGGATTCTATTCTCGAACCACTCGCTTCGCTCGTGGTTCAACTGTGGAATCCTTTCACTTGCTCGTTTTTTAATTCCACACTCGTCGTTAAAATACAACTTTGCCCCCTTGTATAACAAATAACTATTATTGGAACTCTTTAGCAAAAGATACAGCTGAGAGATAACAAATGATTATAAATAGCAAAAGACAACAGGCGGTCTTATCGCTAAAGAGCGATCTCTACCAGACAACCTTTGGGTACATACTTATATTTTGTTAATTTCAGGGATGGTAACGGTCTACAGCAGCACATAAAGCGCTTCCACCTCTCAAAAACGAGCAACAAGACTTATTCCTGTCATGTGTGCGGCAAGACTTATAACAACCAAGCTGCAGTACGGACGCATATGATGTGAGTATACACCGTGTTTTTTTTTTCGTTAAATTCGACACGCAGTTAGGTTCATCATCAGGAACCACCCTGTATATCGCTTTTTGTTATATTCGAAAAAAAAAATTTTTCGTTTTCATCCATACTAATATTATAAACGGGAAAGTGTGTGTGTCTGTTTGTTTGTCCGTCTTTCACGGCAAAACGGAGCGACAAATTGACGTGATTTTTTAAGTGGAGATAATTGACAACGTTTCAAAATTTTCAATGTCCCTAAATCGAAAACCATTTCGAGATATACGCTTGTAGATCACATAAATCATTTTTTTAATTTTTTTTCCGCATTTTTAGTATAAAAAATCTTAAAAATAGTTTAAAGGGGAAGTGACGTCAAATAGCTGATTAAGAGCAGCCACTATATCAAAAAAATCTTCCAGTTGGGATGTCACTTGAGTTTGACAGTGAAACTTATCACAGTTCGTAGCAAAGATATTTAAAAAATCATGGCTTAGTCTATGATTTGTAGTCATTCACTAGTGGTTGACAGTGACACTTGACAGTCAGACATACCGGACTGTTTAAGCTGACTGTTAAAACTTTTTTTTTAGGAATGATTTTGTCGTTTTCTTAGGTGTATGAAACAACACATGTGACGTCACGAAGCTGTGTCTTGACGTTTGTAACTTACGCTCTTTCTGTTCGAAGTAGTAATAAAAAGGGATTTTCGCATTAAAATAGCAGTTTTTGGAAAAATAAAAAAATACGTGTATCTTTTAGTATTGAGTTCTTTCAAACCAAACAATAAAAAGAAGTAGTCGAAAATATGAAATGTTGTCAATTGAAGGGATGGAGAGTGACATAGGCTACTTTTTGTCTCTTTCTAACGCGAGCGAAGCCGCGGGCAAAAGCTAGTACATAATAAATGGATTAATGAATGTGAGAGGACCTTAATCATAACATTATAAAGTCATTCTCAAGTGTTTGACGGCACATGTAAAAAAAAATAACATTAGGAAGTGGTAAGGGATGCCACACATGTGTTCAGTAATTTTTTTTTTAATAATTCGATAAATGTAAGAGTCAGCAGGCTAATTTCTTAGAGAAATTGATTGTATTTGAAGTAAAGAATCTTCCCTTAAAGTTAACGGAATTCAATAAAAACAGGGTGTATGTGGTGTACCGTGCGTAATTAATATTTATCTGACTGGTGCATAATGAGTGGCATTGAAACACTATACGGTCCGACTGGTGGAAAGCGGTTACCGTAACCTATGGACGCTTGGAACTCAAGGAGTGTCACATGCGCGTTGCCAACCCATTAGAAACTTGCTCCCTTTTGCTGTGTTAGGTACACAGCAAAAAGGAGTGTACAAGTTCCAAGGAGGGTTCGGGTTGCCGACGACTCAAAGGACAATAGACGGAACAAATTAGTTACGTAGGTCCTTCCGTCACCAGCACACCGCACCCTCGTTGAGCTCTGGCAGCCTTACTCACCGGCAGGAACACAAAACTATGAGTAGGGTCTAGTACTATTTGGCTGCGATCTTCTGTAAAGCGGAGGTACTTCCCCAGTTGGGCTCTGCTCTAGATTCGAGCGAGATGATATACGCTGTGCTGTGCCCTACCACACAAAGCGGAATATCATTCGCTATGCCCTACCTCCTACATATGACCTACCTCCTACAGTATAAGGTAAATAAAGTTAGGTATATATCTTTATTGTAAATAAAAACAGCATTAACAAACATTTAATTTTGCATACCACATGCACAGTATAGTTTGTTAAATTTCAGGGGCCGATTTTTGAGTCTCACGCGTTCGAATATAGACAATTGTCACTGAAAATAATAGGCAATTCACCGTTTTCAACCGGTATTTTAGTGACAGTGAGAATCAAAAATCGGCCCCCAGATCATCACATGTCTATCTATCTAATAAACTACTTAATTTCAATTTATTCATTAATTCATAATTTATAAGTTTTTTCATACTTAGGTAACTTCACTTTCTTATTAACTCTTGAAGGTTCTCTTTTCAAAAATCCCACTCTGTCCCTTTCTCTGTCCCTTTCTGGCAGAGGTTCTTCAAAATCATATTTTTCAACAATACGTGGCAAATTTTTATAGTAATCTGGACTGCTTAACTTGTAGAAATCCCTCTTTGGCAAATTTGTACCTTTCATTGTGAATTTCGTCGTTTTTCTACCTTTTCCTTTTGGTTCTGGTTCATCTAACCTCCCTGTTTTGGCTTTTATTGATTCTGGTCTTACTTCCTTGAAATCTGGTTGAGGGTCATCAGCGAAACCTTCAATTGGTTCCTTTTCTATGTGACCTTTCTTCATTTTGTTACGTTTGGTTGTAATATCTTCATCATATTTGTTTCCTTTCTTATGTTTTATTGACTTTTCGTCACTATTCATCGACTTATCTTTATCTCTATTACGACCTGGATTTTTGAATTTATTTTTTTCGCCTACTGTTTTTTTGTCATCGCGATTTTCTTTCTTTTTTCGGTCATCGATATGTCTTTCACGGCCAAGTTCTTTATTATGACCTGGATTTTTAAATTTATTCTTTTCGCCTACTTCTTCTGTGTCGTCTCGATGTTCTTTCCGTTTTCTGTCATCAATATTTCTTTCACGGCTAAGTTCTTTATTATGACCTTGATTGTTGAATTTTTCGCCTACTGTTTTTGCGTCATCACGATTTTCTTTGTGTTTTCTGTCATCTATATTTCTTTCACGGCCAAGTTCTTTATGGCCTTGATTGTTAAATTTATTTTTATCGCCCACTGTTTTTGTGTCATCAGTGTCATCACGATTTTCTTTCTGTTTTCTGTCATCAATATTTATTTCGTGATCAGGTTCATATTTATCATTTTCGTCTACTATTATCTTTTGAGGTCTCCTCTTATTCATTCCTTTACTCGTAGATTTGTTTTTGTTATGACCATGTTCATTAAAATTATTTTTAGCATTGTTTGTTTTTGTATCGCCATGATACTTCTCTTTGTTGTTATTTTCGTCATTATTTGTTTCATGACCAAGTTCAAATTTATCATACATGTCATGTTCTTCTATTTTCTTCAGAGGTTTCTTTTTTCTTTTTTTCTCTAAATCTCCACTATCCGCAGACATGTCTTTGATACTGTCCTGATGATTGAATTTATTTCTACTATCGTAATTCTTCATATCATCGTGATTTTCTTTTTGTTTTTTGTTTTCAGTGTTACCCGTATTTGTTTCGCGACCATATTTATCATGCATTTCATTATCTTCTATTTTCTTCTGCGGTTTCCTTTTTCTCTTTTTCTGAAAATCTTCATTGCTCTCAGACTTGTCATTAGTACTACCCTGATGATTGAATTTATTTCTATCATCGTATGTTTTCATATCATCATGATTTTTTTTCTCTTTTCTGTTTTCGTTGTAACCCTTATTTGTTTCACGTCCATGTTCAAATTTATCATACTGTTCATTATCTTCTGTTTTCTTCTGAGGTTTTCTTTTACTCGAGAGAGTTTCTTCATTGTTAGCAGACCTGTCTTTCAGAAGACCTAGGTTATCATGATTCTCTTTCTGTTTTATTTTTCTGTTATCATGATGTGTTTCATCTTGGTCATCTTTAAATGTGAAGGAATCTACGTGGTCTGAAAATCTCTGCATTTTTCCTTTCCCTGAATCTGGCCGTAATCCTTCAATTATCTCTTTCTTCGTTGATACATCTTCTTCTGAATCTTTATGATAAAGTTGTAACCGTGGTTTGTTTCTTAAAAGTGGAGGTGTTTTATGGTTGTTTTCTTGTATATTCTGACCATCAAAGTTATCAATGTTATGTTCATTGTTGCTCTTTTTATTTTCAGACACTTTTTCATGCATGTTATTTTCTTCATTTGATATTTTAAAAGATTTCTTCTTTCCTATATCTTCCCTTCCTTCATTGCTTTCATCTGTTGGCGTGACAGAATGTTTATCGACTGGTTGTTTAATATTTTTGTATTTTATCGTCGACACCTCTGGTTTTAATTTATCATTGTCAGATTTATCTTCGTAATAATGAGGAGCCCGATTTGTAGAAATTTGTTTCAATGGCACCCTTTTTGAATATTCTTCACTATTTTCTGGAACTTTAAAATCGAGATACCGTTTCTTGTTCTTTAATATTAACTGCTCATTATTATCAGACTTGCCACCTAGCTTTTTGTGGCCTTCTTTATTTGGTATTTTTGTCGTTTCTCGATTGTGCTCCTCGTTATTGTCATCATCTGACTGGACGATAAATTCTTGTTTGAACATTGGAGGGGGTATTTGATGTGTTTCTTTCTCACTTGACTCGTGTTGCTTTACTGCTGAACTTTCTTCGGAGAAATTATTCAATAGCTTATTAGATTTTTTAGGTTCTATATTAACTTCTTTATGATTTGATAGAGTTCCGTCGTCTTGTTCTGAAAAAGTATTTTCGTGATTAATTTTGTTTTTATTTGCAAAAATTTGCTTTTCAAATGTACTATTGTCGTCTTTAGTTGTACTGATTTTACTTTGTTTTTTAGACATACGATTATTCTCTACTGCTTCTGTATTCGAAGTGTCTCGATCAAACGTATTTTCTTTATTTAATTCATAATCTTTACCTTTTACGTCCTGGCTAGGTTTCTTTTTAATTCCTAGAATGAGATACAGTGTTTTAATAAAATTTTGCTACAAAAACTAAATTAAACGTTAAATCATATTTATACACCATACTTACGTCCTAATAATCGAGTTTCATCCACATATTGTACATCTTGGGTCTTGCCTGGTTTATCATAATCTGCATCATCATCTTCATCATTTATATCCTTGTCTTCTTTCCCCTTTTTAATATTTTTAATCTCGGGTAGTTCTTTAGGTATATCGTGCATGTAATTCCATTCACCTAGCTTGGTTTCTGTGTAATCCATTTTATTAGGTGTTTCTCTTGAATTCTTAATGACTTCTAATGGTTTAGTCACCTCTATAGGAGCTATATTATGTTCTTTTTCATTTGGTTCTTCAGGGTGATAGAAATCTTTACCACCGCTATTAATATTTGTTAATAGTTCCTCTACTTCATCTCTTACGTATACTGGCCCGGCTGTATTATAAATTACTTGTCTCAATAATTCTTTGCTGTCAGAATTTTTAACAGTATTGAATCTTTTATGTGGAACCGTTTTAGCTGTATATGGATAAGTCCATTCAGACTCTACGGGATCCTTGTCAGTAATCTCTACAGATTTAGTTGTTAGTACTTCTGGCAGTTCCCTTTGTATGTTATCTGCGATTTCTTTTATTTTCCCATGGGAGAGTTCTGATACAAGATTAGTTAGTTTATCGGCGAGTTCTTTAGGTAAGAACTGGGTAGCTAGATTTCTGAAATCATCCACGTTCACTGCAAGCATCACGTGGCCATCTATTGCAATAGGAATACATGCAAGCGTGCCTGTAATAAATAAATAAATAATAACACATCGGTAACTCGTGGCATTTTGGTGGCACTTGACAGTTGTTAACTGACTAGTGCTGTAACATTGTTGTAACAATGAACGAAATACGGGACTGACAAAGTCTATACAAAAAAGCGTACCCTTGAAATGTATGGGCTTTTTAGGCTTAAAACTAGATGGTGCTGTTTCGCAGCCTAGAAATGGCCAAAATCATATTTTCCCCAAATGTTTTTGCGTGTTTTTATTTTTAACCCCCGACGCAAAAACGACGGGGTGTTATAAGTTTGATGTGTCTGTCTGTCTGTCTGTCTGTGTGTGTGTCTGTCTGTGGCATCGTAACTCCCGAACGGTTGAACCGATTTAGATTTAGTTTTTTTGTCTGAAAGCCGAGTTAGTAGTTCTTAGCCATGTTTCATGAAAATCGGTCTACTATGTCGCGGTCGGGGGTTTTCTCAAAATTTTAATTTTGTGGTTAGGTTATTATAAGAACAAATCATATATTTCTTTATTTTAATATCATGTTATCATGTCAATACACATCATGAAAAAAATAAATTTGTAGGCATGTACTAACAGCAACACTCTTGACTAATCATCGGTAAGCTTTATGCCCTTGTAATAAGGATAACAAATGTACAATTAACAGTGGAGCCGATGGTAGTTATAATAGTATTTAATAGGTGGCGCTAAAAAATTTAGGTACGATTCTTAAGTATTGTCAATCCTATATAAATCATCCTTGGTTTAATTATCGTATCGGTCAGTAAACATTGCAGGTGACTGTTTATTCCACAGTTTAGCTACTCTCTCATCTCTTTTTTGAGATTAACATCTTCATTACTAAAAGGCTGGCAGTCCTTAACTGTGCATTTCTGCAGAAATTTCCTGCCTCGTACAGCTAAACTATCGAATGAACTGTGCGGTGTTTTCGGGCCGATATGACCCCCAAACCTTCAAAATAAAAAAAGAGCGTACACCCATCTTAAATTCCGGCAACGTACCTCCAACCCTTCTGGTGTTTTGGGTGTCCATGGGCAGTGATCAAGGCTCGGAACTGGTTTATTTTTTACCAGTTAAAACCGGTTTATTTCGATTTTACTACTCCGAACTTTGTAAAGAACGCGAACGTTATGAGAACTTTATTTTAACCGAAATAAACCGGTTTATTCGACGAGCGATGCGCCGCGTAAATACCTACGTTCACGCAGCGACTTGTTTTATTTGGTTAGAACAGTATCACCTATCATGCTGCGGAATAAACCGGTTTATTTTGTTTTAAACCGGTTAATCGAACGAAACCTTTATACGCTTTCATAAAGGTTTCGTTCGATTAACCGGTTTCTTTCGGTCTTCCTCTAAAACCGGTTTAAAAATAGCTGTTTTTCGAGCGAAAACGAAATTTAAAGGTTTTGCCGCAAGTACATGATAACGGTTTCAATATTTAACCGGTATCCGAGCCAAGCCGGCGTATCATGCTTCCAATTTTATCACATGTCCACGTGAATAAGATAACTGTCACTCTCACACTGACATACTTGCCAAAGCGTGACGGATGCTTTATCCACGTGGATAAATGATAAAATTGGAATCATAATACGCCGGCTGGCTGTGATCGCTTACCATTAGGCGACCTGTCTGCTAGTTTACCTCCTATAGCATAAAATAAAAGAAATACTGTCTAATAATATCTTATTTTCAAGATAAAACTATACTTACATACTTGCAGTACGTGTCGCAACAGAATCATTTTAAAATATCTAAAGTTACGACCATTTTATGTGTGTTCAAGATTTAATGTGATATTGATATTGCACCATTGCGATGTGTGGCGTACAATCTCAAACTAAGTCTAACATAATAAAATCACAACTAGGGAACAAATCAATAGTTATTTGTTATACAAGGGGGCAAAGTTGTATTTTAACGCCGAGTGTGGAATTGAAAAACGAGCAAGTGAAAGTTGAGCGAAGCGAGAGGTTCGAGAATAGAATCCTGAAATTGCGAGTTTTTTTAACACACGAGAAGTAAAATACATTTGCACCCGAGTGTAACACAAAACTTTTCCCCTCACTATAGCGAGGAAACTAGAACGCAAAAAAATGCGTTTATCACTGCTTCCAGTAGTTCCACAGGTGGTAAATACTACTACTTACTAGATTCACCTACTTTTATCAATTTTAAAACAGTTAATTTGACTTTATTCAAGCTCAAATTACTTTACCCACTAGTGGATAAAATGCGTTTTTACCCGCTGGTATTAAAGGACAAAACACCTGTTTCCGAGCTAGTGAGGGGAAAAATATTTTATTGAATATTTTTCCAATAAAATAATTTGATCGCGGCGCGGGGCGGGTGGTCTAGTGGTAAACGTTAGCCGCATAAGCTGAAGACATGGGTTAGATTCCCGGCTCGGCCACCAGTGGGCCTTGTCGTTTTTTCTTTCGTGTATGATATCTATTTCAATTTATATAATAAAGTTCAGCGGGGCGGGACGTGCCGCGTGCATGTCAAACAATGAGGAACATGCACGTAACTCCAAAATGGCCAAGATATTTTATTATTATTACTAGCTTTTGCACGCGGCTTCGCTCGCGTTAGAAAGAGACAAAAAGTGGCCTATGTCACTCTCCATCCCTTCAACTATCTCAACTTAAGAAATCACGTCAATTCGTCGCTCCGTTTTGCCGTAAAAGACGGACAAACAAACAGACAAACACACTTTCCCATTTATAATATTAGTATGGATATACATTTAAGCCGCCATCTTTGATTTCTGCCTTTGAAATCCTTCCTACATGCGATATCGGATCTTCCTATATCGGATAATATGAAAAAGCACTTATCCTGTATTATCTTCGAAATTATTTACTTTACTCCTGGGCTAATCTATAAATCAGAGTTTTGAATGATTCACGGTCATTTTCATTAGACTTATATTGACCGGGATATAGACCGTGATTACCTTTTTGATTTTTGTCGAGCTCCCGATAGTTCGACGCAGTTGCATGCATCATGATCACGGAAAACTGACGAAGGCGGGTGGATGTCAAAGTTGCATAGACAGCGCGCGATCTACCCTCCGCGCGTCGGCTGCGTTCACTTTCAGCGTTACCACTAGTCGCATTCAACTCGTTGGTCTGTCCAAACACACTACACTCACAGTGTCACTACGTATGTTCAATTCTGACTTCACCGGTTTTTTACAAAAATCAAAAAGGTAATCACGGTCTATATCCCGGTCAGTATAAGTAATCTATTAATCAGCAATTCCGATCCGAAAGATCCACTAGGTTTCCCAAAATGTCCTAGGTAGTTTGTATGAAACCTTCTTTTTTTGTTACCAGATTTCTATACATTTTCGGTATTAAAAAAAGAAAGTTTCATACAAACTGCCTGGGACATTCTAGGAAACCTAGTGGATCTTGCTCAGCATCGTAGACTCTATCAGCCTACCAATTTTTATCAAAATCGGAGACGTGATCTAAATGTACAAAATTTTCGGGAATTACTCAACTATACCATAGATTAATATAAGAAGATCATGCCATCCCATACATTAAAATGCGACCGCCTAAGCACGCGCATACACAACACCTCACATAGATGGCGCCACAAAAAATGCCTTGTTTTTTTTATTCGTATAATAATGGCTTTCTGCTACCAGGGCACTTGGCCGATGTCAAGTAAATTACAGAGATATATAAAACAGTATAAGTAGTTTTTTTGCGAACGAGGCCTTCGCGATGCACTGGAGGATAGCTGGAGCAGCAGTACAAAGCATGATGGCGGCCGGGACCACGAACTGCCGAGTGATGTCCGTAGAATAGGCTACTAGACTCGTATCGAATTTAGCACATCAAGTTATTGTTTTCTGTAGTATTTGACTTAAGAGACCAATATTTATAGCTTGCGGGGATTAAAAGTGCGTGATGGCTTCGTATTTTTAATTAAAGATGAGTGTATGTTTTTTTTTAATTATGGACCCCGAAAACGGTGTTGGCCATTGGAGTGACGTCACATAATTCAAATCAACTATGGTAATTAGAGGTACTAATCTAATTTCCGTAGAAGCAACCTCTATTGTATTAAAATTCATAGTCCTTGCTCAGCTGTGACATTGTCAAATATTTTTTCTAAATATACTGACGTCATGTCATAGATATTCTATAGATTAATATGGCTGATGTTGTTTTTGCCTGATTACGTAAAAGTAAACTTTAAATAATTTTTTTGCAGGTTTTTAAGTCGTAATAAAATATGGTACTATTTTTTTTCGTTTAATTAGACAGTAATTAATAATATAAGACATACTTTGAAAAAGGATCAAGTAGCCTATTGGTTATTCGTATCTCCAAAAGAATTCTTCATTATATGCACTCTTTGCGCAGGCTATTCACTGCATAATATCCTACAAACTTATACATTAAACAGCAGAATGCAAATAATAAAAAAATATATCGGAGGACGATCCGCCATGTTCCATGGGTCAATCGAAAGAAATGCCTTGTTGCCATCGATTACTTGTAGCTTGGCGTTAAGTGTCACTTTCACCATAAATCTATTTTATGTCAAAAGTGACACTTAACGCCATCTACAAGTATACTCGAAAGCTACAAGACATTTTTTTTTGTGGCGCCATTATGTGTGGTGTAGTGTATGCGCGTTCTTAGGCGGTCGCATTTTAATGCTATTTTATATATTTATTCTATCTAGCAGTAAGCATGCCAATGTATGTAACAGACGTGTAAAATTTTAATTTATCAATAAAGGATTGTATTGTATGACTATACACATGGTTATTTCAGAAAGCATATAAACAAGAAGTTCCCCTGCCCTTCATGCGGCGCGCGATTCAGCTCTCCATATACACTGGCAGCCCACAGCAGGCGACATACGGGGCTCCAACGGTACTCGAGCAAGCGACCGAAAAACACACACCACCATATGTAAGCGAATATGTTAATGTTTTAATTAGAGATGGGCCGAATACGGACTTTGCCGAATACGAATATTCGGCCGAACATTCGGTTCAGCTGTTACCGAACCCAACATTCGGCCGAATATTCGGTTCCGCCATATTTGAAATCCTAGCTTAGAGTTAAAAAGTTTTCAATGATGGTAATGGTTACTAACAATCTTAATTTTCTTATAATTTAGTGCATAAGAAAATTTTGGTTTTTGTTTCTTAAGCTACGTTATTTTTATTTTTTTACATAATTGTTGTAGGTACTTATATTTTAGCGCATTTTATCTCCCTTCGGTGGTTCCTTAGAATGCTGAAATAGGATGTCATTATCCGTTGAATTACGAAACAACTTAAGCTATTTACTAACTTTGTTTATTCGGTAAATATTCGGCAATGTAACCAAACTATTCGGCCGAATACGAACATTGAAAAACTTGCCGAATATGCTGAATACCGAATATTTACCGAATATTCGGCCCATCTCTAGTTCTAATATATTTTTCTCACGAAAATCCATACTAATATCAGGGGCGGCTTACTCCGCGATTCTATCGCCGTGCTACAAGTACATGCTGGCGGCCGCGAATTCGCGGCCTATTCAAGGGTTGGCGCGCGTTCTCACGTCTCGAGTTTTTAAGCATCATTATATGCGATGTCCGCGCGTGGAATGGCTAAAAATGCTTAGTTAAATAGTAAAATAAATACCATAGAACATCAAAACTTTATAAATACTGTACAATTGTACATATACCCAGAAACTACCCATGACTTGAATACAATAGTATAATATTTTTCATCACACCCGCACTTATGTGCTATTGCACGCAGGCGGAGCGTGAGTTATAGAAAAATCGTTCTCCCAAGGGAATAATGAAATTTCTTGTACCGTACTTAACTTTTTTACATCTATTTACATATTTTTTACATTGCGAGTGTGCTGAAAAACATTGTGTGTTACTCGGGGAGTATGAATATTACTAACTCGAGTCTTTAAATCGCTCCGGCAAGCGGTCGCGATTTAACTTACTCTCGTTAGTAATATTCAACTTCCTCCTCTTGAAATAAAACTATGGAAACGGATTAAATCGCGTATAATGAATTTAAAATACATCCCGACGTTTCGAACTCTTTACAGCGTTCGTGGTCAACGGGTGACTGAGGAAAAATTAAAATGTGCAAAAGCTACCCACATACAAGAAATATTAACGAACCATGACCACAAATAATATAGATTTCTAAGGCAGGTTCACACACTATTAATAGAGCTAGTTATACAATAGACTTATATTGACCGGGATATAGACCGTGATTACCTTTTTGATTTTTGTCGAGCTTTTTGATTTTTGTCGACAAAAATCAAAAAGGTAATCACGGTCTATATCCCGGTCAATATAAGTCTAATGAAAATAACCGTGAATCATTCAAAACTCTTAGTTATACAATATTCAAAAAATTTACCATTACTATGTTAAAAAATAATTAACCAATTAATCTACACAAAATTGACAAAGAACAAACTGCAAATGTCCAACACCATACACCACAAATGCCTCACAGCCTTCGTCGTGCTTGTTCCATTATCAGATGTACTACTGGATCCCAAGCCGGTGGTAAAGTAAAGCCATCCTCTCTATTAAAGTTTGGTTATTTCTTGTTAGTATAATCAGAGTATTAATTCGTTAGGTATTTGTTTTAGTCCATAGGCAACCCTAGCGTTGGCCGCTGCTTGCGTGCGGTTCGTTTCTTTAATAAGAATTATGTAGGGTTATAAAAAGGCGGCATTTCGTGAACATCAAAGCAGTGGGCCTTCTGTACTTGTACTATTGTATATTCTGTGCTAATTTTATAAACAGGAAAGTGTGTGTCTGTTTGTTTGACCGTCTTTCACGGCAAAATGTATCGTGTTTTTAAGCCCCGACGCAAAAACGAAGCAAAGTTTGACGTGTCTGTCTGTCTGTCTGTTTGTATGTGTGTCTGTCTGTGGCATCGTAGCTCCCGAACGGATTAACCGATTTAGATTTTTTTGCCTGAAAGCGGAGTTAGTCGAAAATCGATCTACGAGTACTATGTCGCGGTCGGCAATTTTTCCAAAATTTTAATTTTAAATGGACCTACTTCTTATCTTAGTTGAAGGGATGGAGAGTGACATAGGCTACTTTTTTTCTCTTTCTAACCCCCCCACTTTCTTAAAATGGGGGGTGGAAGTTAGTTCCGCATTTATTTTTAATTTAATGCGAGCGAAACCGCCGGCAAATGCTAGTTATCTTAATAATTTTTAAATATTGTGTTCTCTTTTCCAGCCTCCCCTGCCAGCTATGCTCAAAAACCTTCAACACACAGCGCGCCCTAGCGTCCCACACGCAAACTGTACACTCCACTGAAAAAACATATGGCTGCAATATGTGCGGAGCTAGTTACACTAGCAAGAAATCATTGGGTGCGCATATAAGGAGGCATACTGTTCAGCCAAAGTGGTGTTTGTGTCATCTCTGTGGTGCTAGTTTTCAGGTAAATATGTATAAAGTCGTAGAGCAATAAGTGAGACGACCGGTCTGGCGCAGTCGTTAGTGACCCTGCCTGCTACGCAGCGGTCCCGGGATCGAATCCCGGTAAGGGCATTTATTAGTGTGATGAGCACAGATATTTGTTCCTGAGTCATGGATGTTTTCTATTTTTTTTATTTATATATTATATATATCGTTGGTTGAGTACCCACAACACAAGCCTTCTTGAGCTTACCGTGGGCCTCAGTCAATCTGTGTAAGAATGTCCTATAATATTTGTTGATTTATTTAATTGAAGAGTTGTAACTCCATACATCAGTAAATGCAGTTATTTGTATAGGCATAGTTAAGTGACATCTAGCGACCATCACGCGTCAATCACGCGTTAAATAGCGTGAATGATCAGTACCACTACTCGACACTGGGTGGCAACTGTGTCTCGTCTGCCAAAAATTTAATATTAGAACAGTTTACAACTTATATTACAAGCAGAAGGAATTGAAAACAGAATACAGATTAATAAGTACTTTTGTAATATTAGCTAAAAATTGGTGAGCATTAGACTTTTCGTTCGTCGCGACATCTATTGACAAGAGCCAGTATTGATAATTTACGCTAGTTGACGCGTGGTGGACGCGTGATTGTCGCTAGATGTCACTTAACTATGCCTATACAAATAACTCGCATTTACTGATGTATGGAGTTACAACTCTTCAATTAAATAAATCAAGCAAGCATACGGTCCGCCTGATGGAAAGCGGTCACCGTAACCTATGGATGCCTCCAACTCAAGAAGCACCGCCTGCAACACATGCGCGTTGCCAACCCATTAGAAGCTTGTACGCTCCCTTTTGCTGTGTTAAGTATACACAGCAAAAAAGAGTGTACAAGTTCTAAGGAGGGTTCGGGTTAGGGTTGCAAAAAAACGGTTTTTTTCTGGCTTGAAAAAAAAACATGAAAAAAAACCGTGAAAAAAAACAGTTTTTTTCTGGAGTATGTTTTTTTTCTAAAGTACGAAATCTCAAAATTTGCAAAATAGTTAATACTTTTATACGGTTTTTTAGACTTAATGTTAACTATTAAACGAATTTAATCAAATACTTTAATTTCTGGTCTTATAAAAGTAACATTTACGAAATCTGTAGTTGATAGTTATCACTATTTACTGTTGGCAACACCACCGCCTCTCCACGCTACACGCAACATCGGGGATTCCCCAATAAACGTTTGTATACTGAATGTTAATTGAATTAAAATGTACGTTATTGTTATTGAAACACGTTACAACTCACGAAAAACCATTATTGTCGTATTATTTGTTCATCTGAAAAAAAACCATATTTAGAAAAAAAAACCATGGTGCTCGGTTTTTTTTCATGTTTTTTTTCACAATTGTGAAAAAAAAACATTTGGTTTTTTTTCTATTTACAACCCTAGTTCGGGTTGCCGACGACTCAAAGGACAATAGACGGAACAAATTAGATCCGTAGATCCTTCCGTCACCAGCACACCTCACCCTCGTTGAGCTCTGGCAGCCTTACTCACCGGCAGGAACACAACACTATGAGTAGGGTCTAGTGCTTTTAGCTGTTGTCTTCTATAAGGTGGAGGTACTTCCCCAGTTGGACTCTGCTCTAGAATCGAGCGAGATGATATCCGCTGTGCTGTGCCCTACCACACAAAGCGGAATATCATTCGTTATACCCTACCCCCTATTGACATTATGTGAAAAATAGGTTTTTTTTTCTGTTTCAGGGTAATAGCAAGCTGAAGAGACATCTCCGATCAGTGTGCGAAAAGAACAAACTGGAAGAAGAACTGTCAGCTTTCTATAATCAAGAATAATCTACATGTAGCACAGTATAATAACGAGTACTATCGTACAGTATGGCCACTCCCGCTCCCCGCTGAAAGTGCCGCCCACCCCCTCTCGGTTACCTCACAGTTACCGCCTGTCACCGCGACCAGTCGACCTGTCATATCTCACTCATACAAGCATGGTACGCGTTCACGTACACGAGCTTAGAATGTGTGCTAGGAACGCGCCTCTTTCATATATTTGATCGCCATTCTGTGTGCCTGTAGGTAGGTTTCTTTGAAGAGACAGTAAAGGTGACACCTTTATTTTGAATATTAATTAGGAATAGCGAAAAGGCAAATATACTGCGCGTGTATGTGGTGTGTCAAAGGAATCTCAACGTGTTGGCTTCGGCTCCGCGCATAGGTACACTAAACTAGGCTAACAAAAAACATGTAACACATCGTATTGAAAGATTATTAACCAGTTGATGTAAATCTACTACACATCTAGTGCGAAAAGGGTTTCCTTCGTAGTTTTCCGGAAACGTTCGTATTTGTCATGCTAGTTCAGTCAATGTCAGTACATCTTGTACTGAGACTGACTGAAATAGCATGACACGTTCGTACGTTTCCGTAACAATTCGAAGGCAAATCTTTTCGCAGTACATCATGTCTTGTTACTTTAAGTAAGAAATAAAAGTCTGTGATAACTATTTTTAAGTTTTATTTTAGACGCTATAAATAAACAGATTTATATGTACAAACATTCTGAAAAACCAACGCTGTACAGCAAACGTTCAAATTATAAACACACAAAGTTAGACCTTCTATCTTAAATCTATGGGGAAGAGTTGTAACTCCATACATTAGTAAATGCGAGTTATTTGTATAGGCATAGTTAAGTGACATCTAGCGACAATCACGCGTGAATCACTCGATACTACAACTGTGTCACGTCTGTCAAAAATTTAATATTAGAACAGTTTACAACTTTATTACAAGCAGAAGGAATTGAAAACAGAATACTGATTAATACTATTGTAATATTAGCTAAAAATTGGTGAGCAATAGACTCTTCGTTCGTCGCGACATCTATTGACAAGTAGCAGTACTGATAATTTACGCTATTTGACGCGGGATTGTCGCTAGATGTCACTACAAATAACCCGCATTTACTGATGTATGAAGTTGCAACTCTTCCGTTACTTATTCCTCTATGGCTGGACGGAGTAGATTGCGAGCGTATTCAAAGGACGCATTCGGCACATGCTAACTTCTGAGCCTATATTTTGCAACTGTAAACTTCTAATACATATAGGGAACTTGACTGCAGTTAAAATAAAATATTTTATACCATGCACGAAATAAAGCATCAGATAATTATAAGAAAATGGACAGAAGTTATTTTTAAATCCAATTTCTATAGTAAGTCAGGTAGAAATATATAAAGTAACAAAGTTGACCGTGACGTCACTCAATTCGATTTCATATAAATTCCACAGTAGCATGTCGTTCAAATTCGTTTTGACAGTTCTTAAAAAGAAGCTGATTTGACTAGGAGGCAAGTAGCCTATTGAATGACACATAAGAAATCAAAACATTTTGGAATAAAACAATTAGCTAAATGGTTAACATTTAATCCATATTCTCACAAGTCCGCTCAAAATGCGCGCTGTGTTATGTGTGATCGTGCGAGCGTATTCAGCGCGCATTCTGGTCCGCTAACGCCACGCTATCAAAACGCCCTATGTTTGTTTGTTGTTATTGCTTTAAAATTGCGAATGGTTGTTCCGACATGGTGGATATGCACTGTGACCCATTAAGTAAATACTTGAAATCTGTTCGTAGTAATTTTCGTAGAATATAATTTTTCACCAGACCGATTGGTAAAGGCTTTCTTGATACTTCAACAACGAATGGCAAAGCTATAAGCATGTTAAATTACATTAACGAACTTGAGTTAGTTTCATGTTTTACAGTTAATATTTTCCTTGTGTTGGTGTTGTGAAAAATGTTGTGTTTCACTCGGTGGCGGAGTTTGTTTACACTGCGTGCTTGGACACCATCGCTTGCTCATATATCAATCAATCAATCAATCAATATCATTTATTGCAAACCATGGTATTACATTACAGATGTTACATTATGAAGGAGGTCGCATGGCACCCCGGTAGGGCGTGGCAATATTGGCTATTTCTTATACATTAGTTATTTACTAAATTATATCTAGTTTATTCCTAGATTTGCTATAGCTACACTATATCAATATTGGCGCGTACGGTTGAACAACAGCTTTGCCCCCCTGTGGAACACATAAGTATAGTTAAGACGCTGACAGCACCCAATGGTCTTGACGCTAGCGTACACTGTCTAATCGTATGGGAGTAAGTGAGAGCGCGATGTCACTAAAAGAGGGCGGATAGGTACGAAAAGTGCGGAAAAATATTAAAATAAAATAGAAAGATGCATTATTTGTGCAAAATGTTTCGTTAGTGTTTTAGATATGTATATATTTGTTATTATAATATGAACTAAAGACAATTAAATGAATAATTGAACGACACACAACCGTTTAATGACGAACTCGAGACCAATCTTTGCAATTTTTTTCTATCGAGCCGATTTCATTAAATCGTGTATCGACTCGAGTACGGCTATGTTCTTTGAAATATAATGAATAATATTAATAACATATAATTTACTTGCCTTACTGAGACTAATTAGTTTGTCTTAAAAAACTGCGCAAGTAACATCAATTTTACCCAATTGGGTGTTGTCAGCCCCTTAAGTTTAAGCTAGTTTTATAGTTGTTTATTCCTTTTTTGTTACGCACGCCGTGTTTACCTTTAAGTGGTTGTGACACCATGCCTTTACATGTTTTAGCTTGTACAGATTTAATGTATCGTTGTCAACAATCGTTGGTAAACCTTAATAAATAAAATAAATAAATGTTTGGCCACGGCTTTAATCTTGTATCAAATTAAAACATTGCAACGCAGCATAGGAAACCAAACTGTAACTATTTATACACTCAACAATAATCTTATTTAAAATCTCACTGCAACCTTTTAACACGCAAATTTTACTCTCATTTCTTACTATCTCCTTGTTATTTAAATTCCATTTCTTTCTCCACAATTCCGTCAATGAACTTCTCTTTGGTACAACGTCTTGTGAATTTTGAGTTTCGTTGGTGTCTTTAAGTTTTTTATATCTTTTTATAAATATTTCTAATATATGGAATATGTAGCATATGTTTTCTAAGTCGATAATGTTTGAGCATTCATATAGATTTTCTTGGGTTAAGTTTCTATGTAGTTGTTCTAGTATGGTGGTTATTTTTTCTATGCTGTATTTTAATATGTGTTTTGATTTGTTTAGGAGGATCATTCGTTGGATTTTTTCGTCTTTATTTAAAATCTGAAACAAACAAGATTTTTTTGTATATTAGACCATAGATTAAATATAAGAAAATCATACCTTCCCCTACATTAAAATGCGATCGCCTAAGAACGCGCATACACTACACCACACATAGATGGCGCCACAAAAAAATCCTTGTTGCCATCGATTATTTTTAGATTGGCGTTAAGTGTCACTTTCGAGTCATAAATCTATGTGACACTTAACGCCATCTACAAGTATAATTGAAAGTTACAGGAGTTTTTTTTGTGGTGCCATCTATCTGTGGTGAAGTGTATGCGCGTTCTTAGGTGGTCGCATTTTAATGTATGGGTGGTACGATATTTTTATATTTAATCTAATAATTAGACTTGAAAAGAAAATCCAGATGGTGCTTTTTTCACGCCCTAGTGCGAGAAGTGGTTCATTATGTCAGGTCGCAACTTCGGAGAGCCATATGTACTGAAAAACGTCGTACGATACACGTGCGAAAAGGAAATTCGTAACTGTTATCGATTTAAATAGTTTGGTCGTGTATTCATTTATCGCCACTCGTTCGGAACTTCCTCTTTTCCCCACTTGTATCGTACTATACTATTACAGTACATGTGGTCGTTTTTCCTCACTAGTGCGCAAACTAGTGTTTTTCTTGTTAAGGTGTACTCGAGTAATTTCTAACGTCAAAAACCGTCGGTAAATTCCGAAAAGGGACCCTTATTACTATGGAATCACGGGTGATTATCATTTGAATTTCGGAATTATCCGATTAACGGAATCACCCGAATACACCTTACGTCGATACTTCAAATGGCAATTATGTACAGTCAGCAGCAGAAGTTCCGTAGCGGGCAAGGTGTTCAAAATGAACTTGACACGATCTTATTTTTAAGACAATAAGAGCGTGTTAGGATCATTGTGAACACCTTGCCCGCTACGGAACTTCTGCTGCTGACTGTACTGTAAAACGCCATAAGATACACGTGCGAAGAGGAAAAGATACCTAATATAAGCCTTACCATGTTATCTGTACATCCGCCTGTGTGTATGTCCCGAAGCAAGCTGTCTACAGTTTCGAGTAGTTCTTCTAAAAACGGAGGGTAGTTTTCGTCTTCATGTAATTTGTCTATCAGCTTTCCTAATACCTATAAAAAACCGCAGGTTAAAAAAGTTTTTGCCAATAGTTATTGTTAACCCCCGACGCAAAAACGACGGGGTGTTGTAAGTTTGACGTGTCTGTCTGTCTGTTTGTCTGTCTGTCTGTGTGTGTGTCTGTCTGTGGCATCGTAGCTCCCGAACGGATGAACCGATTTGGATTTAGTTTTTTTTGTCTGAAAGCTGAGTAAGTCGGGAGTGTTTTTAGCCATGTTTCATGAAAATCGGTCGGGGGTTTTTTCAAAATTTTAATTTTAATTTGTTTTACCGCACGTGCCAATATTGATACCCGAGCAAGCGAAAGATTTAAAGAAGGTTCGAAGTGGAATCTTGAGAGTTGCGAGGGTTTCAAGGCACGAAGGTTAAACAAACTTTACCTCTGAGCGAAACACAAAGTTTTTCAGCATACCTATACAAACAGAACAAAATAAGTACTAACTGTAAAACATGAAACTAAATCAAATCCATCACTAAGTTTAAATTATTTATTCAATATTTTTGATTCAAAAGCATCATTTATATGTACATTAAGATATATGGTAGGCGTGTTCAGTGGATACATGTAGAAATCAACATCATAGTAATAATGGAAAAAAAGGATCAGTTACAATTGCCCCCAGTCGAGATTAGCCCCACTGTACCTTATATGTACTTTAAGACCTACCTGAGATATTTCTTTAACAATGTCTTCTGTCGGCAAGGCTTGCATGATGTAGTTAAACAGGCAATGTGCTGATTGGTTCAACCAGCCTTCAGACTGCTGGGATACTGAAAAAAAAAATTGATGGCAAAGGACGTCTAGTAAAAATGTCTTAGGTTGTATGCGGTTCTTAAGTAGGTAATGTAGGTATGCAAAAAGACATATACATATAACTCCGTATAGACAGATTTAAATTCTAAGAAAAAACGTACCTCAGAAGAGAAATCAGAATCATCAAGAAAAATGTACCGTCGTCTAGATGGCGCTTTACCTTGGGTTGAGTCTCGGCACTCTCGGCTAGATAGTAGATGGCGCTAATATGAATATTTGTCAATTTTAAAGCATATGTAAATCATGTTAAGAATATGACAAATTGTCAAAACTGAGGTTCAAAAGTTTTGATCCTGTGTCGAGAGATGGCAGTATGCACTGTGATGACACATTTTACTTTGACAGTAATTCTCTATAATAAATACTCAATCCTTTTTAATAATTATATGTATAGGGGCATTTTCAGAAGTTGCGTCCTCCCAGTTAGCGTAAGTCGTTAACAAAAATTAACTCGCTGTCAGTTTTGTGACGACCGTTAAGCATAAAATATGTCTAAAAATTTACTTTTTTATCGCTTAAAGTTTATGTAACTAACACAAACACAATATTTTTATTGAAATTTCACAAAACTGACAGTGAGTTAATTTTTGTTAACAACTTACGCTAATTGGAGGGGGGGGGGGGGGTTCCAAATTCTGAAAATGCCTGTAGGATATTTATCTACTTTTTTTTATTGTAATACTTACAACTTCTCAGTGAACTTCTAGGCTGCGAATCACTCCTATACCCAGAATCAGTCGAATATCCATCATATTTCTTCTCTTTCCTGCTCAAATACGTCTTAATTCTGCTCAATTCTTCTATAACTTTGAACGGTACTCTTTCTTGTACATTTTCATCACTCTCTGTAGTCTCTGTATCATCTACATCCATTGCTGCTTCGAAATTTTCATTGAATTCTTGTTCATCATTAGTGTTATTATTTTCTGTTCTTTTTTTATTAATTTCATTATAATTTTGACTATCTTGTGGATTATCATTGTTATTTGTTAATTCATTAAATACTGTAGTTTGACTATTATTATTAGCATTTGCATTATTTAAATTAGTATCTATATGATTTTTTGTTATATTAGCAATCATATTTGTGTTGTCATTTATAGCTGTGCTAAAACCGTGTATGTCTTTATGTGTATGTAATACATAATCAATATCATTTGATATGTGACTAATAGTTTCGTTTTCAATTTCTTTAACAACATTCTTAGTTACATTCATTATAACATCTTTTGATACAGTGTCAGTTTTGTGAGTAACTTCTTTGTCGCTGTGATAATATTGTAGTTTTGTATTTCGAAGATCCATTTCTGTATTAACTATTGTGTGATTTTCGTTTATTGTTGTCTCTGTATCATGCATTACATTTTCTATTAGCACATTATTATTACCATTAATACTATGTATGTCTGCATCGTTAACTACATTTACATTGTTTTGATTACCGTTTACGTTATTTTTGATATATTTATCAGATATGACAAAATATTCGTTCTGTGTTTGGCTGACGTGAGTGTAGTCTTGAGTATAACCATAAAGAGTATACAGTTGTGTTTCTTGTGAATCAGTATTATCATTTACAGCATTTATGGGATGTTCATATACTTGTATTTGATTTGTGTTGTAGTAAGTGTTATTTGGATTTTCTTGGCTTTCGCAGAACGTCAATTGACTGTACATTTGGTCACCGTCGCGCTGAAATCGTTTCAAAAAATTAGTGTTAATGTGGTTAAGTAGCTACTGTGACCACACATAATGCCAAAGAAAATGTAATATTTAAGGCGTAGAGTAAGGCGGCATTAGAACCTCTGTCGATATTTTCTTATATCCTCAAAATGATATATATTTTCAGTCGCTAACTAAACACCTTTAGTATTTTATAAAATACCGTAAGTATATGCTTTATCCTTTTGTTAAAAACTTAAAAACTTGCCTAAAAAACCGGCCAAGAGCGTGTCGGGCCACGCTCAATGTAGGGTTCCGTAGTTTTCCGTATTTTTCTCAAAAACTACTGAACATATCAAGTTCAAAATAATTTTCCTAGAAAGTATTTATAAAGTTCTACTTTTGTGATTTTTTTTCATATTTTTTTAAACATAGGGTTCAAAAGTTAGAGGGGGGGGGGCACACTTTATTTTTCTTTAGGAGCGACTATTTCCGAAAATATTAATATTATCAAAAAACGATTGCGGTAATACCCTATTCATTTTTAAATACCTATCCAACAATATATCACACGTTGGGGTTGGAATGAAAAACTTACCATTTTGTCGGCGTGATTGATATACATATTGGTACCAAATTTCAGCTTTCTAGTGCTAACGGTCACTGAGATTATCCGCGGACGGACGGACGGACGGACATGGCGAAATAGGCTTGTGCCGTTTCGTTCGTTGATCGGAGCGCTCCGATCTCGTTCAATCGCTCCCACGAACTAGTTCGCTCTTTTAGGTCTTTTGCTCATTTAGTTCAGCCAGACCAGCGACCACTGCGGTCGGAAAGATCAGAACGAATGGGACCGAATAGTGTCAAAATGATACGAATAGTCCACAGATAGTAACATTCCGGGCCGAAAGGTTGTAAGTAACCGAAGTTTAATATGAAAACTTGACTTTTTTTGTTGCTCTGCTAAGTAGCTCTCGCTCTCGGTCGGCGCAGTCACACATTCGTTCTCGATCCAAATCGCTCGCTCTCGCCGATCCTATACTGAACTAAATGAGCAAAGACCGATTCTCAGACCACGGAAAGATTCAGTTCATTTCGGTCATTGATGGGATTTTATTCCTAACAGTTCATAGTTCGTGAACGACACAAGCCTATGGCGAAACTATAAGGGTTCCTAGTTGACTACGGAACCCTAAAAAAGACCAATTTTACCTGATTTTTGGAGATAATTACACCAGGAAAAATTGTATGCAGTCCTTCATAAAATTTAATTGTTCTGTTAGCGACTAATGTAGAAATATTACTGAAAAAATACCTAACTTTGAAATTGCTTTGAAAATATCGAAAGTGGTGCTACTGGTGCTAGTATCGCGTTACCCTTCGCCTTAAATACGAAAAAGCCGTATATCTTAAGGCCTAAAGCTAGGAACATACTACGCGGACTACTGATGTGCCGACGGAAAGTTTCCAAAATTCTGAAATTTTCACATAGGAAAACTTCGGAAACTTTCCAAACTTTGTATGGACAATTGTATGGATGGAAACTTTCCATTTCATAAATTTAAATTCCCTTTATTTTTCGTGAAAGTTTCGTGAATTTTTCAAGAAATTTAAGATATTTTTGGAAAGTTTCCGCAACTTGCACATCATTAACGCGGACGTCCGTCGTCGCGCGACCGCGGACGCGGATCTAGACAGTGAATATACACTTAACCGTGCAAACTATCGGTCGACGGTCGTGGACGTGCCCTTGAGCGCATAGGTTCCATGTTAGCAAATCGTTTTGACAGTTCTTAAAAAGGAGCTGATTTGACTAGTAGGAAACTAGCCTATTTCTCGTGTAAGAGCACCGTCAGAAGACTCAGAAGAGGATACACCCATACTAATATTATAAATGGGAAAGTGTGTGTGTCTGTTTGTTTGTCCGTCTTTCACGACAAAACGGAGCGACGAATTGACGTGACTTTTGAAGTGGAGATACTTGAAGGGATGGAGAGTGACATAGGCTACTTTTCGTCGCGTTCTAACGCGAGCGAAGCCGCAGACAAAAGCTAGTAAATAACTAAATAGAACAATACACATAACTACATAATATTTATCTACCCACAAAAAATAACATACCTGTGCCTGAACTGTAGCTACTTCTTTCAGCAACCTTATCGTATCTCCTAAAGAATTTTCCCTTTGCGGATGGCATTCCTCGTCAAAAACGAAATTATTTAAAATCGTTTGACTGTCCTGGCTATCATTTCCTTTTACTGAGCATCCTATTCGATTTTCATTTAAAACTTCAGTTTCATTGCAATGCATTTGTATGTCGTGTTCTTCATTGCAATCGTCGTCATCAAAATTAAAATCGTCACTGCATACTGTTTCGTTTGGGTCCGTTTCCACATCCCGAATTTTGTTTTGAAGCTGTGTTAAATACTCTTCGATTGATAGATTATCTGGTTTTGATTTTATCACCGATATAGCGACGGCGAGGCGATATTTTTGTGATATGTGGTGCACTAAGAAATCAAAATTACACACGTAATCATTAGCAAAAATTTAAAACTTAGGTTGAATGAAAATATTAAAATAAATGAAATACCATACTTACCATATTTGTCAAAACTCATTTTAGTTCGATTTTCACGTCACTGTTTTGTTGTTATAAATCGAAAACATAATGTTAAATCGGTGAAGTAAGTAATTAAAAATATGATTAAATAATAATTAATTTCATTCTTGCCGCGTCAGATAAAAACTTTACTTCAACAAGTACAACGCGTTCGCTTCGCGCCACAAGTTTTTTTTTTAATTTGTGCGCACAAAATGGAGACCGAGGAAGCTAACGAAACAGCCACAGTAAAGGTGTTTTATTGTGTACATACATTATGTGTAACCTCGATGTCGCATATGCAAAAATAATAAATTCAGGATGTTAATTATGGTACCTATTTGATGGGCAAATTTTTATTACCTAGCAAAATTACAAAACTATTGGAAATAAATGTATTAAACCTTATACTTTAGTAATATATTTAACCTTTTTCAGTCCCAGCAAATTTTGACAGCATATCAAACTCAGTCAAATTACTTTTGAACGTAGTGATTATATTCTCTTTGCTTTTGAAATATTTACATGTGCTATGCTAATGTGTAGCAGTATTTTTTAGGATAAAATTATGTATTTAATAGCCTGTACATCCAGTAAACTCATTTTAAATGGCGCTTTACACCATTCTTTTTGGAGTGAGCATATTTTTAATAGCTTTGGTGTCAGCTATAATAAAGAAAATGTTCTTTCACTGGAAAGAGGAACACAAGATCGAAACAATGATGGTGCCAACTTATATGGAACATCCCAGTGAGTATTTCCTATTCAACGAACTTACATTGTTATTCATTTTATTGAATTTGAGTTCTGAAGTGGTTCTGAACAATTAGGTATAAGTAAATATAGTCTGGCACACGTTTCAAAATCACCGGTTTGAAAGTTACACCTGCCCAGTGCATCAGACCCTTTAGCACAATTTGCCTTGTCGCACGCGAGTCCATACTTAAAGTCGCGCCTGCGCAAGTTGTGCTAAAGGGTAGCATAATATATGTCGTAACCTTCTGGATCTAGTCGTAAATTACAATACAATACCTTTTATTGCACATCTCACATCGTTTACAAGTAATGCACATGTCAGAAACACAAAACAGGCCCCGTATCCGAATGGCATTTCTACGACGCGAAACGAAGACGAAACGCCGCGAAAGGTAGTCTGGCTCTGTCGCGCCAATATCCGCAAGAGCGATAGAGATATGTATCTACGAGCGTTTCGTTTCGTGAGCGTCTGTGGATTCGGCTACGCACGTTGAGGTAGTAACAACAGGCTTGAGCGCGATCTCAGTGAGAGTAAGTGCTAGTTCAGACAGCGGAAACCGCGCGGCAAACCGCGCTGATCTTATTTTAATAGCATAGTACTAGACCGTTCACACTACACCGCGCGGTTGTAATGTGAACGTTCCAGTACTATGCTATTGAAATGAGATCCGCGCGGTTTTCGCTGTGTCTGAACTAGGGCTAAATTACCTATGTATTAGATAGATAGATAGATAGATAGAATTAAAGATGTAATATTTAATTACAGCGGTCAGTGTCATAATAATATTAGATAAATGCGTGATCCGTCGCCGAAAGTTCGCCGAAAATTTGTCCGTATACGACATTATCAGCAAAAGTGATATGAGCCTGACTAAAGAAGACGATCCCGACCATCCTGATGCACAGCCATCGCACACATTGGAACAAGCTGAGGCACGTCCCATAGAAACAGAACTGGCCACAGAAAAGTCCACGGAAAAGTCTTAAATGATCAATACTGTGATCATCCAATAAGGTACCTATACTTAGACGGTCAATCAATGGCACTAAATTCAAATTTCCGATGGGAATGAAACCTTCGCCCCTACATTTTCAATTACGGGTCGTTGATATTTTTTTTTCCTATAGGTACTTAAAATGTTTTATGCAGTGCTCGAAATAAAGCACTACATAATTAGAAGAAAAATATGGACAGTCGTTGTGTTTAAACATAATTTCTATTTAATAAGTCAAAGAGAAAGATATAAAGTAAATGAATTGACCGTGGCAGCACTCCTCAGTATTTCATAGTAATTCCATATTTAGCAAATTGTTTTGACAGTTCTTAAAAAGAAGCTGATTTGACTAGTAGGAAACTAGTCTACTACACCAACGTCAAGGTTTAGGAAGGCCGGCGAGCCCCAAATTTTTAAAATTTGCTGCCTTTTTTTAGTGCCAAGATTTGATTGACCGTCTCTATACTTAAAATATGACGAGACAAGCTTGACAGTGGAAAAAAGACGGCAATCTTGTGAAAGTTCTATGTGTGTAATCTGTACATTTATATAAATGTTCACGTAGGCGAAGTAATCACTACTGTATACAACACAGGTCCACAGGTACAGCACAGGTTAAAAAGGATCTCTTGGGTAATTCTCAAAATAGTGGCATCGTACCCTGCCATCACGTTTTTGAATAGAAAGTATGCGAAATATATAATTTTTACATATATTTAAAATTTTCATAAGTAGGCATTAACGTGACACATCGAGGCCAAAACATATTTTTTCTATAAATATAATACTTTTGTAAAAAAAAATTAAAGAAGACCGTTTTCTACTGTACCCTGCCTTGTCACAACGCGACACAGCTCAAGTTTTCGCTCTATAGATTATTGAATTGCAGTTGTATGATATTAAAATATCGTTTTTTGTAGAGAATAGACTACTATATTCTTAAATATACGTTGCACGGGATGTTTCGATTACTTTTGAACACAAATTTTCACGTTCAAAGTTTGTCCAGCGATATTTTCTCTATATCCTGTGCGTCCGCGGTATTGCACCTCACTCACACACAGAAAGTCTTATTGAGACCCTAATATACGTAAAACACGTAGCCAGTATGGTTCTAGCCGCCGGTGTAAAGGTTTGTGTGTGAGGTGCTGCGGTCTTGTGGTTAGAAGTTTTCAAAGTGTGACGTTCGGAGTTTGTAACAGGTATGTCCACTTTATTCTGGCATGATTATTTTAAAATATTAATACGGCAGTTTTGTTACTAATAACATTTTAATGTTGTATTGAAGTATAACTATTTATATTAAAATTATGACAGTTGTATTATCAACAGTTTCGGAGATAATATCTAGTTAATCGGATTTTCACTAACTCCTGTGTAACTTTATCCTGCCATCACTCTGCAGGGTATAGTGACTGTTGACAGGATAAAGAAACACAAGTAAAGAAAAGCTATTTTGACATGGTTTTTACTAACTTGCAATGTATGTATGTATGTATGTTTGTATGTATGTTGAGGTCAAATCTTGGAACCCAATTTGAAGCAGAAATGTTCAACCGACTGAGCTGAAATTTTGTATACACGCTGCGGATGACGTTCGCATATAAGCGCCGATATGGGGCATTGGGTCCTTCGATATTGGGCAATAGTCTGCTCAGCGCCGAAGCAGTCCCGACGAGGCTAGGAACCAATTTGATAAAATGTTCTTCGGAGTACCAATTTTGATTTGAATTTAAGCCCAAGTACTTAATTTGGGGCGTAAGAGGGACCGCCTCACCGCCAACAGGCAACATCCCCATCGTTCTTGCATGTAGGCACGACAGAACCAGATTGCATTTCGATCGGCGTATAGCGTCAACTATTATCATTTTGGCTAGGTCGGCAGTAATCACTTTCTTCGGGCAGAAGCCAACCTTTTCCCTCGAAAACCTCGTCATCGGTCGTGGCAAGTAACACCGCAAGCCCAAACAAATTAATGCGCCCAACTGTGAGCTCAGTTGCCACTGTGGTTCTCCTTATTATCCTGGTACTTTCTTCCACTCACGGCTACTATTGTGTCATCGGCATAAAAATGGTTATCAATATCATGCGGAGAAGTTGGACTACTCTGATAGCCAAGTCAAAGCCAATGCTCCAGAGCAGGCGCCCAGTACCGACCCCTGTGGAAAACTGTGGGTAGGTTATGATTATTATGAATATGCATGTGGGTAAGAACCCAGAAGAATAAAGAAGTCAGTCTTGATTTGAGCACGTAGCCTCATTGACCTGTCCCTATACGTTTACATGGCGCAGCCGGTAGGAACACCACACTCCATTTGTCTTTCTAGGCATCTTCCTCCTGATTCATTGAGCACTACTCTATCTGCAAGGTGATGCCCTATGGTGAATGATGATCTTCAAATAGAAAGGCGCATCGTGGAAGCAATGCGCCTATTTTATTACCACATAAAGAAGAGAGCCGAAGTAATCGGCAATGTCAAGAGATACTGCGATAGCTCCCTGCCTTTTCTCTGCTACCAGACCGCTGTATTTATGCAGCGCATCATTTGCGTCTATCGCTCCTACCAGAACCCGATCTCTGATGTTTGGGCACGTGTCTTCCAAAATACGTGCACAGCAGTAGATGAGACTTACGATGATGCGCTCAACATCGTGCCAGTTTCATCTAGGAAGGCAATGGGACGGTATCCTAAGGGACAGTCAGCTGGACTACCCTTTTTTCGAAAGGCACAGTCTGCCCACCTTACAACGAGAATGTATACCCTCTCGGAGGCAGTCGTCAATGTGGCCACGTAATCTACTTCCAAGATGTTTAAAGAGCCAAGGCACGCCGTCCGGCCCTAGAGTGGCCCTCATTTTAAATACTGACCTCATTATCTCGACATCTGTTACCAAGGAGACATCAAGGAGACGAACCAACTCTTCCACTGGGGCAGCCATTGCAGGCATTACACGCACAAGTATAACTCACATTGTGAATCATGATATGTGCTTTGTTGTTTTACAAGACTGTGATTATAGGTACTTATTTATTTATTCTTTATTGCACATAAAAAAGTACAAAATGGTGTACATAATGCCTTAAGGCATTCTCTACCAGTCAAACACTGGGTCAAAAAGAAACATTTGGTACGTGCAGGCATCGTGACAGAAAACAATAATCAGATATCACTTACTGTACTTCAACTGTTTTGAATAAAAAATAATGGATATTGTTTAAAAAAATATTTTTTTTTGCTTTTGTTTCTACTTAAAGAAAAAAAATTGAATCCTAACAAAATCATAATAGTCGATATACGTTGAATTATTCGTGGTAAACTTGTTTTTTTATTCAAACTCTCTTTATCCTGCCCCGTTTTCCCCGCTACCCTGTCTATTCACTTTCTCCTGTATGTCTAAAATTTCAACTCGCTATAAGTTCTACGTTTTTACGACTATTTCGTTCCCTCCCGCAAATTCCGTATCATTGATGCACTCAAAAACATATTTAAATCCAAAAAGGTACAAAAAACCATTTTCATTTTTTCTCATTCACTTTACCCTGACGGTGCCACTTTTTTGAGAACGAACCTCTTACAAAAAATTGTGTTTAGTTTGTTTTGAACACCTCACCCTTCGGCTGTTGCATCTATGTATAAGTAGGTAAATATTGATAGGTAATCGAATAAAATACAACCATTTATTTAATGTTTATTTTCTTTACAATTAACAAAACACTTCATATAAAGAACCTATTGTTTTCAAGTCGCCTAAAAAGTACCTAAAAAGTTTTTAATTAATGGTCAGTCCAGATGGAACAAAATTTCATAGAATCTGATTGAATGTCCGATCAATCAAACCAGTGAAATTGATATCAAAATAATATTCTATAGTAGGATCACTGAATGTGCGGTTTTTAAAATTTTGAGCTTTTGGTTGTCCTTTAGACGCTAGAAGAGATTGACACCATGTTTTATTTTGATGATTCTGATCACATAGTTTCGTCGTCCCATCTGGACGGACCTTCAAATTTTCCAATTTTCAATGTTAGTCCCAATCACTCTTAGGCTCATTAATATTCGGATCTTCTACGACACATTTAGTGCCATATACACTATTTATTTTAATAAGGTCTGACTCCGATAACAGTTCCTTGTGTTGGCCTAGTGACTTCATGATACTGCCATCTGGGTCCTGAAAAAGATTCCGTGTCTATGAAAAAAGTAAAAAATTGTGTTGCCAGGGCTGTATTTCAAAAAACAGTCAATTATTTGAGTGAATAATAATAAAACGGGCGAGTAATTGGACAATAACGTTACGCTCTGCCATAAAATTGCCCAGTTTATTAAGTAGAGTCCGAGAATATTGTGCTTGCATCGACATAATACAATTTTTCATAATTACGTCTAAATAGGAGTATGATTTATTAAAAAGAAAAATGGAAAAATTCACACCTCCGGCAGGACTCTTAGTCCGTTTTCACATTATCCGATCCGATATCGGATGTCGGAAGGATTTCAGTGGAGAAAATCCAAGATGGCGCCTGAATGTATGAGATATCGGTCCGACCACCGATATCGGATCGGATAATGTGAAAACGCACTAAAAGCCCGCTCCAGACTATGCGCGCGATGCCGCGAACGCGAGTGTGGATTCGATACCCAGAAAGTTCCACACTCGCGTAAGCGGCGTCGCACCGTGATTCGCCCGCATAGTCTGGAGCGGGCTTTACCTGCAACCTTCTGAATTGCTGGTGCAGCCACTATAACCAAAGAAAGTCGCAGGTTTGAGTCCTGACGGAGGTGTGAATTTTTCCTTTAATTTAAAAACATGTACTTTCGCTCGCAGCCGTTTCTGCACGAGAAAAAAAAGTTTAGTATATAGAGGTATGGTAGTTACCTTATCCTTAAAAGTAGCGACGGTGGAGATACCCTTTTTCCCCAGTTTTCTCCAGTACATCCAGGGGGGATGTGTGGCGCTGTCATAGTCATAGGGCAGAGGGAATGTCGCGTCTGCGCCTATTTTCTCGAAGTGGTGCAGTTTATCTGGCAACATTACATTAGTTTTTAAACCTGACCAGAAATATTATGACATTAAATTCAAAAAATTGTGGAATGTTCTATAAAAACTTCCACTCGCTCATTTTAGGGTAGTGGGGGGTTAGAAAGATACAAAAAGTAGCATATGTCACTCTCCATCCCTTCAACTATCTCCACTTAAAAGATCACGTCAATTCCTCGCTCCAGTTTACCGTGAAAAACCATAGAAAAATAAGTAAGGGAAGAGTTGTAAGTAACTCCATACATCAGTAAATGCAAGTTATTTATAGTGACATCTAGCGTCATTCGCGTCAACAGTTAGTGTTGGGTGTCAACAATGTCTCGTCTGCCAAAAATGTAATATTAAAACAGTTTACAACTTATATTACAAGCAGAAGGAATTGAAAACAGAGTACTGAAATTGTCTTCGGTTACCGCGATAGTTACTCATGAAATAAAACTATGGAAACGGATTAAATCGCGTATAATGAATTTAAAATACATCCCGACGTTTCGAACTCTTTACAGCGTTCGTGGTCAACGGGTGACTGAGGAAAAATTAAAATATGCAAAAGCTACCCACTTACAAGAAATATACCACGTTGACCACGAACGCTGTAAAGAGTTCGAAACGTCGGGATGTATTTTAAATTCATTATACGCGATTTAATCCGTTTCCATAGTTTTATTTCAACAGAGTACTGATTAATACTATTGTAATATTAGATGAAAATTGTTGAGCATTAGAACTTTTGTTCGTCGCGACATCTATTGACAAGTAGCAGTACTGATAATTTACGCTAGTTGACGCGTGATTGACGCGTGGATGATGCTAGATGTCACTACAAATAATTTCCATTTACTGATGTGTGGAGTTACAAATCTTACCTTACTTATTCCTCTATGGGGAAAGACGGACAAACAAAGAGACACACACACACTTTCCCATTTATAATATTAGTATAGATACCACGACTGTATACCTAAGAATAGGAAGCGAACCTGCTCTTATATGCCTCTGGTGCACCTTCACATGCTCGTCCCGATCGTGGCGGGAAAGTTCGAAATAGAAGCCTAGCATGGCCATCACCATCATGGCGGTGTGTTGGCGGTGTTGCCCGCCTTCCAGCAATTCGGGAGTGCCGAATGTCTGAAACATTCAAATAAAATATAAATTTCCGGAATTTAAATATGTAAGTGCTGCTTAACATAACATGTTAAATGCTGACTAGTTGTATGGCCGATAAACGTTAAAAAGAAAGTTTATAACCTGTCAAGCCATTTCCGTCACTAGACAAAAACGCGAATGTCTCAGACATTTGAATTTCGGAATTTTTCGAGAATTTGTAGTATTATCACACTAGTTTGACAAACCCATTACGTCACTAGAAAAAAACAGCAAATTTAAAAAATGTAACGGTTGTTTATTGTCCCTTATACAATTATTCATAAACGTTCACTAAGGTTATGAAGCCGATAAAGTTCGTTTGTCTCTTTCTATCACACCAGTACGTCGGAAAGGGACAAACGAACTTTAACGGCTTGATAACTTTAGTGAACGTTAATGAATACTTCCGAGGGTTAGAATTTAGCGCCTTTTTTCTACTGACAAGATTGTTTGACTGACTATAGCCTGTCATAGTATGTCGATTCCGTCACTAGAAAAAAGAAGCCAACTTTTTTTTTAAATATAGGCGCAAATGTCTATCATCCCTGGAACATAGAAAATTCGCGCCTTTTTGTAGTGCAGTCCCTCATTTTGTAGTAGCGGCTTGCCCGAGTATGCAGATGTTAATAGGGAAAGGGGTACTTAAATAAAACAACCAGCAAGTCAAAATCTTTTATTATACTCATAGTAATTGAACCATAACAATCTACTACAATGAAGGCATAACAAATTTATTTTAAAGACACTCTAAAACAGTCCTAAGGAATCATATCACAAATAAATCACAGACAAGTCTTTCATACAAAATCACAAACACATAAAAGTAATTTCGGTAACAAACAAAATACTTACATAGTTATTATAAAATCTTGGCATCCAACTCTGTTTTTTATTATCCCATCTTCATATTTCAACTTGTAATTTATTGCCAAAATATTGCTATGAAATACAGACGGTAACCTTGACATTCCCGAAATCATCGACGCGCCATAATATTAAAAAAAATATGATAATGTAGGACAAAGGTTTATCGTACCACAGACAATTTGAATTTCGCGCCTTTTTTAGTAACACTATTTACTTGACCGTCTAGCGCAGGGATCGGATACCGGTATTTTTTTCGGAACGGTTCCGTACGTTGACCCGAGAACTTTACTTTAGCGTTTCTGGTTCCATTAACCGGTATTCTTTTTCGTTCAGTGAACGAACGTTTATGAGTGAGAACTGTTCCGAAGAACAGAATTAAATGATACGTTCTTTAAAGAACAGTTCGCGGGAACGGAATTAAATGATACGTTCTTTAAAGAACAGTTCGCAGGAACGAAATTATTTCGGTTTTTCTATTTCCAAGAATTTGAACGAACAGTGCAAGCGGTGTCGGCCACGGCCATCACTTTAGTAACTTTAGTTTGATTTGAGACTAGCGGTGAGTAAACGTGGCGTCGAACGAAACAAATACGTCGAAAACATTCTGCACCACAACCACAATGAAGTAAGTTTTTTTCTTTTAACTTAGTGCTTTCAATTTTACCGATTTTAAAATTTAAGTAATGTCACGACGCTTAAGTATTTATTTACAGGCAATCGTACAGTCCAAGGTCAAATAAGGACGGGACGCCGCTATTAGCAAGAGCGAGCATCCTTATTTGACCTTGGTACGGTCATCTCAGGTGTGTGTGTGTGTGTGTGTGTGTGTGTGTGTGTGTGTGTGTGTGTGTGTGTGTGTGTGTGTGTGCGTGTGCGTGTGCGTGTGCGTGTGCGTGTGCGTGTGCGTGTGCGTGTGCGTGTGCGTGTGCGTGTGCGTGTGCGTGTGCGTGTGCGTGTGCGTGTGCGTGTGCGTGTGCGTGTGCGTGTGCGTACGCGTGTGTACAATATACACTACTTTCCCATTAATTGTGTCGTTGGTACTGTAGATAGTCAATTACCATAGAAATTACATCAGCTACTATCAACAATGGACCTTTAGGGTCAGTTGCACCAAACCGTCTGTCACCGTTAAAGCATTCGTTAAATTTTATTGTATGGACAGTTCCATAGGCGTCTGCTGCGTGACGATGATGTGTGTGTCAAATGTGGTTGATGCAACGGGCCCTTAGTCTAAAAACGTCACAATGAAAGATGTGAAATGTGCAATTAGTCACAAAAATAAATTGTTTTTAGTATTCAACACTCCCGTGTCCCAGAACTCGAAGAATCCCAATTCATCCAATGTTCTTATACTGCTGCGAGTGAAAGGGGCACTAATGATGATATTTATGACTTGATCGATGCACAGAATGAGCCACTGAGTAAGTACTTACCTATACTAAACCTTCATAAACCTAAATACTGAAACTCTGCCCGGTGGTTCGGTGTTAGGGCTTGCAATTATCCGTCCAATTCGAAATCCGGATGATTCGACTCGATATTTGAAAATCCGGATATTCGGATAAAATGGATATTTCGAATATTTTTTATTTTATTTAATAAATCTCATAATTAGTAACATAATTATGTACTACGATACGAAAAACACGTCGTAGGAAATTGTTATTTTATAATCAGGCTTGAGCTGTTGTTCGTAACCTTAATGTTAGGTTAGGTTACTTAGTTATTTCATTCTTGACTTTTTTAGGGTTCCGTAGTCAACTAGGAACCCTTATAGTTTCGCCATGTCTGTCTGTCCGTCCGTCCGTCCGTCCGTCCGTCCGTCCGTCCGCGGATAATCTCAGTAACCGTAAGCACTAGAAAGCTGAAATTTGGTAGCAATATGTATATAAATCACGCCAACAAAGTGCAAAAATAAAAAATGGAAAAAAATGTTTTATTAGGGTACCACCCCTACATGTAAAGTGGGGGCAGATTTTTTTTTTCATTCCAACCCCAACGTGTGATACATCGTTGGATAGGTATTTAAAAATGAATAAGGGTTTACTTAGATCGTTTTTTGTTAATATTAATATTTTCGGAAATAATCGCTCTTAAAGGAAAAAAAAGTGCGTCCCCCCCTCTAACTTTTGAACCATATATTTAAAAAATATGAAAAAAATCACAAAAGTAGAACTTTATAAAGACTTTCTAGGAAAATTGTTTTGAACTTGATAGGTTCAGTAGTTTTTGAGAAAAATACGGAAAACTACGGAACCCTACACTGAGCGTGGCCCGACACGCTCTTGGCCGGTTTTTATGAAATGACTTCAGTTGCCCATAAGATATATGATTTTATTTTTATGTAATTTTGACTAATATTTGATATTAATGAATTTTAATGCTAGAGACATAATCTGATTGCCATATGAGGCAAAACGTCATGTTGTGATCGTTTAGATCGAATATTACCTAAAAAAGGTATTACCTACCTACTCCTTGTTTAAATATCAGATTGCATTTACGAGGTTTTCATTGCCGATTTATTCAAATGCAAAAAGAACTATGACATATTACAAACACCATTTAGCTTTGTTAAATAACAAGGCTGAATGATCTTTCTCTCTAATAATTTTCACCTCTTATCTTTGATGACTTCGTGACTCCATTCCAGTTACACTTGGGACTCTCGGGTAGACGTTCTTAGCCAGAGGGCCTTACGTTACGTATACAGCGAAAAAGTTTTGGTGTTGCAACACTTGCAACCTATTTTGAAAGGATAAAATGTAAAAGCGTATCTGCTTAACTACTTCATCTTGTTCTGCAGTTCAATACTAAACAGGTCTTCCGCCGCGGGATACATAGAAGACTTCTTTTTGTCAGAAAATTTGAACAGTTTTAGTTCTGTTTGCAATTTATTTATTTATTTATAATGTATTCGGATGCTAACAATAATGAAAGTGCAGCGTTTGATACGGTACTCAGTGTCACTTGATTGATTGAGTTAAATTGATATACATTTACATGAGATTATCCACAAATATTCATGAAAAAAACCCTGCCTGCTAAGCCGCGGTCCCGGCGGATTCGAATCCCGGTAAGGGCATTTATTTGTGTGATGAGCATAGATATTTGTTCCTGAGTCTTGGATGTTTTCTGTGTATATAAGTATGTATTTATCTATATAAGTATGTATTTATATCGTCGCCTAGCACCCATAGTACAAGCTTTGCTTAGTTTGGGGCTAGGTTGATCTATGTAAGATGTCCCCCAATATTTTTGTTTATTATTTATTTACTTATAGTCATACTTGTTATGGAGAATTTTTGGCCAAAAGCTGCACTTTTGGATGGAAGCAAGCCGCTTTGCATGGTGATAGTAGACATTATAGTAAACGATTTTTTTCCGAGGATATCGAAATTTCATCTCTTAGGAAGCCGAGCGTAGCGAGGTGTTTTATGAAAATGAAAAAAATTCTATCTTTTTATTGTATCGTCCGATTTTGACAAAACGTATCTCAAATGAAAGGTATTAATTTGTGTAATTTAAGAAAAATACAAAGAAAAAAAAATTAAAAGAAAAGTTAAAAAAAAAATAAAAAAAGTAAATTTCCGTCTCGCACTGAATAACTTCAAAGAATGACAGACAAAATGTACAATGTCGATATACAAGTTTTTTTAATCGAAGACAGATAAATTTTTAGTTGAAAACTGAAGACCGCATCGAAATCAGATCAGCATTTTTTAAGATACAAGTTGCCAAAGTTGGGAAAGATCCTTGAAGAAATTCCTTTGCCAGAAAGTCAGAAATAACATGTTTTTCTGACACAGAAAAATACATAGTAACAGTACACATCAAAATAAAATTAAAAATTCCGAGGATATTATAATTTCATCCCTTAGAACGACGAGCGTAGCGAGGTCGGTTACGAAAACCGAAAAAAAAATCTAATTTTTTTGTACGTCGTCCGATTTTGACAAAACATGTTTCATTTGAAAGGTATTACTTTATGTAACTTAAAAAAAATATTGAAAAAAATTGGAAAAAATGTAAGATTTAAAAAAAAAACCTTAATTTTCGTATCACACTGAATAACCGCAAAAAACGGTAGACACGGTGTATAATTTCGATATATGATTTTTTTAAATTAAAGACAAATAAATGCATGATTATAAACTAAAAACCGAATCGAAATCGAATCAGTAGTTTTTAAGATGCAAGTTGTCAAAGTTGGCTTAGTTTGTTTATATGGTCGCTTATAATAGTTATAATATAAATTCCTTAGCCAGAAAGTCAGAAACATTATATTTTTCTTACAGTTAAAAGTATGCATAGGTAATAGACATCATTATAAACATTTTTTTACAAGGATATAAAAATTTCATTCCTTAGAAACCCTTACAAAGACGATCCAATAAAAAAAACTGCCTTTTTTTTGTTTTTCGTAACAGACATCGCTACGCTCGGCTTTCCAAGGGATGAATTTTTTATATCCTCGTAAAAAATTGTTTATTATGATGTCTAAGTTACATAAAGTAATACCTTTCAAATGAAACATGTTTTGTCAAAATCGGACGACGTACAAAAAAATGAGATTTTTTTTTCGGTTTTCGTAACTGACTCGCTACGCTCGTCGTTCTAAGGGATGAAATTATAATATCCTCGGAATTTTTAATTTTATTTTGATGTGTACTGTTACTATGTATTTTTCTGTGTCCGAAAAACATATTATTTCTGACTTTCTGGCAAAGGAATTTCAAAGTGGCCATATAAAGCGATCTTTCCCAACTTTGGCAACTTGTATCTTAAAAAATGCTGATCTGATTTCGATGCGGTCTTCAGTTTTCAACTAAAAATTTATCTGTCTTCGATTAAAAAAATTGTATATCGACATTGTACATTTTGTCTGTCATTCTTTGAAGTTATTCAGTGCGAGACGGAAAATTACTTTTTTTTATTTTTTTCTTACTTTTATTTTAAATTTTTTTTCTTTGTATTTTTTTTTAAATTACACAAATTAATACCTTTCATTTAAGATACGTTTTGTCAAAATCGGACGATACAATAAAAAGATAGAATTTTTTTAATTTTCATAAAACACCTCGCTACGCTCGGCTTCCTAAGGGATGAAATTTCGATATCCTCGGAAAAAATCGTTTACTATGATGTCTACTATCACCATGCAAAGCGACTTGCTTCCATCCAAAAGTGCAGCTTTCTTTTCATAACTAGTATGACTATTATTAAATAAGGTAGTAGTGCCACTCAAGGAGTAATTTTTGATATAAATCGCTTTAATATCGTAAATGTGTTAATTTTACTTTAAAATTTGTTTTCCAAATGAGCTTCTTAAAAATTGCAATGGTATTTCTGTCATTCACAATATTCGAATTATTCGTTTTATCCGGATTTTAACGTGCAAATTATCCGAATTTCAAAATCAGCGGATATATCCGGATTACAATACAAGCCCTATTCGGTGTCACTCCTAAAGTAGGTACTTACAGGCGACCGTACCGACATATGTCAATTAGGGACGCAGTTATTTGTAAAAAAATGAGAAAGCCTTATACGGTCAACCGGGGTGGCTTTAAAACGCAGGGGTGACTTTGAAAATTTAGTTTTAAAGTCATACTGTAAGTAAATTCGCGATTTTCTATGGTAGATTTACAAGAATATTTATTGATCTATTATCTATCTACTAATTACATGAACAGTTTCAGTAAATAATGAATGATGTTAATTTTAAAGCCGTTCAAATACCATCAAAGTAACCCCAAATTTTCCTAAAGCCACCCCGGTTGACGTAGCTCTCCCGCTCTTACAATCCCGTACTTGTTGGACCTTGGTCGGTTTGGTCGTCTGTAGACAGTGTAGACACTAATAAACTCGCCAACTACAGTTGTGTATTCCATGTAGATACACCAAGGGCCCAATTCTCAAAAGCTTGTAACTTATTGTAATAATTTTCTAGAAATGTAAGTACTTATGCAAAATAAATAAGATATTTTTATTGCAGGTAAAAGCTTTGACATAGATGATGAAGATCTAGCCTTCAAAAAAATATATATAGAGAAAAAACTACCCCATATCCAAGCGATTCTGATGACCTTGAGTTGGATGTAAGTGCTTATAGTGTGAGAAAGCTGTATAAAATATAATCTGCACTAATTTGTATAAATATGTGTGTTACTTAATCTGTGTGAATTTGTAATAGTGATATGTTTTTAAATGTTTTTAAGGACCAAGATGCAGTCCTTGAGAGACCACAACCCATGCAATCCATTTATAGTGAACCGGAACCGGACGCGATGTGCCCTTGTTCATGCAAGCGTAATATAGTTGCAGTCGTTATAAGAAAAAGTTAGAACAAGTTCCCGAAGAGAATTTACGGGCTTGTTTAGAAGATCTCGAAAATAAAATAGAAAAATATTATTAATGTGTATCAAGATTATGTGTACTCTATCATAATTATAGCTTCAGTGTAAAAGTCAATCATATTTTGGTACATTCGTTAGTGAAATATCGTTATAAAATAAGGGTTATTCCACTAGTCAGAGTTACCACTAAGTTGTTACCAGTGGTAACTACAATGTTATTTTCCCATAGGCAATTACTGGAAAGATTATATCATAAGATTCATAAGTTTTGTTTTATTTTATACACATGTAAAGCATGACCAGAAATATATGACTACGCGCCATGTAGCGGAATTTCATTAAAACTATTTTCTTCATAGTCATCATACTATACTGAACTGTCACTCCATACATCAGAATAACAGCGCACTCCTGCCTGACAATAGTTATTTATATTTCTGGTCAGGCTTTAGTTTCTTAACCATACTTACCATATCCAACGCGATCAATGTTATTTTCACCAAATCTAATGGCAACAGCTGAGACTGTTTCCTCACCTTTAATTGATTGGCCTCAATGGCCACTGCGTAAGAGTCGTTAGAGGTGCACATTGAATTAGAGCACACAAATATTATTTCAGTAGTTGCCTAATATCAAGGACGATAGATACCGGGACTGACAAAGCCCATACAAAAGTTTACCTCTGAAATGTCCCATACATTTCCGAGCGATTATTTCCGAAAAAATTAACAATATCAAAAAATGTTAGTAGTAAACCCCTATTCATTTTTTAATACCTATCCAACAATAGGTATATCACACGTCAGGGTTGAAATGAAAAAAAAATCTCTCCCCACTTTACGTGTAGGGGGGGCAGGCACCCTAATAATGTTCTCATGCAATGATTAGTTGGTTTCGATTTAGCTTAATATATTTTTTGTTCTTATTTATGGTGTCTGTATTTAGCTCTGCCGTGAAAAATATTTAAAGAAATAAGGAGGCCGTTTCATCATCGCCACCAGTACAAAACAAGGTCCCACGTAAGAAGAAAATAAACATCGACGACTTCGATACAGGCACAAGCTTCATGAATTTTAGGCTGTGTGGAAGTAGCAAGTCTTCAAACCTAGCTTATTAAATTGTCATTCTCTAAAACCATGCTTTAATTTTCTACAAATATTAACGCGAAACGAAACCCAGTACTCTCTGTCCCGATTATACATGACGTCGGCACATTATTGCCATATGAAAACGATTTGTAGCGACACTCTTCCAGGGTCAAATAAAAACTTGTCAGGCTTTAGTTACTAAAAAAATCCGGATTTAATCCGGAGTTCGGATTTTGCCCTAAAAATAATCCGGAAATCCGGATTTTATATTATTGCAATCCCTAGGTATAACCCAATCCTTTCAGAAAATATTTACTTTATCACAAAATTATTTTAAACTTTCTTTTTGACATCGAAAAGGCTTTAGTTTTTTACATACCGAATAACTTTATTTCGGTATCATGATTCCTTTTAAGATAATTACATTATGTATAAGGTAAGGAATAATATTTAGAATACCTAAAATATGACAAATTTGCATTCTATTCAAATCAGTACGAGTATACTTCACGGAGTCCAAAACTATACGCAAATCAGAAGTCCAAAACTAGAGAAATATAGATAGAGACTATAGAGAGCGATTGCGGGCGCCGGTCGGCTCGAGCGCGAGTACTTGCGCCGCCGGCGTATGCGTCTGTGTGCGTGCGCCACGCGCACACACAACTTTACTATACAGGGCCTCTCTGTGGGTTCCGCCCCCGTCAGCGCGACGGCGATAAAGACCTAAAAATCTGAATTCGTGCTTGCCTCCTGTATCGTCTTAATCCTTTAATGATTCCGTTAACGTGAAACTTTAAGTAGACAGGTTTTATGAAGACAATTGGCCGGTGAGCCCTACAATTTTAAAATTTGCCGCCCTTTATACATGGTGTATATTCTATGCTGTTTCTTCCTATCCTAATAGTTTCAATATCAAGCATACACTATCACTGCACGTTCGCTGTTTATACGCCGAAAGTTGCAACTCAAGTAAATGAAGTAAACAAAACAAACAACCTACCTTCACCTTCATTGCCGGCCGCGGCCGGCCGGCTAACCGAAACAGAAATATACATGAACTTCCTGTGAAAAAGAGACAGCGAAAGGCGGCTCGTGCGTAAGGTAACTGTACACTATTCCGGGATAGTAAAATGTGGTACATTATTCCGGGATACTTTGGTTTTTGTCGCAAAATAAGGAAACTATCAGTAAAATCTTAATTTAAGGCAGTATTTTATTAACTATAGATCAAATAGAACCGAAAAAGTCGATTTTCGAATATCTATCATATCTTTTGAAGCCGTGAGGTACCTCCAAACGCGTCAGTCGCAACCACGCAGTGGTTTCTATGGGCGTGTTTGACGGTGAGCTTAACGCGGCAGCGGAACTTCTTAAGGGTTTACTGTGATGCGGGTAAGTTTATTTATATTAAATTTGTATCATAATTGTCTTATAGTTATTAAAAGACATTTATATCATCTTTTCAAATTAATTTAAAGCATATTTTAATTAAAATACCCGCTCCCGGAATAATGTACACCATTTTGACGCGGTGTACATAATTGCGGGAGTATCCCGGAATAACGGAAACACAGTCCGCAATGTTTTTATGTTTTATTACTATTTGCGGTGAAGTATATTTATATATTTGATGTAAATTTATTGAGTAAAGATTACAGATTATAGTGACATAATTACGGTACATATATTTTTTTAGATTTTAGTCTCATAATTGAGTACGAAATGTATACTCGTTGAGTAATACGTGCGAAATATTGGAGTGTGGCATCGACATTAAATTTGTTTTATTTCGGAGGAACAAGGTTATACCGATAAACTGGCAACCTTCCGACGATGCTCCAGGCTATGTAGTCGAGAATTGGTCAGCTCGTCGTCATTGATGATCTTCTTGGCCCTCCTCTCGACTGACTCGAGCGCCGCAAGCTGGTATTTCGCTGAACCATCCCACAATATTCTACACACGACCGGACTTGTGCTTGGTACAGGTCGAGCAGCTGCCTAGGTGTAAAATAATGCCTCACCTTGTTGAGGATGCCCAGCTTTTTTGCAGCTAACTGAGCTTTCGACTCAATGTGCGGGCCGAAGTTAAGTTTCGAAGTCAGTGAGATTCCGAGAAGCTCAAGATGGTCGGTAATCGGAAGGATACATTTCGGAACGTAGGAGTAAGGTGGAATGGGCTCCTTTTAGCAGAAATAAGACACGCCTGAGTCTTACTAGCATTGAACGCAATCAAATTGGCTTCACCCCAATCGGAGACTGCCTTCAGTGATTCGTTCATGCGTTCGACCATTGCCTCCCTGAGTGACTGTATCTGGACTCCACTAGCTCGTGAGTCGGGTATGTAGCTTTCTACAACCGTCGTGTCATCTGCATAACCGAACGTACCTGGTTTCAGTAGGTCGTTTATATGGAGCAGGAAGAGGGTCGCTGAAAGCACAGATCCCTGAGGAACTCCGGCGTTTATTGCCAATTGATCGGACGAGCAGCCATTAATGACAACCCGAATCGATCTATCCCTCAGGAAGTCAGATACCCAGTTACAGAGACTAGTGGGAAGACCGAAGGACGGTAGCTTGCTAATAAGACCCTCGTGCCAGACCCGGTCGAAAGCCTTCGATATATCAAGAGAGACAGCCAAGGCCTCTCCTTTCTTCTCGATGGCCTCACTCCAGATGTGTGTGGCATACGCTAACAGATCTCCAGTGGACCGGCCACGGCGGAAGCCGTACTGTCGGTCACTGAGGAGGTCGTTCGCTTCGAGGTATGCCAGGAGTATTTCGATGTTTTGAGTATAATTGTTATATAATCTTCCAATGTACTAAGAAAAAAATCTTGTTTGTCTTTTAATACAGCCTTCGTTTTGACTGCCGTAATTAAGTACACGACTTTATATGAGTGTATCTTATTCCGGTATGCCTATATAAAGTATATTAAAATATAAAAACACAAAATAAGGTATAGAGACCCGACTATTATGTTTTTAAACTTCCTTAGTTAGCTAAAAATCTTTATACCGCATATTGGTTTGTCCGTCAGTCAGTCTGTCCGTCTACGATTTAGCTCAATCATTATTACTACTAGAAAGCTAAAATTTACATGAGGATAATACATAATAGGATAGACATATATAAATATAAAATAGTACAAATTAGTGTCAATTTTAAGAACGGCCTATAATATTTATTTATTGAGTTCTATTTATTTATATATACATACTTGAATAACGTATCACCACCATATATGTATACGGTGTAGCTCAGTGATCACCAGTACCAAAAAACTGAAATTTTCACGAGTACCGTGCAATTTTTATAACCGGCAATAGCTTCTGGATTGAAATTAAATTTTGAAAAAAAAAACCCCGACATTGTAAAGCGTTTTTCATCAAACATGGCTAAGAACACTCTCGACTAATTCAGCTTTCAAACGAAAAAAACTAATCTAAATTGGTTCATCCATTCGAAAGCGATGCCTTAGACAGACAGTAAAACTTATAACACCCTGTCATTATATCATACAATAGTTATACCGTAAAATATCATATTTCCCATCCCACCCCAACCCATCAAAACATTGCCAATTATAAAAAATACACTCTGTATAAGCATCTATCAAAACGATATGTGCATTTATATATTTATGTAAACAATATTTTTAATTCGTTTTTTACATTATGCTTCAACAACGTGGACTTTAAAGGTATCCCGTAATTACGTACAACGACTCCCGGAATTGAAGCCATACCAAAATTGTATCCCGGAATAATGGGCAAACTAAGGGTTAAGTAAAACAACGGTAATTTCTATAAATTAGAAGTTACGATGATGCAAAATAGTGTCTTAAATCCATCGTAGAAGACTTATCCTTAAAATAAAATAATTAACACGACTAGAAACTTCAAATATTTTTTACAATCCTCACTCAAAGTAGGAAACGTCTTAAGTTCCCGTAATATGGGACAGTTACCTTAACTTCAGCCTGTCAATATTTTTTATGACTAGACTTTCGATGTTGCCTGTGCTGCGATCTTGGGCTGATACACTTAGAACTCCATTGAAATCAATGTCAAAAGTTACATCTATCTTAGCTATGCCTCGCGGGGCGGGTGGTATACCATTCAGGTCAAAAGAACCCAATAGATTGTTGTCTTTAGTTTGCGTTCTTTCTCCTTCAAATATTTCTATAGTCATCGCAGTCTGGTAATCTTCTAATGTGGTAAGTTCTTTGGTGACTCTGCAAGGTATCGGAGTATTCCTGTTTATAACTTGGAACATCATTCCTCTAGCCGCTTCCACTCCCAATGTTAATGGCACTACGTCAACTAGAAGTAGGTCCTGTAACCTTTCATGCTCGTCTCCACCTAGAACAGCTGCCTGTATAGCTGCACCGCATGCTATCGCTTCGTCAGGATTGACAGAAGCTGTCAATGCTTTTCCATCGAAGAATTCAATCAGCATACTCCTTATCTTTGGTATCCTACTACTCCCTCCGACGAGAATAACGTGTTCTATATCACTTTTATTTACTTTCGCGTTATTTAGAGCTTTTTCCACGGGTTTGAGTGAATCTCTGAACAAATCTGAACACAGTTCTTCAAACTGCTCTCTGCTTATTTTCCCATGATAGTCAATGTCGTTACATAAAGAATCTATATCCACGTAGGCTTCTGTAGCTGAAGTTAAAACTCTTTTGCTCGTTCAGCTGCCGATTTCAATCTCCTCAAAGCTTTGGTTTTTGATACTATATCCGTGTGGTACCTCTTTCGAAAATCTTCAGCAAAATAAGCTACTAATCTATTGTCGAAATCCTCTCCTCCTAAACGAGTATTTCCGACGGTTCCTTTAACTTTGTAAATTGATTTTTCATTTATACTCAAAACGGACACGTCGAGAGTTCCACCTCCTAGGTCGTAGATGAGTACATTCGATTCTTGTTTCAAATTCTGGTCCAATCCATACGCTAAAGCTGCCGCCGTTGGTTCGTTTATTATCTTGAGTACATTAAGACCTGCTATAACTCCAGCGGCCCTGGTGGCTTGTCTCTGAGCATCGTTGAAATAAGCAGGAACAGTCACAACTGCATCCTTAATTTTCTCTCCCAGATACGCCTCGGCAAACTCCTTCATCCTGCAAATGATCATACTGCTTATTTCCTCAGGCGCAAACTGTTTTTTCTGACCTTTATACTCTACTAAGATCTTTGGCTTACCGTTATTATTCGTAACTACAAAAGGCCAGTTGTGTAAATCCATTTGTACGCCAATGTCATCGTAGCGGCGCCCGATAAGGCGTTTCGCGCCAAAAACCGTGTTCCAGTGGTTAAAAGGTGCTTGGTTCTTCGCCGCTTCTCCTATGAGCCGCTGGTTCTTCGTAAAAGACACGTAAGATGGCGTTGTCCTGTTCCCTTGGTCGTTCGCAATCACTTCCACTAAACCTTCTCTCCATATCGCTACACAAGAATACGTCGTGCCCAAATCGATGCCTATAGCCACCATTTCAATGAAACAAAGTTAAAAAAACCGGGAAAAAGTTTTTAAACTACTTTCATCACACAAAGTTTTCATACGTCCTTCGAAATTCAAACTGGGAGCCGGCAGCGCGCGGTCCTTGTATTTATACTTTCGCCCAATGGGTATCGAGAATCTTCGCGCGCTAGAATGTTCCGGCCAATCAGAGAGCTCACGTTATAGAAGTTTCTAGACTTGGGTTGCCAGATCAATAAAACTAAATTGTCCAAAATTGTGTAGTAGTTAGTAGGCTGGGTGTCAATTTTCGAGAATTTATGCTAACGTAAATTATGATTATGTTATGAAATGCAACATTTTCGATTGACCTATAAATAACAATTAAGAAAAAACTCAACAAAAGACTTCTTCAATACAAAGGATTGTAGTTGCTTTTTATACTGGTTACTAACCTCTAGAAAAATTTCCATGCGTAAAAAGTGAATAAATATATTGTTTTTTTAAAACAAGAGTATTAAATAATAAAACGATTAAATTATTACTGGGTGTATTTTCAAATATTGTTTAAGAGTTTCTCGTAAAAATGTGAGTTCCAAAGAAAGTCGTGCCCTCATTAAATTTTTACAATTGTGTGTCATCCTGTACAATTTTTTTTAACATGTTCAGTTAAACACATTCTTTAATAAAATCCCAAAATACAATATTAATTTTAAATACTGGCAACCCAGTTCATTCAACCCCGCTATTGACGCAAAAAAGCCACGTGTATCTTTCATCCTGCTCGCACTCGCGACGATAGCATTCATTTGTTTGCTTGCTATCTCGCTCACCCTAATCGAATGGGCTCGCCCAATGCCAAGTTTGCGCAAAAACATCCTTTTCTGGATTACGGTCTGTTGCGATCTTATTCTTAAAAGTTTAGGGCTTAGTTTTGTTTGATCAGTATGTAAAAGGAATATACTAGAAATTTGTAGTGTTTACGAGAAATGGGATAGGTACATTATGAATGGAGTGCTGCGATTTGAAAAAAACATGTAAATATTTACCTTTAAACTAAGCTTATCTCAGGCGGAATAAAATTGTAGTTATATTATGTGTTTAAATATTGAAAACTTTATCAGTTTTCTATCTAAATAGTTCGCGGTTTAATACCGTTAAATTCGTTTCGTAAAAGGAGTAATTAAAATTATTAGTTAAATAATTGTTTTTGGAACATTGGCTTGTGTTGATCTGCAGCATTCAGATCAACACAATTAATATTTCATCAGAATAGTACATTACATCAGAGGCCGGGAAAATGAGGATTTCCGGCCAAGTGGATATATACCGGATAGGGATACGAGGCCGGGAATCCGTTTTCACGCCGAGGCATGTATAGTGCTTTTCTCAAACATACAATGAAATAAATAAAAAATGCTCTAAAGGACAATAGTTTATAGAAAAAAGTTACTTTGCAGGCCTAGGCCTAAAAAATAATGTGAAATCCCTTTACAGTCCTCTCGAGTTGTTGCGCCCAAAAAGCGATACTTCCCAGCCCATTTTAAGGAACGTAAAGACAATATTTCATTGCATGTTTGAGAAAAACAATTTGTTTTTATATAAATCTCCAGTCCAGACGTAACATTCAAAACACAATTTATCAGAAAATAAATTAACGCCAATTTTCAATTTAATTACGAAGTGAGCTGTTATCAATAACTTCGTTATAAAGTCTAGTATTAATTAATGTTATTTGTATTAGGTACGATAAAAGCAATTTTCGTCATTAGGGTAAGCAACGATGTGGTACCTTTTTCTTGAGAACATTACAAAGTTAGATTTATCATGACATTTGAGAACTTTTATAAGAATTCCCGTGTGGTGACGGGTTAAGAATTTCACCGCCCTTTCTTCCCGTGGGTGTCGTAGAAGTCGACTGTGGGATATGGGTTAAATTGTGGCGTAGGCGAGAGGCTGGCAACCTGTCCCTGCAATGTCACATTACAGTATAATAAATAGTACTATCGTACAGTATGGCCACTCCCGCTCCCCTCTGAAAGTGCCACCCACCCCCTCTCGGTTACCTCACAGTTACCGCCTGTCAAAAACGCGAACAGTCGACCTGTCATATTTCACTCATACAAGCATGGTCCGCGTTCACCTACACGAGCTTAGACTGTGTGCTAGGAACGCGCCTCTTTCATATATTTGATCGCCAGTGTCCGAGGTGTGGTCACATTTTGGATTTTTTTCAACCCCTTTTTTGCCAAGAGTGGCACTGAACTTAGTAGTACATGTGCTCTGCCTACCCCTTCATGGGACACAGGCATCATTATATGTATGTATCAAAGACATATGTAACTCCTATAGACAGATAAAGTCCAAGAAAAAACGTGCCTCAAAACCATACAGAATAGGTACGGTGAGCTAGATGGCATTACACCTTTGGGGTACGCTCGGCTAGATGGCGCTAATATTAATATTTGACATTTTAAAACATATCAAGCTAAGAATATGGGCCAAATTGTCAAAACTGAGGTTCAAAAGTTTTAAGCTTGTCTCGAGAGATGGCGGTCTATGCACTGCGATTACACATTTTATTATGACAGTAGCTCTCTATAATACTCGATCCTCTTTGGTATGTATGTATGTATGTATGCATTGTATGTTTATAATAATTCCTAATACGAAAACTAGCATCATAATTTGGTGTTTTGAGTCCACATCTTCATTTCATCAGTAATATCAGTAAGTTAATTGGAGTTCCGTATCACCAGATTTGATCAGATTTATAAAAAATTGTTCCCATCTGGGGGCCGATTTTTGAGTCTCACTGTCACTAAAATACCGGTTGAAAACGGTGACTTGCCTATCAGTGACAATTTTCTGAACTCGAACGCGTGAGACTCAAAAATCGGCCCGCTGGTCTGTCTATGTTTGTTAACTCAACCGTACATCGTTAAATGATTTCAATTTGGCTCCCGTTGTTACGTGACGCAACGCAATACATTTGTTACATTGTTGTAACAACATACTGCAATACATAACCAGCCCAGCCAGCCAGCCTTTTGGGCACGCTGCCTGTTGGTGGCGACTTGCAGGGTGTTTTTGAGTTGTAGGTGTGTGTGTGTGTGTGTGTTTTTTTTTCTTTTTTTTTTTTTAGTATGTACTTTTAGGTTTAGTCAATACATAACATGTTTGAAATACGAACTCTATTCTGTTAGTGAATAAGGACAATATTAGTCCGCACTAAATTAAACGCTGCAAAATATCTGACACGGTTTTTTGCAGACATTATGGACTAAGAGCCCAGTGCCGCCAGACCTTCCTCATTTTTTAAAGGATGAAACTTTAGGATAATGTAGGGTCCATCCATATCGACGTTCAATGTCTTAATATTACCTAGTTCGGCCCGTCGGCTATTTTTTTGCTTTAAGTTTTTTTTTAAACACTTATTATTTATTTTATTTGGAGCCTGTCGTGTCCCACTGCTGGGCAAAGGCCTCCCCCCAATTTTTCCACTTCTCTCTATTCAAAGCCGTGTCTGGCCATTCCTTCAAAAAGGAGTCCAGTTCGTTCCGCCATCGCTGTCAGGGTCTGCCAGATCCCCGATTCGAGTTTTCGGGCTCCCACTCCGTGGTGATTCTGCCCCACAACTCGTTCGGCATCCGGCAGACGTGACCAGCCCAGTCCCATTTTAGCTTGGCCGCCTTCCGAGCTACACCGATAATTTTCGTCTTGGAGCGCAGCGTGGTGTTCCGGACTCGATCCACCAATTTGACACCTAATATGCTGCGCTCCATGGCACGTTGGCAAACCCCGAGCTTGGACTTCTGAGCTTTAGTCAAAGACCAAGTCTGTGCACCGTAGGTCAGAACTGGGAGTATGCATATGTCCATGAGCTTCCGTTTGAGTGTCATCGGAAGATTACCTTTCATAAGATGTTTCATGGACCAATAGCTCCTCCAGGCGTTTTCAATCCGTCTTTCGACCTCTTTTTCCTGACGCGCCTGGAAGGAAACTAATTGGCCCAAATAAATGTACTCTTGGACATATGCAATTGGTTCTCCATTAATCTCTATGCCATGCGATGCACTGTTAGTCATAAGCTTGGTCTTTGACATATTCATCTTTAGTCCAATCTCGAGGCTTGCGGTGCTTAGTTCTTCAAGCATTTGTTGCAGCTCGGAAGCTGTTGAGGAGAAAAGGACAATGTCGTCAGCGAACCTCAGATTAGTCAATCTGCGATTGCCGACGAGGATCACTCGTGTGTCTGTCTGTCCGTTGTCACAGCCAATTTTCTCCGAAACTACCGAACCGAATGACTTGAAATTTGGCACACATATGTAAACCTGTGACCTAAAGACGGACATGTAATTTAAATTAAGAATATTCAATTACAGGGGCCACTTTTGGGGGTAACAGTGAAAATTAAAAATCAAAGTTATCATCATCATCCTCCTTGCGTTATCCCGGCATTTGCCACTGCAAAGTTTCTAGAACTATATTCATGATAATCATCATTTCCTGATCATTTACGCCAGCCGTAAGTTTTACCAGACGCTTGAAAGTCTGTGTTATTTACCCTAATTTGACTAATTTCTCATACCACGGCCGGCGCAAATGGTCAGGAAATAATAATGATCATATCCTTACAGTCTTTTCTAACACATATATAAAAACCAGTCTTGAGAATTTAAGGAAAGTTAGTCTTTTAAAAGAAAACCTTAATTTATGGCAAAAAAATGGCCGACTGGTCGAACTAGGTAATATGTGGACATTAAACGTCGATTCGAACTCTACATTATCCCAAAGTTTCATCCTTGAGAAAATGAGGAAGGTCTGGTGGCTCTGGGCTCTTAGTCTAATGCGTGTCCTATATTTTGACAGCTACACTTTTGCGACCAGTCCAACATAAGTTGGCAATGATTTTGACAGCCTTGCCGGTGCAAATGTTATTTTAAACGTCAAAATTCGATAAAATTATAACGTTTACTTTAAGTCAGTTTTCACATTATCCAATTTCAAAAGAAAAAATCCAAGATGGCGCCTGTAATGTATGGGATATCGGTCCTACATCCGATATTGGATATCGGATAGATGAAAACGTCTTCAACGGAAGTCGACAAGATTATATAGTCGACTAATCTGTCTTCCACAAACTCTGCCAGTGATGAAATCAGACCCTTTAGCACAACTTGCCTTGTCGCGCGCGAGTCTAATATACATCAAGCGCGACTTCAAGTATGGACTCGCGCGCGACAAGACAAGTTGTGCTAGAGGTGCCCCTCTAGCACAACTTGTCTTGCAGGGGTATATTAACAATCGCTGCAGGGCTGCTATCCAAGAGGTAGTCTTCATATCCAATCTCTCATCTCTGTGATTTTGACACAAGGCTCTATGACAATTTTTTTTATAGGTACCACGTCGGTGGCAAACAGGTATACGGCCCGCCTGAGGGAAAGCTGTCACCATAACCTATGTACGCTTGCAACTCAAGGGGTGTCACATGCGCGTTGCCGACGCATTAGAAACTTGTACACTGCTTTTGAATACCTTGGCAGGGAGCTCATTCCACAACCGGAGCGTTCGCGGGATGAAATTCCTCTGAAACCGCATGGTACGCGACCATTTAGGTTGCAAGGTGTGTGGATGAGCGCCCTGTCGATGGCCAGCGGTGCGATAATGAAAAGTGGGCAATGGTACCATGTCAAACAGTTCTTCAGAACACAACCTATTGTACAATATGATATAGTTAACTAACCTGCCTTCCGCCAACTCTGTCGGTGATGAAATCAGGGCTGTTATCTAACACCAGATAGTTTTTTTAATACTATGTCGGTGGCAAACAAGCATACGGTCCACCTGATGGAAAGCGGTCACCGTAGCCTATAAAATAGTCCTCATAATTGGCAGTGTCCCCCACCCGAATTTCTGTGATTTGGACACAAGTCTCTGTGAGATGATATACTTGACTAACCTGCCTTCCGCCGACTCTGCCGGTGATGAAATCAGGGCTGTTATCCAACACCAGGTAGTCCTCATACTTGGGAGTCTCCCCCTCCCGAATTTCTATGATTTTGACGCAGGTCTCTGTCAATAAGATGGCGTTCACATCGTCGAGGCGAGAACGAAGGTTTTGTAGGTTGACTGGAAAGTAGCAAATCGTGTTAGTAAAACATTTCAGCATACAGACGGTGAACCAAATCTTGTTTATTTTTATGAAATAGGCAGCAAACGAGCAGACGAGCCGCCTGATGGTAAGCAGTCATGGCCGCCCATGGACATAAGCAACATCAGGGGAGCCACTTATGCGTTGCCGACCTTTGAAAACCCTAAATACCTGCTTCTTGAAGAACCCCATATCATAGCGCAAGGGAAACACCTCAGAAGGTAGCTCATTGGTAGTAAACAAGGCGGCAAATTTTAAAAATATAGGGCTCACCGGCTAATTGATTCTTTAATCGAAAATGTAGGGGCAAAGTTTTAATTCCCAAAGAAATTTGGAATTTGTCGCCTTTTTACCGATGCGAAGTGGATCTTGGCCTCCGACCATAAACTCCGCCTTTCGCTCCTATCCTGTGCGATCTACCACTCAGTCACTTGAAGATCTCACTCATTTAATATAAGCTAAAAATTGGTGAACATTAGACTCTTTGTTCGTCGCGACATCTATTGGCAAGTAGCAGTACTAATAATTTACGCTATTTGACGCGTGATTGGCGCTAGATGTCACTACAAATAACCCGCATTTACGTATGGAGTTACAACTCTACCCTTACTTATTCCTCTATGGCCACAGGTAATCCTTTTTGACCCCACGATCCTCTCCCATCCTCTCCACATGGCCGAGCCAGCGAAGACGAGCAACCTTACTCCCGCCGATGACTATGGAATCGCCCCATGCGCGGATCCAGGGGGGGGGGTCATTACCCCCCTGGAGCCTAGGTTGGCCATACAAATATACCACGTGACCCCCCCCTCCCCCGGGGCCTGGGCCTTTACCACGTGACCCCCCCCTGGGCACGAAGCTGGATCCGCGCTTGAATCGCCCATTAGTTCTTCCATCTCTCTCATTAGAATAAAACAAATAAACTTACAATTGGTGCACGTCTTGTTAATCAGATACGGGACAACGCCGTGCGGCCATTTGCGTGTCTTATAGAATTCTACGTTCTCCTTGGATAACTCCACGGATTTAGGGTTCCTGAAATGGTCATAAAATTCTACTTTAACCAGCTACAACGTGGCAAATAAAAGTAAAAATGTAACTATTTTTTTAGGGTTCCGTACCAAAAAGGTACTGTAAAAGGACGGGGTCACATTAATAAATATCTCGAGAACTACTTATCAACTTAGGAATAGTTGTGAACATCATAAACCTCTACAAATTGAAAGTAATTATATATTTTTCCCCTCACTAGCTCGGAAACACGTGTTTTGTCCTTAAATTCCAGCGGGTAAAAACGCATTTTATCCACTAGTGCATAAAGTAACTTGACCTTGAATGTAGTCATTTTTTCTGCTTTAAAATTGGTAAAAGTGAGTGAATCTAGTGATGACGATGATTTATACCACCTGTGGAACTACTGGATTCCCTTTTGTCAGCAAGTGCCGCAAACCAGGTCTCAACGACGAACTTGCGACCATCTCCAACGTATTTTCGCCACTCCGTCCGCTTCTCCGCAAGCTTCTCCCAGTTTAAAAAAATATTTAGCACTAGTAAGAATTGCATTTTTTAGTGTAAATCTGGCCCGCCTCTAAAATTTCTTCAAATTTCGGCCCCCAATGAAAGAAGTTTGCCCACCAGACCCTTTAGCACAACTTGCCTTGTCGCGCGCGAGTCCATACATTAAGCGCGACTTCAAGTATGGACTCGCACTCGCACGCGACAAGGCAAGTTGTGCTAGAGGGGCAGATGTCTTACCTGTTCTTAGTTTTCGGTTTCTTCACGACATCCTCCTCCACAGGTGTTTCTTTAGATTCCTGGGGTTCTTGGGGTTCCTGGGGTTCCTGAGGTTCCTGGGGTTCCTGAGGTTCCTGGGGCTCCTCTCTTGGCGCCATTTTTAAACGTTTCTTCTGCTTTTTACCTTTTCTAGAGGTGAAAGAAAGTTTTATACTTTGAAACTTTATTTTAGTAAAGTACAGCGGGGCAATCGCGACTGGGGGCAATTGTAACTGTCGTGGTTTGCGATTTTTAGGGTTCCGTACCAAAAAGGTACAAAAGGAACCCTTATGGCGCCGCTCTGTCGGTCTGTCTGTCTGTCCGTCACATTGCTAAATATCTCGAGAACTACTTATGCAATCGATTTGAAATTTGGAATAGTTCTGTTATGAACGTTAACTGTATATTTTTTTTATGTTATTAATATTAAATATAGAAAATGGCAAGTGGGGTATCGTTAGAAAGAGCTAGCTCAAATTGTACATATCAAAACTATTTTTTAGAATATTTTTGTTGTGGAAAAAAAGAATTTTAAAGGAAAATGTAAAAAAATATCGCCCCCCCCTTATCTCCGAAGTTTACCGACTAAGAATAAAATTAATGAAATTTAAATAAATACAAAATTTTACGTAAAATATCTTCTTTCAAATAGAATAAAAACTGCCGAAATCTGTTAACATTATAAAAAATTATATACATCATACACTACAAACACATAGATGGCACCACAATTAAATGCCTTGTTGCCATCGATTATTCGTAGATTGGCGTTAAGTGTCACTTTCGAGCCATAAATCTATGTCAAGTGACACTTAACGCCATCTACAAGTATAATCGAAAGTTACAAGACATTTTTTGTGGCGCCATCTATGTGTGGTGTAGTGTATGCGCGTTCTTAGGCGGTCGCATTTTAATGTATGGGATGGTAAGATCTTCTTATATTTAAATCTATGGTGAAACACAAAATTTTTCACCACACCAATAATCAGGACGTTCAGTATTTCTCACCTTTTCTCACTCTTTTCCTCACTCTTTTCTTCATTATTTTCATCACTGTTCACTTGATTTTCCTCACCCGTTGAGGAATAATCTCCAAATGCTTCAGCAGAGATTTTCTTTGCCTTCTGCTTTAGGGGTTTATTGCGCTCTCTATCAACACACGTTAAGTTAAATGACAAAATAGTACATTACGATATTAGTGCGGAAAAGAGTAAATTTGAACCGAGTAGAGAGTGCCATAGCACAGTATAATAAAGAGTACTAACGTACAGTATGGCCACTCCCGCTCCCCGCTGAAAGTGCCGCCCACCCCCTCTCGGTTACCTCACAGTTACCGCCTGTCATATTTCACTCATACAAGCATAGTACGCGTTCACATACACGAGCTTAGACTGTGTGCTAGGAACGCGCCTCTTTCATATATTTGATCACCAGTGTCCGAGGTGTGGCCATAGGCTACTTTTTGTCTCTTTCTAACTCGCGAGCGAAGCCACGGGCAAAAGCTAGTTGAAAATAATTTATTTCTCATTCATTAATTGTCAGATGCGACAGAAACATCGGCCATGTGAAATTAACACGATCGCGGACACTAGACACAGTCATTTTATTTTGTCTGGCGAACGAATTAATAGTTATTTGTTATACAAGGGGGCAAAGTTGTATTTTAACGCCGGTGGAATTGAAAAACGAGCAAGTGAAAGGATTCTATAGTTGAATCATGAGCGAAGCGAGTGGTTCGAGAATAGAATCCTGAACTTGCGAGTTTTTTAACACACGAGAAGTGAGTGTAACACAAAACTTTTCCCCTCACTATAGCGAGGAAACTACAACGCAAAAACTGCGTTTATCACTGCTTCCAGTAGTTCCACAGGTGGTAAATCATCTTTATTACTAGATTCAACTACTTTTATCAATTTTAAAGCAGTTAATTTGACTTTATTCAAGGTCAAATTACTTTACTCACTAGTGAATAAAATGCGTTTTTACTCACTGGTATTAAAGGACAAAACACGTGTTTCCGAGTTTCCCTCACTAGGGAAAAATTTATTGATACAAAATTGGATTGGATTACAGCCTGGCAAAAAAGTAGAATAATAGAGGCGCCACACTATGGAAACCGTTAATATGCATGTAAGTATATTGAGTCACTTTTGTGTGAGAACAGTAAGTTTGTATTGTTATGATATAAAAAAAAATAGTTCCATTATCATTTTGCCAAGCTGTACTTTGAATTTAATTTAAAGGTACAGCGGGGCAAATCTCGACTGGGGGACAAATGTAACTGGTTAATTTTTTCCATGTTTTACAATGTTTGCATTATTAAATAGAGTGTCCACCGGTTATAAATGGAAGGCGTGTTCAGTGGATACATGTGGAACTCAACATCATAGTGGTAATAATGAAAAAAATGGATCAGTTACAATTGCCCCCCAGTCGAGATTTGCCCCGCTGTACCTTATCTTTTAAGTTATTGATTTGGTCTCTCACCTTTCCTTAATTTTTGGCTTAGGAGACTTTTTCGCTTTGACTTCTTGGATTTCATCAGACGCTTCTACGGCTGGTCGTTTCTTCTTCTTCTTACCCCTTACACCAAAAAACATGACATTAATGTATTATACAAAACTTACAAAAGTAACTATCAGACATCAAATTTATTCTTTAACTATTAAATTCCCAAAAATGTCTGTGTTCGATACCAATATCCGACAGTACTAGAGAAGGCGTACTTTGATATTGTGTCTTTTATATTTAAATGATTACAAATTGTAGGCACTAGGTGTGTGTGTGTGTGTGTGTGTGTGTGTGTGTGTGTGTGTGTGTGGGTTCAAGTAGGTACTTGCCACAGGCGTATTCAATACAAATCGCCCGGCATATGCCATTTCTCACGTAAAAAGTGCATCCCTAAGCTTCTTATACCCAAAGACTCACCATTCCTCACTGCCCCGACTTTCATCCGACTCCTCCTCGGAGTATCTTGCCCGGGGGATTCCTTCCATCGCTGTCTTTTGTCTGCGCGTCCTCTTACCCTTCCTTCCATCAAACATGATATCAGTAACAGCACCATCTAGGACTGATTCTTAAAAGCACATCTTTTTACTTATTTCTACGATCGCAGAGTTTACAAAGGTACTTTAGTTTAAGATTTTAGTAATGGGGGAACCAGGTAAAGACTCAAAACATGTTAGAAGCATTCACATACAATACAATACAAATACTCTTTATTGAACACCTTGATATAATACAACAAGGAAGCAACACGAAAAAAGGTAAACAACAGGCGGTCTTATCGCTAAAGAGCGATTTCTTTCAGACAACATTAAGGTAGCGGAAATTGATAAATTTACATTATGTCAGTAGGAGTCAGCAAATTCGAAGAAATAAACTTATCGCACAATACAGACTAAAAATATAAAATACATAAACATAAATACATAAAGGTAAATAACTATATACATAAATATATTAATAAAATATATAAAAATTTACATGTTGTTATAAAATATGACGAGGAAGATATTACGGATGAATGTGGAATGAAGTAAAAGACGAAAACCGAGGAAGAGATGGATGGACTTTGTGAGACAAATGAAAAGATAGCAAGTTAATGATGAGATGACGGATGACAAAGATGTATGGAAGAGGAAGATTATGCTGCGCCTGTAGTGTGACAGGCCACACTCACACTAAAACTCCTGACCATACTATATAAGTTGCCGCTAATTGTAAAACAACACAGAATAAACCTATATTCCATACAATCGACTTGTCCTTTAGTCCCCCACATCACATGACGACCCTGCCAGAATTTGTATGAAATATAGGTTTATTCTGTGTTGAATTACAATTAGCGGCAACTTATATAGTATGGTCAGACCCCGTAGCCGAATGGCATTTCTCCGACGCCAAACGAAAACGAAACGTAGTCCGGCTCTGTCGCGCCAATACGCAAGAGCGATAGGGATAGATATCTACTAGCGTTTCGTTTCGTGAGCGTTTGTGCCATTCGGCTACGCACGCTGGGAGTTGTAGTGTGAGTGTGGCATGTCACACTACACGCCGACCCAAAGTAGCTTGGATAAGGGCAAGAGGACGATGAAGTTTAAGATAAATCTAAAGACTGAACAAAGGATTTCCGAGTAAGTAACTTTCTAGCCTAACTTTTTTTGCAAAAATCTCTATCTGTTTACCAGTTTATTGTTATACTATGGGAACTATAATTGCGTTAGTTACAAATTAAGACAATCTTTCAAGTTTGGTCAAGACAGTAACTTGATCTGGCAAACTGTTATACTCGATCGTCAGGATGCAGACAGCGTACTTAGAAATAAAACTATAATTGCACATGAATGATTTATTGACTGAAATCTCACCTGTTTGATTCAGCAGCTTCGCGCTTGGACCGCTTTGTATCTCCGTCTTTTAAATCTAATCTCTGTATCTGTCGTTTCAACGCTGGGCTCAAAGCTTGTCTCTTCTTTCTATCATGTGGTTCAGCTTTAGTCTCATTTTGAGATGTTTCATTGTCATTTTGCGCTCTCAAGTGAAACTGCGGGTCATAAATACGCTTGCTGAAACCACCGCCATGTCTGGTAGACTGTACGATGTACGGTCGATGTTTTGTGCTTGGAAAAGGTTTGTTGACTTTAGTTGAAAAATAAGGCCTGTTGCAGCCTCGACATTGCTGTCTCTGGTATTTTTCGACAGATTCTGATTCAGTACAAAATGCTGTTAAGTTTCTAGTGGCTTGATCTACCATATTTTGAGCGTATTCTGCTACAATTTCAATTATTCCATGTATATCTACAGGTTTTTCTGTTGTTCTTAAGAGGTCTTTAGATACATTGCAATGTTTCGCTCTAGTATTAATTAAAGCTTTGTTAGATAGCTTGAAAACTTCATCAACTATCTTTTGGATATCATCTGCAATATCCAAGTTTTTCAAAATTTCATCTGTTTCGTTAGGTGCGTCGGTTGGAGAACTTGGTGGTGGAGTTATGTCAGGATTAACTCTTAAGCTTCTAGTAGTTTCTAGATCGACGGATCTTTTCCTTCTTTTCACAAGCGGGATGCCAGGGTACATGTGGCAAAGCTCTATCTTCTCTTGGCGGTCTCTCTCCCTGCACTCTGGGCCGTATATGATCTCTATCTTGCGGAAGTCTAGTTCGCTCGGACCGTCCCATTTTTGCTTCGTGTCCCGATCCTTTAAAGAGAGTTTCACTCGTACACAATGTATAATTTTTAATCACATTTCAAATAATACATGTTAAAGTTTTTTTATAGAGATGGTTTGTTTTCGTATCTCGTAAGGTAAGGTATAAGGTTACTCGGTAAGGTAATTTTGAAAGTGTCTTAGATTATTAATCTAAGGGAAGTACAATGAAAAGAAATTCAAAGCGTTTTAAGCTCGGTAAATTCTGAAATTATTTGCCACAGTGTACTGACGGGCAAAACATGTCACCACATCTTTTCCTTTCCTCCCGTGGGTGTCTCAGAAGTCAACCGTGGGATTTGGGTTCAATAGTGGTGTGGCGATAGGCTAAGCTACCAGGGGCCCTTTTCTCGAAGCTACAAGTTACAATTTACAAGTGGTAGTCAATGTCTAATTATGACAAGTTTAAAGAGACACTGATTCAAACTTTCACGATTTTTACACATATTTAAAAATTGCAAACGGGACTTAATCGCGTATTTACTATGTTTAAACACTATGTTTTAAACACTAACCTCCGACGTTTCAAGGACGGCATTGTCCCCGTGGTCTCGGAGCAGACTCAACATAGTGTTTAAAACATAGTAAATACGCGATTAAGTCCCGTTTGCAATTTTTAAATAAGTTTAAAGAGACTTCAGCTTGTAACTTTCAGGTTTGAGAAATGGGCCACTGCTGTCACAAATTTTTCGTTTTCTTTCAACCCTTACATTTCTAAGTAACGCTAAAACTTGAGCAGTTTCGTGTGCTCTGTCTACCCTATTTGTGAATATACCGGCATAAAATTTAAGTACCTATGTATGTTTATTAAATTACCTTAAATATAATAGTCCTGTGTCCATTCTTGCTAAAGTCCCGGTCCCCGAAATGCATGACGCTGTTGATGTCATAAGGCAGAGCGCGGAGGGGCGCCGGCAGAGCAATGTCTTTCGTGAAAAGCGGGATGGCGTCTAAAACAATAACATTTCTTCTACAGCTTAGCAAATTGTTACACTCTAACGATGTTTGTGGAACCAGGTCGGTGTCTGCGGGCAAGTTTGTTGTGCCGAGGGTCACTAACAAATAATATAATACTCATACGTACTCCCAGGCGAACGATATCCCATGACCCTATTTGAGTTTCTTTTATTTAGCTGAGGCATATATGAATATTAATAAATAATGGCGGGTGGCCAAACCGTAACTTTTTAAAGTGATTCCCATACTTAAGGGAAACTTCTTGGAACACCCTATGGGAAACATTTCACACTAACTACTACGGAGATAGATGTCTTCACAAACGCTTTCCCTACATACTCAGCAGCCTGCCCACTGACATCAGACAGGAAGCCAACAAAGTTAAAGGTAAAAAGCTGCGTAGTTACCTAATAAATTGCGTATAAAAATAGTTTATCATAAGTATTTAATGATATAGATTATTTTATAATATTTTAAGAGAGTAGAGACTGCACGATCCCACAGTCAAACCGTGGAAACTGTTTTGTGGGACACTGTACTTGTATATGTTAATAAATAAATAATAGTTATTTGTTATACAAGGGGGCAAAGTTGTATTTTCACGCCGAGTGTGGAATTGAAAAACGAGCAAGAGAAAGGATGCTATAGATGAACCACGAGCGAAGCGAGTGGTTCGAGAATAGAATCCTGAACTTGCGAGTTTTTCAACATACGAGAAGTAAAATACATTTGCACTCGTGTGTAACACAAAACTTTTCCCCTCACTATAGCGTGGAAACTACAACGCAAAAAATGCATTTGTCACTGCTTCCAGTAGTTCCCCAGGTGGTAAATCATCTTTATTACTAGATTCACATACTTTTATCAATTTTATAGCAGTTAATTTGACTTTATTCAAGGTCAAATTACTTTACCCACTAGTGGATAAAATGCGACACACTATTTAATAATGCAAACATTGCAAAACATGAAAATGGACCACACCAGTTACAATTATCCCCCCCCCCCCCCAGTCGAGGTTTGCCCCGCTGTACCTTATAAAGAAAATAGGTACATCATTATGTATACAATGAAATATGCAGCAGTTACGTTAGGTAGGCATTTTATTGCATCAATTTAATATTATAAATAATAATTTCTTTATCAAAACTTAATCTTAACACATAAATTATCTTATCTTCCCGGACAAACCAACATTTAGAAATAATAGGAGACTTTGACATCAGATTATAAATGATAGATTAATTTAAAAACAAATAAACATGTTTTAAAATAAGTAAATAGGAAGAAAAATACAAAAACGCAATATACATCGTGTAGGTACATAAAATTATGAAATGAAATAAAAGTATCATTTTCATCAACATCATTGAATATTTTTATTATTCAAATTCATAATTTTTTAAAGATCTATTCTACCATAATCAGAATCAGAACGCTTTATTTGTAAAACGTAGGTAGGTCTTAGGTCTATGAATGGTCTGAGGAACAAACTAAGTAGGTATGTTTTGCCGGTTGGCATACAAATTGATCCACAAAACCACAAAGTGATCAAGTTTATACACGTTAAAATTTCGTGAGACATGTTCAAATAATTAATGAATATCTGAGTCCACGGAGTTTAGCCGCCGCGTGAACTTCTATAAGTATGCCTGAAGAGGAGCCTCCAAATTGGCCCGAAACATGTCGCAGCAATAGCGATATAATAACGTAAGTACAACCGTAGATTCATTAATTATTTGATCAAGTTTAACTTCGGAATGTGGTGAAATCAATCAAAATATCAAAATATTTAGTCAAGTATATGTTTTTTTTGCTTTGTACGACCCGGCAGCCGCCTTCCTTATACTTTAGTTGAATACAATAAATCACCAGAACCATCTTTTGAACAAAAGAGCTGTCGAAATTCACAATTTTCAAAACCTTACAGAGTAGTAACTTTGTGCAAATGACACAAAGTCAGAATAGGCACCGCCGTAGGCTCATCAGGAGGTGACCCGGCAGCTCCAGCTATATCTAAATGAGTATACTTCACATTCCTATCTTCCAGACCCCCCACTTTAATCAGGAACCCGGCCGCGAGCTGATGGTGACGAGCCTTCGTATCCATATCCACTTGAATCAGATCATCACCTTTGCATTTACCATCATTGACTGTCAGATCTTCTGGTCTAATCACAGACACTTCTATGCCTTCAGCGACCCTGGTACCGCTAAACTGAAGACGGTTAGAATGATTTGTAGCTCTAGCAGCGAAATTATCCATTGCTGCTACATACCCTCCGTAGCAAGCTCTAGCATGCCCAGTCAAAGTAGCTATAGTATAAATATGTGGATTTATATGCTTATTAGCGACTTCTCCCAGCTTGAAAAGCGCGTCAGCCATCGCGAATCGTCCTTCAGCGTCTGTGTTCGTCACTCTAACAGTTTTACCACTTCTGGAGACTAGTAACTCATCAGCTACGTAAGAGTCTGCTCCTATAGAGTTCCTACAGAGACAGAGTACTCCGATAACCTTGAGATGTGTTGGTTTAAGTATGGAGCAGGCTTTTAGGAATCCAGCGACAGATGCTGCCCCACTCTTGTCTCTAGACATTCCAGCCATTTTTCCTGATATCTTAACATCAGCGCCGCCCGTGTCATATGTAACGCCTTTGCCAACCAACATTATAGTTTCAGTAACCCTCGCTTCATTTGAAGGAGTATATACAATTTGTAGCACACAAGGCTTATGCCTTTCTACGCGACTGGAAGCTCTAGAGACGGCCGCTAAAAGCGGAAATTCTTCTGCAATATATTTCTCATCATCAAAAGCAGTTAAAACTACGTTACTGCATCCATCAAAAGACTTCCTTACATAATCTACTACTTTTACTGGTGACATTCTTTCAGGATCCCCTCCAGCGATGTCTCTAGCGACAATCCTAGCCGTTTCCAAAGCAATAGCATTGTTCACAACCTTTTTAAAAGCTTCCGTGTTTTTCTCTTCAGCATGGAACCCGATCTTGTAGAAGTTATTCGTTCCTCCGCGTTCAACTACATGTAGAGGTTGATATAAAGCTTCAAAAGCGCCAAGGATAGATACTAATTGTCCATCAGGGTAGTCTACACAGAAAGGTATGATCAGTAAAGGTTTCTTGATACCAGCGCCCAATGCCCTCAAAACTCCTTTCTTTGCTGCTTCTTTCACAACTCTTACATCATGATATGGTGTGATCTTTCCGGTCGGTGCCATTATAAGTCTTTTACCACTAACATGCTCACAGTTCCAAAGAGTACATTCTTTATATACGTGTCTGTCTAGTTTCGTTATTTCTTTGACATAACTTCCGATGTCTCTTGAGAGAGGTACGTTCTTTTCTTCTGGATAGAGAATGAGTATAACCCCATCATAGTCGATCGACTGTACATTGGTTTCTATAAATATATTCGTGTCTAATTTATACGGACTCAGCGCCATGTCTTTTCTTCAGAGCGACTAAAAAACAACTGATATCTCGTGGTAATTAAGTATTTAAAACAAATTGTGTTGGAGATAACTTTGTCACGATCTAGTCATTATCAGTGACTGTCTAAGATATGTTTGATATGTAGATATTGAAAACCAACTTATTACTGCTGTTTTATTCAAATCCTGGTCTAACTTGATTTATCAGAAGAGGTGGTTTAACACAACTTGCGTTCTGGCGTGCAAGTTCACATTTAGGTATAAGTACTTAGTACAGTGCGACTTTCAATATCGTGTAACAAGTTGTGCTAGACCGACTTTGCCGTTAAATACACAGTAAAAAGAAGTGCACAAGTTCCAAGGAGGGTTCGGGTTGCCAACGACTCAAAGGACAATAGATGGAATAAGTCAGTTCCGTAATCTCCCGTCATCAGCACACCGCACCCTCGTTGAACTCTGGCAGCCTTACTCACCGGCAGGAACACAACACTATGAGTAGGGTCTAGTGCTATTTGGCTGCGGTCTTCTGTAAGGCGGAGGTACTACCCCAGTTGGGCTCTGCCCTAGATTCGAGCGAGATGATATCCGCTGTGCTGTCCCCTACCACACAAACCGTACCGTCTAAATAGGCCCTAAGTCTTTGATCAGGATCTTTTTGCGACAGTCACACCTAAGAATATTAGCAAACTGCAAGCAGCAAAATTTCACGAACTGCAAATCTATCTTTGCATTTCTTTACGGATCTACTCGGAAAGGTTTGCAGGCGTGTTTTTGTTTGTCAAATATGTCTGATATAGAAATACAATCACATGATAAAGCCCTATAATTAAACTGATATGTGTACTTGTTGCATTGACAATGTTTAAATATTAAGAAAATAATTTGATTTGTTCCCTAGTTGTATAGATGGCAGCACCATCTCTCTAGCTGTACCGCAATCCTGTAAAGCATTCGTATAGGAGGTGCAAGCACACATTGCTGGCCCTTAGAGTTGGTCAAAGGCGCCTAGCCTTATCAGAGATAACATACACTATAGTCCTGCGGCGCTGGCTATATTTTGGGCCCTAAGTTAAAAAAATATTAAAGTCGATTTTGTTTTCGTTTATAAATACATTGATAACATATAAATTTAACATTTCGTTTTGGGTCACATTCCTAAGGTGCTTTTTTAGTAATTTGGTAATTTGTGGTTATAATTTTTAATTTGACCTAATGTGGTAAAAAAAATATTCGAGAGAAAAAATGTAACTGTATTGCATTTAGAATGATATTTTTAGCGTGTATACGTAGTTTGGGTCAATTTACTCGAGTGCTATATGACAATTTGTCATACCTAGCGAAACAGACACAAAAAAATATTCATGTTAAAAAAAATAAGAAACGTCGCATTGCCTCCTTTAAATATATCAATAAACTGAAATTGTGTTTTCCTACTCCAGTGCTTGATAAAATTTGCGATAATTTAGCAAAAATAGGTTTTTACCATTCCAAAAAAATATTAAAGTTACTAGAGTTCTTATCTTATTAACTAAAAAGACAAGATAAATAAGATTCGTGAATTTGGGTAAGTTTAATAGAATGCTTCTAAAAATAATACGGTATTAATATTTGCGTTCGATCTAGTCAAGCGAGCGCAGTGACGCGGGTAGTGTAGGTATTATGATACCGACCGCGCGGCCGTGGCGCGGCAGCGGGGAAGGGCAATGACCTCTCTCGACATTCGACAAACCGCATGTTGTGTACAAAACGCCAAAATTTATTTCAACTGTGCGCATCACGCTATATGCTAAGCCTGAAAGGGTTGTATTTGATAAGACTACTAGAGTAACAATTTTAACTTAATATACCTATTTTCCACATGCGTCAGTAAATAATTTAATTTATAAATAATAAATTTAGTATACATCGTGGAATCTACTACTACTACTGCCAAATAAAATAATGCGATTTATCATCTAAGTACTTTAGACTTATATTTAAGCGTGTCACTCACTATGCAGGTAGCTGACCGCTTATCTTTCAATATGAATCCACATACATAAAATATATATAATTCAATGAGCTAACACACGCGCCGCCGATTATTCATATTTTATTTTGAAGTACATGTGGGGATCGACGTTGGTACGAGATCATATTATATCGTAAAATGGTGAGGAATTTATATGTAGAAAATACAGGATTATAAAGCAAAATACAGGATGTACTTTTTATAACCGGCAATATTTAACGTGGTGAAGTCATATAACTGATATCGAATACAAAACACTAAACGCCCAATGGACTTGCCTCGCGTGACGTCACGTAGTGTTTTTAGGGTTCCGTAGTCAACTAGGAACCCTTATAGTTTCGCCATGTCTGTCTGTCCGTCCGTCCGCGGATAATCTCAGTAACCGTAAGCACTAGAAAGCTGAAATTTGGTACCAATATGTATATCAATCACGCCAACAAAGTGCAAAAATAAAAAATGAAAAAAAATGTTTTGTTAGGGTACCCCCCCCCCCTACATGTAAAGTGGGGGCTGATATTTTTTTTCATTCCAACCCCAACGTGTGATATATTGTTGGATAGGTATTTAAAAATGAATAAGGGTTTACTAAGATCGTTTTTTGATAATATTAATATTTTCGGAAATAATCGCTCCTAAAGGAAAAAAAGTGCGTCCCCCCCCTCTAACTTTTGAACCATATGTTTAAAAAATATGAAAAAAAAATTTTATAAAGACTTTCTAGGAAAATTGTTTTGAACTTGATAGGTTCAGTAGTTTTTGAGAAAAATACGAAAAACTACGGAACCCTACACTGAGCGTGGCCCGACACGCTCTTGGCCGGTTTTTTAGATAAAAATTAAACGAAATCTTTCCTCAAATTACTATTAAGCCAATCTTATCCTATCCTACCTGTCGTTAAAACAAAGATGAAATAAAATAACTTAATTCTTTGCATGTTAATTTGGTTAAATATAACTTATATATTTTCTTTAAGAATATCATATACTTTTAAATGAGCAATTCTTGTATATTCATTTATTTATCAATTCTATATTCTATTCTATTTTTCTTTATAATATAAAGCTGCAACCCGATTGACATTTTTCCAAAAATAGCCAGGAGATTTTGCAGGTGGCAGTATTTGGTGTGGCTGTGGTAGTATAGAGGTTGATCTTGCGACCCCGGAAAAATCCGACCGTCGGTCTACCGGTTCCGGGTAAAAAAATGTTGAACGGTCTGGCCAAACGGCAGGAGATAGCCGGGGGGTGCTCGACCAAAATGTTATAGAGGACCCTGGCCCCGTAGCCGAATGGCATTTCTCCGACGCCAAACGAAAGCGATACGCCGCTGGCTCTGTCGCGCCAATACGCAAGCGCGATAGAGATAGATATCTACTAGCGCTTCGTTTCGTGAGCGTTTCGTGAGCGATTGTGCCATTCGGCTAGCCACCCTGGGCAGTTTTTGACGCCGCCATTTTTTTTTTTTCAAGATGGCCGACTTTTTTTTAAGATTTTTCAAGTTTGTCGTAGAGTGCTCAAATTTTTGTTGTAGAATCTCCAAGAGGCCTTGATTGGAATGAAATAAAAAAAATTGAAAAATACTACAAATGTGAGAAAACTGGCCACTTTTGTTTTGTATGGCAACTTTTAAACGGTAAGAGATAGCCGGGGCTGCTCGACCAAATGTCATACAGGGTTTTAAGTAGAAAAAAGTGTCATTAAAAAAATCAATATGGCTGACTTTTTTTTTTTGAAAAATTTCAAAATGGTCCTAGCGCGCTGAGATTTGTCACACGGGTGGACGGCCACCCGAAGATTAGCTTCGCTGAAATTTGTTATGTAGGGGTTCTCGGGGTTGGAAAATCGATCTAGCGTAGCCTTAGGTCCCGGAAAACGGCGAATTATGGAGTTTTAATGAGTTTTTCTTTCGCGTTAGTAAACGTTAAATATGGTCGTTAATTTCGCCCCGCGCACATCGGCTGCGCTTAGCTCAGTCGTACGAGGTCGGTTTAATGTTCGCAGACAGATTGCAGGTGTCAGGGTTTCGAATCCCGGCCAGAAATTAAGTTTTAATATTTTGTTTCGTTTTTTTTTTGTTCTTGTATTTATAAGTTTTTTTTTTAAAGACGTGATATAATAAAATAGAACCGAGCGAAGCTCGGTCGTCCAGATGTTTTAGGATATTATTTATTGATTGGCTGCAAGAAATGCCTAGGAGTATTGGCCGAACGGTAATTTGTTAGAACCTACGTAAGTTTTAACTATGAAGTTCGTATGTGCACCATTATAAACTCTACTGGTTGAATAGAATCGTCTTCTAGACAATATCACATTATGTAAACATGTCAGTTTGGTTCAGTTCGTTTGCCTGTGCGGTCGGCACAAATATACATTGGAAAACTATCTAGTATTTTATTTACTGTGTCCACGGATATTTCCAACTTGGTAGCAGATCATGCAGTAAATTTTCTACGATAGTAATAATTTTCCGAAGTGTTCGCGTGAAATTTCATCAAATTATTTTTCAAAAATTTTTGCAACAAAAACAAAAGATGGCATCTGCCAGTCAGAATGTTTTCATCGAAAAACTGTCTGGAATACAGAATTATTCATCTTGGAAGTTTATGATGCGGATGGTGCTTATCCACGATGATCTTTGGGAATGTATAAGCACGCCTGAAAATAAAAATGAAGACGCGAAGAAGCAGGAGAAGGCGCTCGCGAAAATCGCCTTAAACGTACAGCCTTGTGTGTTTCCACAAATTAGAAATGCCAAGACGGCTCGCGAAGCGTGGAGTAACCTGCAAAAGGCATACGAGGACCGAGGCTTGTCACGACGGCTCGGACTGCTACGCACATTGTTTGCCATCAAACTGAGCGAATGTGGTAGCATGGAGGTTTACGTCAACAAGGTCATGGATATATCGCAACAGCTGAGCGACATCGGGAAGGCATTGGAAGATGACTTCGTGGCCGTGATTTTACTCAGTGGCTTGACAAGCGATTACGACCCGTTGATAATGGCTCTAGAAAATTCGAACACGTCACTGTCAAGCGAAAATGTCAAAGCCAAATTGCTTCTAGAAAATTCAAGACGCAATGAGAAAAATGAAGATGCTACGGCTTTTGCAACTCGGAAAGCACGCAACCCAATTAAATGCTTCAGATGCAAAAAGAGTGGACATACCAAGAAGGATTGTCCAGAAAACTCTGACGGCAAGAAGAGTGGCATGAAAAGCCAGACGATGCTTACTGCATTGGCCGCAGGAGCCAACCGTGACGTTTGGTACGTCGACAGTGGTGCGGCACAGCATTTCTGCAACGATCGCAGTTTTTTATCAGATTTTACTACTGATAAATCAAAGAAGGTATACATCGCGAATGGTGAAGCCTTATTGACAGCTGGGAAAGGAACTGCTCAAGCTTTGTTAAAGGACAATAGTGTGAGATCTATAAGTAATGTATACTTAGTACCTAAATTGTCTGCAAATTTATTATCTGTTAGTGCTATGGACAGGAAAGGTTACGAAATTGTGTTTCGTTCTGGCGTGTGTAAAGTTTTAGACAAAGGGCAGGTTTTAGCTACAGCTACTTTAAGGGATGGTATTTATCAACTCGATGCCATCGAAACTCTTTCTGCTGTGTGTAGCGAGCCATCTTCGCAGGCTATGTCTTTGTCTTTGGGTACAGGTGACAGCGTAGCGGTGCCGACTGCTGCCGTGAGCGTGAAGCAAGCACCACAGATCCCTGCTACTGAAAGCCAGTCAACACAACAAGTTTGGCATCGACGTCTATCTCATCTGAACGCCCGCAGTATGGAGTTACTGAGAAAAGGTATGGTCACTGGTATTTCTTATGACAACAATAATTTTGAGTCGTGTGTTTCCTGTATTTTAGGTAAACAGACTAAGTTGCCATTTCCGAAGAAATCTGAGACCAGGGCTAAGGAAATCCTTGGGTTAGTTCACAGTGACGTCATGGGACCACTACCGTGTCCGTCCATAGGTGGGAAAAGATATTTCCTGTTGTTCATTGATGACTTGTCAAGAAAAACATTTGTTTATTTTCTTAGGCGGAAGGATGAGGTTTTTGAGATGTTTAAAGAATTCAAAGCTCTCGTGGAAAACCAAACCAATAAGAAAATAAAAGTTCTTCGTAGTGACAATGGTGGTGAATATGTCAATTCTAAATTTCAGAAGTTCCTGAAGGCGCATGGAATTCGACATCAGACCACGGTTCCAAGGTCATCAGCTCAGAACGGAGTCGCGGAGCGCGCGATAAGAAGCGTTACGGAGAAAGCCAGGTGCATGCTTCAGGAAGCAGGCTTGAAAAAGGAATTCTGGGCAGAAGCGGTTAACACCGCCGTCTATCTTAAGAATCGCTCTCCGACTAAGGCTGTGATGGGCAGTACACCAGAAGAAAAGTGGACAGGTAAAAAGGAGAATCTTAGCTACCTGCGCATTTTTGGCTGTCAAGCTTATGCCCTTCAGCACAAACGGGACAAACTGGATCCCAAAAGTAAGAAGTATATTTTTGCCGGATACTGTGACGACACAAAAGGTTACAGACTGATAGATCCGGAGAACCCGAAGACTGTCATAAAAGCTAGAAACGTGATTTTTCTAGAACATGCTTTTTGGAATGACACTTCATCAGATGAGTATGACAGTTCACGTTACACTCAGATTAGTTTGACGAACAATGTAACTGTCGCTAATAATACTCAGGTGCAACCCGCTTTACCCGTTTTACCCCAAGAGCCCGCAGAAATATCTGATGAAAACGCTCAAGATAACAGCGTCATTACAACAGATGATTCTGAGAGCAGCAGTGAGACCCCAGATGACCCTGCGGATGAGACGTATGTCCCAGGAGATTCAACACTGGAAGACTTTGAAAACTCTACGGACGGAACGAGTGAGTTTGAGTCTGCTAATATAGCAAACACTGTATGCAGTGACACAGGGGACCCTCAAACAGTTCGCGAGGCACTGAGTGGCCCGGATGCGAGTAAGTGGAAAGCCGCGATGGCAGAAGAGTATAAATCCTTCATCGATAACAAGTGTTGGACTCTGACTGACCGCGATGCGAAGCAACGGCCTGTCAAATGCAAGTGGATCTTTAAAAGAAAGCTTGGCCTCGATGGGGAAATACTGAGATACAAAGCGCGCCTTGTTGCAAAAGGTTATACCCAGAAATACGGTATTGATTACGAGGAAACGTTTTCTCCTGTAGTAAGATATTCCACTATACGTACGTTACTAGCTTTAGCAACGGAACATAACATGAATATCGAGCATCTTGATGTAAAAACGGCGTTTTTGAATGGAGATTTAAAAGAAACCGTTTTTATGGAGCAGCCAGAAGGCTATAAGATTAAGGGCCAAGAAGATAAAGTTTACAAGTTGAATAAGGCCATATACGGACTGAAGCAAGCTTCGAAGTCTTGGTATGAGAAAATAAATGGCGTTTTGACAAACAAAATGAAGTTCAAACGTTTATCTTCCGAACCTTGTGTTTATGTCAAGTCGAGCGGGAAATCCATTATTAAGTATAATTGCGCTCTATGTTGATGACATAATGTTGTTTTCTTCAGCTGATTGCCGAGATACGGCTGGAATCAAAGAAGAATTAAAGAAGGCCTTTGAAATCAAAGACTTAGGGCCAGCTCATCACATTCTTGGAATGAGGCTTTGCAGACAGAATGACGAGATTACTCTAGACCAGTCAAGCTATATTAAGAAGGTGCTAGAACGATTTCATATGTCGGATTGCAAACCTGCGCGAACACCTATGGAAACAGGTCTGAAGCTCGTGAAATCTACAAAGAGAGATTGTACGCACGACTACAGAGGCCTGATAGGATGTTTAATGTACATAGCGGTATGTACGCGACCAGATATTGCGCATGCTGTCAGCTCACTCAGCCAGTTCAACGACGCGTACGACGAGAACCACTGGAAAGCGGCGAAACGCGTTCTTCGCTATCTGAAAGGTACGCTTAATCATTGTTTAACTTTTCAGAAGTCAGGTTTAGACATCGTCGCATATGCTGATGCTGATTTTGCGTCAAATGAGGTCGATCGCCGATCTTATACCGGTTTTGTGTTCAAAATCGGAAATTCTACGATCTCATGGGAGAGTAAGAGACAAAAGACAGTCAGTCTGCACTGAAATTGTGTGCTAATTCTATGTACCACGCCAGAACGAAGCACATCGATGTACGGCATCACTTCATCAGGGAAATCGTTGAGGAAGGTACTGTCATCTTAAAATACCTATCAACTGATGAAATGGTGGCCGATGTTTTAACGAAACCGTTAGCAAAAGAAAAACATGATAAGTTTGTTAGTCATTTATTTGTATCATTAAATAAGTGACTTGGCTCTAAGCAATATACTATATACTTGTGAAGGTATAGTTTGTTTTAGATCCGTTTCATGTATGTTTTGACTATTTGTAGTTTTATATGTTACGGATACTTTACGAAATTTACTGATACCTTTGCTATGCCTATTTTTGTGTTGTAGGTTGTAGGTAATGTTTTGTTTTTAGACAGCGGATGTGTCTAATGTATTTGCTTAGATTACTATGTGTTTAATGTATGTGATGTACATGAGTTTATATTGGTTCAAGGGCCAATGTTAGAACCTACGTAAGTTTTAACTATGAAGTTCGTATGTGCACCATTATAAACTCTACTGGTTGAATAGAATCGTCTTCTAGACAATATCACATTATGTAAACATGTCAGTTTGGTTCAGTTCGTTTGCCTGTGCGGTCGGCACAAATATACATTGGAAAACTATCTAGTATTTTATTTACTGTGTCCACGGATATTTCCAACTTAATTAACAAAAATTACACAGTCAAAAGGTTAATTGTCATTAACCATTAAAAATTAATGAACGCCAATTGTCATTAAAGTTAATGTATTTCGAAAAATAACAAACAAATTATCATCGTAATTAAAGAAATCGTCACGGTGAGTTCGTGGGTGAGCAGTATCCAAGATAGAGCTGACACTGAGCTGACACTGGCTCGGCTGTACCTAGTAGAACTCAGGTTTGGTACAATATAGAGATTATATAAAGACACGCTGTTTTGGTACGACTCATCATGATAAGCGCTTGGGAAAGTAGTACCTAAGCTTTAGCTCATGCTGAACCCTGAGTCCTGTTAGCGTAGCCAGCGTTTTTGGGTATCTCTTTATGATATCACTGCATGATTTGTTTTGTTGATTTTTACGCTGGGTGACGTTTGCTCTTAACGCGGTTGTACAAAATGGCCGAGGCGATGCCTGTCACGGACGTCTGAAAACTGTCACGACTTCGAAACTAGCACAGAGAACCTCCTATAGAGTGGCAGTCTTGTATATTTGGTTCGCGATACGAGTCACCAGTGTTTGGGGTGCGAGGAGCGGGCGGGGAATGTGTTAAGCGCGCTGTGATTGGCCGTTTCAAGGACGGCGGGCAGTCGCGCCAGATGAAAAGGGACAGAAGTATGACTGTCCCTCTACTGACGCGTAAGTGGCCAATGTAAGTTGACCTATGCCGGCTCTGAATAAATTATAAATATGACTTATTTGTGGAATGTAATGCCGTCTGTTTTTAAATTTGAGCTTCTTGTTACCTTTCCACACCATTTCACACTACAGGTGGACATCTTTAAGGCATCAAAATACCCTTTTCCAATTTTTTTGTGCGAAAAACACGCGCTGCTTTCGGGTCTGTTACTTGGTCGATACTGATCGGGCACGGCGAGCGCCCGCGCTTATATCAGTGCAAATACTAGGAAGGCTGGCCACCGCGAGTCGTCTTGTAATAGATGTCTATAGGAGTTGGTGGAGGATGGTGGCGCCACTGTGCCCTTGTTTACATTGCGCTCTGTGTTTTTAAGTGATTAAAAATGTTTACCAAGAGAAAAAAGTGTTAATAAAGCAAAAGTGTGAACAATAAAGTGACTATAAATCGTATGAATAATAAGACATCACTAAACTATTGACAATAAAAGGTGAAAACTACAAAAATCCGTCCGGAACTAACGATCACCTACGTACCCACCCTACATAAAAAGTGATTGACTATATGTGCAAAAGTGACAATTAAGAAGAAAAATTTAAATAATATTGGTTCGTGACAGTTATCAAAGTGATTTAAATAAGTGAAATCCAATAAATGACTTAAAACTGCATTTATAATATAAATCTAACGACATTATTGATAACAGCGCCATCTAGCGATTAGTGTAGGAACAATTACAAGAACCACCAAAGTAAAGTATAAGGAACTTTCTACCTGTTCGATCGCTGATCAATAACAAATTAGTCTTCAATTATCTCAATAGAGGGCGCAGATATCAAAGTCAAAGCAAAATGAGTGGACTAGAAAAACTGTTAACAGATATGAGAGCTGAGATGCACGAAAAATTTGCAAACATAGAAAATTCCATAGCCAAATCCGAAGAAAAAATTACGGCCAATATCATCAAAATTATGGATGAAAAATACAGTAGTTTACGCGGAGAAGTGAACTCTCTGCACACCATAACAGAAGAACAAGAAAAGAGAATAAACGAAATCGAGAAGAAATCAGTACAAAAAAACCTGGTATTTTTCGGCATAAAGGAAGGTGAAAAATCATATCTGGAATTGGAAGAAAAAGTTTGCAAAATTATGAAAGAAAAAATGAAATTAGATATATCTGCGTCACAAATAGAGTCTATTAGAAGAATCGGTATTAAAGGGAACAAAACTAGACCAGTATCCGTTACTTTCACAACCCTAGGCACAAAAATAAAAATTTTAAAGAATAAACAAATGTTAGAAGGGTCGGGCGTATATATTAAACATGAATATCCGGCAAAAATATTAAAAATCAGGGAAGAATTAAAATCGCAACAAAAGATTGAAAAAGAAAAAGGAAATGAGGCTTTTATTCGCTACGACAAGCTTATAATAACAAATAGTAAGAAAAAACCAGTAACAAAAGAGCACCGTCATCATCTCCGCAGCAATTACGTGACGACAGCACTGAAACAAGGGAGCCAGTCAAGACGACGAAAAAACACAAGGTCAACAATCTCATAACGGAATACATGAAACCTTCTGAAAGTACGAGCGAAGCGTCGGACGGCAGTATGATGGCATGACATAAAGAGGCCCCCTCCCCACAAAAAACAACCAAGCACAATAATATAGAAAACTCTATCCAACCTCCCAATACGGCTGGTCACCGCGGGAGCGTCAGACCATCACCCTCCACTCCAAAAATAAATGAATTGAATAAAAATCACAAAACTGAAAAACTTTACATCGCAACACTGAACGTGAGATCTCTACTAGGAACAGGCCGCCAGGAAGAACTCGAGCACGCTTTAAAAAGTATAAATTGGCACATACTAGGACTCTCAGAAATAAGAATGAAAGGGACGAATTTGCAGGAACATAGAGACTATATGCTACTATATACAGGGCGAAAAAGCGGTAGGAACGGTGTGGGATTTATGATAAAAAACGATATGAAACAATACATCGTTGATTTTAAACCTATATCCGACAGAGTAGCAAGATTAGACCTCGTGATAAAAAACACCCAACTCAGCATTATTCAAGTATACGCCCCTACAAAAAAAGCTCCCGAAGACCATCTAGAGACATTTTATAACGACATTCGCCACGCAATGACAGATACTTACGCAAACATGCTCATCATGGGAGATTTTAATGCGAAGATTGGAATGCCCACCCCTGAGGAGAGCGCTGTTTCAGGGCCATGGGGATACGGTACCAGGAACTGTCGCGGTAAAACCCTAGTGGACTTCTGCCTAGAGCATGAATTATACATAATGAACACTCATTTTAAAAAAAATCCAAAACTTCGTTGGACATGGAAGTCGCCTGACGGAAAAACTCATAACGAGATCGACTTCATTATAGCTCGAAAAAATAATATGAGAACTATACAAAATATAGAAGTTATAAATACCACTCACCCGACGGATCATAGATTACTTAGAGCAACATGTTATTTATTGAAATCGGATAAAAAATCTAGAATAGCGTATAAAGGTAAAATGAAGGAATATAATCCACTAGAAAGAGAGTCCTTAAAAAACATATTTCAACTAGAATGCCCCGAATCACTTTCATACGCCAATATCCAGGAAAGTTACACAAAAATTAAAAATATGATTAAAAACTGCACTCTAAAACTACCACCAGAAACTGCTCCAAAGTATATGAACTCTATTGTTACAGAAAAAATACAAATACTAATAAATGAGAGAACAACATTAAAAAATCAAAAATCAAAATCGGCACAAGAAAAAAAGAAGCTTAAGCAGTTATACTCAAAAATCCGCAATAAACTGAAACAAAACAGACTTCGCCATCGAATGAAAATTATAGAGGAGGAACTTTCAAAAAGAGGATCCGCTAAACGAGGAAGCAGACGCTTAAATGACCATAAACTGTGGATCCCCTCACTTAACGATGACACAGGACAAAAACAGACAAACCGTAATAGCATAATTAAAATAGCAACTACATTTTACAAAACTCTTTACTCTGAAAACAAAGACTCTACTCTTAGAGACACACAAAGAACATCGTCAAATATAGCGCCGCTATTAGAAAGCGAAATATCTAATGCTATAAACGCATTAAAAAATATGAAAAGTCCTGGCGAAGATAACATAACCAACGACATACTAAAGGCAATAGGAGAGCCCTTAACCCCTCACCTGACTGCTCTATTCAACGAAATAATTAAACAAGAAAAAATACCTGAAGAATGGGAAACGTCGACTATTACTTTAATATTTAAAAAAGGAGATCCGTGTCAAGTTAGCAATTACCGGCCTATAAGTCTGCTCCAATCAACTTACAAGCTATTTACCACCGTAATATTAAACCGAATACGGAAAACTCTAGATTTCGAACAACCTGTTGAACAAGCGGGCTTTAGACGCAACTTCTCGACAATTGACCACATTTTTACTCTACAACAAATAATAGAGAAGTATAGCGAATACAACAAGCGACTCTACATAGCTTTCGTGGACTACACGAAAGCTTTTGACACTATCTCGCATGAACAGCTATGGATCGCTCTTGAAGAACAAGGTATCGACATTAAATATATAAACATTCTGTCAGAAATATACAGCAAGGGAAAATCTCTGATTAAACTAGAAAAGAAAGGAGAGTACTTCGAAATTAAACGAGGCGTGAGACAAGGAGATCCGGTCTCACCGAACCTATTTACGGCTCTCCTAGAGTCCATATTTCGAAGACTAGACTGGCAAAACTGTGGTATTCCTGTAAATGGCGAACGACTTAATCACCTACGTTTCGCAGACGATATTGTCTTGATGGCAGAGAACCACGACGAGATACTATACATGCTGAAAACTCTACAACATGAAAGTATAAAATGTGGTTTGGAAATGAACCCGGAAAAGACATGTATTATGAGTAACAGAGACGATAAACCTACAACAATATTATCATCCAAGCATATAGAATATGTCAAGGAATACTTGTACCTGGGACAAAACATAAATGCCAAAGATCGCGATCCAATCCAAGAAGTCGAGAGACGTATTAAAAAAGCCTGGCAGGCGTACTGGTCGTACAAACACATTTTTAAATCTAAATTGGACATAACCTTAAAGAAAAAAGTTATGGATTCCGTAGTGACGCCTACCTTGCTATATGGATGCCAAACATGGCCTATAACTAAAGAGCTAGTGCACAAACTCAAAGTGTTTCAAAGATCAGCCGAAAGAAGTATGCTAAATCTCAAGTTAATTGATAGAGTACGCAGCACAGATATCCGACGCCGCACTAAGATAATAGACGCAGCGGAAATGGCTTGCAGATTAAAATGGCGATGGGCTGGACACACGGCTCGCACGAGTGACGGGCGCTGGAGTGAGAAAATTCTGCACTGGTACCCGCGCGGCTTCACGCGGCACGCGCACCGCCCGCGGGGGCGCTGGCGAGACGACATCGTCGCCGAGGCGGGCATCACCTGGACGAGAGTGGCCGCCGACAGGGACGAGTGGCACAGGAGGGAGGAGGCCTATGTCCGAAAATGGACAGTCCAGTAGATATAAGAAAATAATTGTATTATATAAATTTAGTAATATTTGAAGATAAAACAATAATCGTAACGCATGTATAAATAAATAACTAATTAATTACATATAAATATATTATAAATAAATACATTAAAATAGAAAATAAACGCAATGAATGATATAATTCCATTATACAAATACACAGGTTCTATTATCTAATTGTTAATTAATGTAATGTTAGTTAAGGATATTTAAATAATATAAATAATCTTAATCAAATAATTTATAATATGCATGGAATGTAATCGTCATTTAATGTGATCTATTGGAAATAAAAGGCTTAATTATTATTATTATTATTATTATAGGAGTTGGTCTGTGGAAACTAGTCTCCAAAGTACTATATAAAAAGTTTTCACAAAACAACAGTTAAAGCTTTTGAAATGGTTGATACTGTAGGTATCTCGAAAATAATAGATACATCATTTCCTTATTGAGGAATTATACTATGAAATAATAAAATCATCCCCTATCAAAAATAAACACGCCAGTGTTAAAGCCTGTTAAAGGTATGGCAAAAACCATCGTTTTGAACTATGATTTTAATATATATCCATAATTTTAAACAGGCCTATCACAGCTCTCGTTAAATATTACTTAGATACGAGAGACTAATACGATTGGTCGGCCGAAGGCAAGACAACTCATTGTGATTCGCTGAGACGCTGCTGCAAAAGAATACAAATAGATAAACCTTTTCATTAAACTTAACTATCTTATAATTTAATCTGGGGGCACGGCAGTACCCCCGCCAAGTCGAGCACGAAGCCAACACTGCCGTACCATCCTTTACTGGAACCATTTCGCCGCATTTTCAGGCCCCTATTTGAGAACCTCTGGATAAGACCGGAACGCAGAAATTTTCGTCGTCTAGTAAGCTATAATAACATACTTAAAACTCAAAATTGCAAGTCTGTACGTCGCAACACGGGTGGATAGCCGCCCCAAGATTAGTATACAAAAAGAAAATTTCTAAAAATTCAAAATGGCTGCCTTTGAACGCCAATTGAAATTTGTATGGAGGTTTTTTTTAATCGCCATAGCTCCGTAACGGTAGGAAAAAGGTTAAAGTGCTTGAACTAATGTTGTACAGTTATATTAGGTCCATCGAATGGCATTTACAAAATTTCAAAATGGCCGACTTTGAATTTTTTTTTTTTCTTCGGTCCGAGCGCGGTAAAATTTGGCACGTGGTAAAAACGGGGGCCAAAAATAGGAATGAGAATTTTTTTTTTGGAAAAGTCAAAAACGGCGGCGAGAGGGGACAAAGTCTCCGAGATCTGTATGACATTTGGTCGAGCACCCCCGGCTATATCTTACGATTTAAAAGTTGCCATACAAAACAAAAGTAGCCAGTTTTCTCACATTTGTCGCATTTTTCAATTTTTTTTTTATTTAATTCTAATCAAGGCTACTTGGAGATTCTACGACCAAAATTAGAGTGCTCTACGACAAACTTGAAAAATCGTCTAAAAAAGACGGTCATTCTGAAAAAAAAAATGGCATTGTCAAAAACAACCCAGGGTCCTCTATGGCATTTGGTCGAACACCCCTTGGCTATCTCCCGCCGTTTGGTCAGGCCGTCCAACATTTTTTTACCTGGAACAGGTAGACCGACGGTCGGATTTTTACAGGGTTGCAGGACAAACCTCTATACGGCCACACCAAACACTGCCACCGGCGGAACCTCCTTCTGGCTGTTTTTTGAAAAATGTCAGTCGTGTTGCAGCTTTATATTACACTAGCTTTTGCACGCGGCGTCGCTCGCGTTAGAAAGAGACAAAAAGTAGCCTATGTCACTCTCCATCCTTTCAACTATCTCCACTTTAAAAAATCACGTCAATTCGTCGCTCCGTTTTTCCGTGAAAGACGGAGAAACAAACGGACATACTTTCGCATTTATAATATTAGTATGGATAGATAAATGTAAGTAAAAAAAATATATACGTATTTTGATTACCATTTTTCTAAGGTAGGGTTAAATTCGAAACCAATTGAGGTAATGTCGAAAATCTGTAAAAAGGATACTAATGCCATATAATGAGAATAATTACAATAATGGCTACCGCAGTCTCACCACCTGTGTTTGCACACACGCGCGCGCACACAGACACACGCGGCGGGGGACTTTGTTTTATAAGGTGTACAGATATATTATGCCGCCGTGCGCTTCGTGTCCATTATAAATGAAAATTAAGGAAAATATAGGAAATAATATTCAAGTTACAATTTATTGTTTTTGGGTTTTATATCCATTTGCATCCATAAATATTTCCCGTCATAAAAATTACACCCTGTATTGTGGAACTAAAAACTGAAATCAATAGTTACAATAATATAATCACGGTGTATGAATAGGAGCGCCGGATCGAATTAGGTACTTCAATATCGGGACAAAGGGTTCTGGAGTTTCGAGGATTTCGTAGGAAATGTAAAATAATAGTGCATTAGGGTAATTCCGAAAGTCGTCTAATTACGAAAGTCACATAAAAATCACCATTATTTCCATCATATCAAGATTCCCTCTTCGGAATTACCAGAGCATTTTTGTCATTCGGAATTACCCTAATGCACCATAATAAAAATTTACGATAGTTTAGCTAGTTTACTTCGTTTATTTTAGATAGTAGACCTTTACGTGTTTTCGACATTTATAATTGGTCTGTTTTCGTTACTAATGTAATAAAGTTCTTAAGGTTACCTACTATGTATAAGTTTTAATTGGGAAGACTTACAAAAAAATCGGGAGAATCCCGCCAAAGCCCGACCCTCTGGCAATCTTAAATTATGTATGACTGCGCACGAGAAGTAGGTACCTACGCCTCGTGTCACAGCGCGGCGTCGCGCCAGCGGCATGCGCCAACCTGATTGGCTATCGGTTGCGCGCCACACAGCGCAAACATTTAAAATACTACTCTATTGCGTTGCGTTTTATTCTGCCAAATATTGAAAACCCATGGATGAAAGTGACCCAAATTAAAAATGATGACTTAATATCATTTTATAATAATATAGACGTCAACTTATTAACATGAAATTTTTTTTCAGGCTTTGACAGGGTTTTTATTAAAAAAAATTTTTTTTTATATATAAGCAATGGATAAAATGTGACACACTTTAAGAAAATATATATATAATAATGTCCTGAATGGTATAAGACTTCACTTACCAACTCTAATATTTTGTTAGGTGTTTTAGGGCCAATATTAGACATTTTTGAAATATCTTTTCAAAAGCCATAACTCCTTTATTAGAAGCTTAGCGTACACGATGACAGGAGCCACCAGGCCTAGAACATCAAATAGTCGAGCTACCGATGATAAAATGTTCCTTTTACTACACGGTCGGTCATCGGAACTAACCTGGAATTTGAATACGTCTTCACCAGGATACCAACGTAGACCCAAAATCTTCAACGTTGTATCATCGTCGAAGGTGACACTTTTCGACAAATGTAGCTCTGTTGGTATTTCTTTCAGAACAGCTTCAGAATTTGACGACCACTTTGCTAGTTGGAATCCACCCTTTAAGAATAAATCCAGCAGCTCTTTAGTCGCTTGTACAGCTTGGTGTTCATCAATAACTGAACTGGCTACATCATCCATATAAACATCACGAGATGCAATTTCTTTTGCGAGTGGGTATTTGTCGCCTTCATCATCTACTAACTGTTTGACAGTTCGCAGCGCTGGAAAGGGACTGCTGCGTAGACCGAAAGCTACCCTATTATATTGAAATATTCTTATAGTTTCTTCAGGATTAAACCTATAAAGTATACGCTGATAAGGACGATCCTCCCCCGTACGTCAATACACAGATACATTTGACGTACATCAGACGTAATAGCTATAGCAAACAATCTTAGGTTTAGTAGAATGCAAAACAAGTCAGCTTGAAGACTTGGTCCTGCGTGAAGAATGTCATTTAATGATAAACCGCTTGTGGTCTGTGCACTAGCGTCCAGCACCACTCGAACCTTTGTAGTAGTTCTGTCATTTTTGACAATTGCGTGGTGGGGTATATGATAAGCAGCATTAGACTTATCATTTGGAACTTCAGATAAATATTTTTTATCAATGTGTTCACGAATAACTTCATCGTAAGCGGGTTTTAATTCTGGTACTGCGCGGAATTTTCTTTCAAGTGCCAAAAACCGGCGTTCGGCTGTCTTGTAAGAATCTCCTAAATTGCTTGGTTCCAATTTAAATGGGAGTGCTACTTCGTAACGTCCATCTTCTAAACGCTTGACTGTATTGTTGAATATATCTTCAGCCTTTTTCTCGTCAGCATTATAAATCATGCCTCCATCTAAATCTTCAATTTCCCAGAATTTTTGCATTAGATTTCCCACATCAACTGAAGTAAAATATCCTGCTGCTGAGTAGGAAGTGTTTACTGCGGGAGCATCGCCTAATATGATGTACCCCAGTGTAGTTTCCAAGGCGTCAGGAAAACCAGGTTTGTTTTCAATCTTCTCTGACATTAACAATTTGGTAAATAACTTGACACCAAGAAGTACGTCAATTTCACCTGGAATCGCCCAGAGTCATCTGCAAGATGTAAATTATCAAACAGATCAGTTGTAGATTGATCAATATGACAGGTAGGTAAATCAGGCGTGATCTCGTCTAAAACAAGCGCTTCGATAGTATATTGACGATTAGGATCATATCTTGACCTAAAGGTTAAGTTGACAGTTCCTCGAATGGGTTGCGTTATTGCTGTTCCACCTAATCCATTTATTGAAGTTACAGGGCTGCTGAGTACATGAAGACCCAAACTCTTGCAACACTTCAAGGTAACGTAATGTTTCTGAGATCCTGGATCCAGCAGACACCTCAAAACCTTGTCCTTGCCGTTACGTCCACTAGCGAGTACCTTAGCAGTGGCGAGAATCTCCGTCAAGGGTGATTTATTCTGTCCCGATGCCGAATGCGTGCATACAGAGGCACTGTTGTCCTTAACTGATGAACTTGTGCTAGCTTCACTATCATCTTTAGATGAGGACTTGGACTCGTTTCTATTCAATGCGGGCTTTGAGTTATCGAAGTGCAACATGGTGTGATGTTTTCCCTTACATTTACGACAGGTTTTGTATGAGGAACATTTTGATGCAGTATGGTGCGTGTTTAGACAATTAGTGCACGCGTGATTTTCCTTAACGAAATTAAATTTTTCGTTAGGCGTGAGTTTCACGAAAGAGTTACAATTATAGAGTTGCGAGTGATCATTACTCTTGCACAAAGCACATGGGTTTTCGTCCTTATGCCCTTGCGTGCTAATATACGCCTGGGGCGTCCGAGGAAGTGGAGCTCGCACGCCGCTAGTGCTGGCAGCGGATACGCTTTCAAGCTTAGTTGGCGCTCGTTGCGATGTCCGATATAAAATCTTTACTTGCTCTCTAACGAAACAAATGAATTCATCATATGTAGGCATCTTAGAAGAATTCCGAATAGACATCTCGAAATTCTTGGTGGTGTCCGAGTCTAATAACTTAAGACCCAGGTGAATGAAAATAAAATCACTTAAGTTTTCGAGCTTGAGTTGTTTTATTGCTGAAATAGTAGCAGCAAACGAATCAATTGTTTTTTCTAAAGTAGATGCCGAAGGACCGTTGACGTTGACAGGCTTCATCGAAAACAGCTGGTTTAAATATGACGTAGCCAATGCGCGTTTGTCATCATATTTCGCGATTAATGCTTCCCATACTGTGTTATAGTTTTCTGCGGCAGGTATTACTCCAGCACAGATCGACTTAGCTTTATCTGTCAGATGACTAAATAAATAGTGAACACGCTCAGAATCCGTAAGGTTTTTATTCTCATGAATAACACGTTTAAATGTTTCATAGAAGAAAGGAAAATTTTGAATATCTCCATCGAAAGACGGAAGATCAATCCTTGGGATTTTAATGGAGTTGTCCTTACAGGAATGGCTCGAATCCCTGGATGTCGGGGTGCTCTGAGAAGGTGCATCAATTTTTCCAATTTGGGTTTAAAGATCTTTATTTCTCAGAAGAATTACAATTCACTTGTGTGAGAAACATATCATTTAAAACAAAATGCTTATTAACTAAGTGAGCGCGTAAACAAAAACATTTATATTTTGTACATTTATACACAACAACGCAGGTAGAATCAAACATTACCACTTGGACTACGCTCGTTGCGCGAGCGCACCTGGAGATAACAACTATACACGGATATAAAGCAAACCGTGATGTGTTTAAGGTCAAGTACGCTCACGGTCAGTACACAATATACAAATGCATACCTAATCTTCTTTTTTTTTTTTTTTTTAATGTTTTTTGTTACATCATTATTACCTATATGATTTATAATTTTAGTATTTCTTATTTAAATATTTTAATTTATTATATATATATATATATATATATGTATATATATTTTTATTGTATTGAATATATTATTCGAATATCATTTTTATTATGTTATGACAAGGATCCATTGAGAAACATAGTTTATATGATATTAAGATTTATTATATTTTTTTTTTGAATATATATATATTATTAAACCTATGTCTTTTTTATATTTTGTCATGCCTTATTTTATTACTTTTCAGTATTATTTTCGTAACTATGCAGGCAACTCATTAATAATAATAATAGCATTCGTTTTAATCAACTTACTGTTAATAATTATATAAAGAGTTCAATTTTATTACAACATTAAAAGCACAAACATTATTTTACATTTGTATAAAATAAGCTGTTTATTTATTAAATAATTTAATTTATAAATGTATGCATATATTATACTTGATATTAATGTATTAGACTGATTTCGAGCTATTTTATTTCTATATTATTCAAAACATGCTGTCTTAATTTAAGCTTAAAACTAATGAAAGACTTCGTGTCTTTTATTGTCTTTGGCAAATTATTATAGATTCGGGCACCTTCGTTCAAAATTGATTTTTTTCCATAATTTGTTCTTGATGGCCGTAGCAACAAATCGTTAGCATTACGTAGCTTGATTTTTTGCACCTCTTGTTTCTTTTTGAAACTTATTTGTGAAGTGATAGTCTTTTTCAGTATTTTCCGGATGAGAATACACGTGTAATAAAAATAAGTTTGTTTAATAGACATAATTTTTGTCTCTTTATATATGATCTTGGTTTCTGTTAGGTAATCGTAACTGAAGAGTACTTTTATAAGTTTATTCTGAGCTATTTGCAGAATCTCTAAGATTGTCTTGGCAGATGTACCCCATATTTCTATTAGGTAGTCTATATGCGGTTTGACGAGCGAATTGTATATTAGATAACGTTTGACATTTTATTACGCAGTAGATATCATCAAACGCGTTCATTGCGCTGTAGTTGACGATGTACTCTGGGTTCAACTCCAAGTTCAGAAGATTGACTTCATCCATCAAGTCTATAAATTCTTTCCTTAGTTGATCGACCAATCGAGCTTGCGCGATGAACTGAGAGAAAGCCTTCTTGTCACTGCTTAGCTTTGGAATCATGTCGAAAATGGTTTGCAAACGCATGAAACATTGAGCACGTTTTGCTTCCGCGAGCTTAAGTCTAGTTGCCATGGTTACCTAATTGTTACTATGACAGCACGAGAAATATGAATAAATGCCTAAGATGCACAAATAATAACGAATAATATTCAACTTGTATAGTACCTTAATACAAGTCGAAGGAAATTAAATAAGTAGGAACGGTCCGCTTGTGTAATATCTTAACACAAGTGTAACTTTCGCGAAAATATAATTAATTACAGTGAAAGAAAAACTGAGGCTTTTAGGAATAATTTACCCGTAGTATTCAGTTTAGTTTAATGTATTAATAACTTAAATACACCGATATTATGTTACGAAGATCGCTATAAAACTTCCCGTGAAAATAATGACAAATGTCAAAAACAAATTTTGAAAATTTATTTGAAATTTACGAATATAAGTAACGCGATGAATAGTCCCACGCGCTCCGCGTAAATTAAGTCACAGAAAATAAAAATAACTTAGTATGACTGTGCCTTAAGTAACACGATGTATAAACGGGAACATTTTTATAAAACAATTTAAATAAAGGAAGTTAAAGGAAATAATTTAAATCAGTGAGCAACAAGGATTACTTATTGAGAAATAAATTTAGAAAATCCGATTCGGTGGGCCAAAAATATGGGGCTGCGGAATAACTTACCGAATATTTAGGTCACTGGTTTGCTCCTTGGCGAGTGTTCTCACTGACTTTGGGTTTAGTTGGTTGAATTTAGATATTAATTTTAGGATCCTTTTAATTATATATGATTAACACAATCTTCGCAACACATGAATTTCGAGTTTTTCTTTCGTGACACTGACGTTACTGTCACCTTTTTCTTTATTTCAACTCCTTGTTGACAACACCCGACGAGGAGGCCATAATAGGTTTTTAACAAGAAGTTTTGAATTGAGGCGCAAACAATATCATTAAACCCATGGATGAAAATGACCCAAAATGCATATGTACATCGGCAACCACGTTGTTTTTATATAGATACAAATAATTTCTTCTCGAATATTTCTTTGACTGAACACTGCTTAAAAATAGAAATACCTAAATTTCGAGCTAAGCAGGTACCTAGGACGACCCAAAATATTATTTTTATATTTGATCAATAGTCTAAAAACTATATGCAAAAAAGAAGCAACGTGAATATTATCGAAACCTCAAAAGCTATCGCTACCCGACTAACTAGAGAAATTTCGTCGGGTACCACGGCGGGCGGGTGGTCTAGTGGTAAGGACGTTACCCGCGTAAGCTGAAGACCCGGGTTCGTTTCCCGGCTCGGCCATTAGTGGGCCTTTTTTTTAAATATATACTACGTCGGTGGCAAACAAGCATACGGCCCGCCTGATGTAAAGCGGTCACCGTAACCTATGGACGCCTGCAACTCAAACAGTGTCACATGCGCGTTGCCACCCCATTAGAAACTTGTACCTACATTCCCTTTTGTTGTGTTTGTCTTATTTATCAGACCTCGGCGAAATCAGCTGGATATTGTCTTATACCCTTATACCCTTATACACCGTGTTCTTTTTGTTTTCCGTTAAATTCAACACATGCGCGGATCCAGGGGGGTCATGACCCCCCCCCCCCCCCCTCCTGGAGCCTAAGTTGGCCATACAAATAGACCACGTGACCCCCCCTTGGGGCCCCGGGCCTTTACCACGTGACCCCCCCCCCTGGACACGAAGCTGGATCCGCGCTTGATTCAACACGTCGTTAGGTTCATTATCAGGAACCATCCTATACATATCACTTTAAGTTAAATTCGCAAAATAAAATTTTTCATCGCTTTCATACATAATAATAGTACATTACTACAGAGGCCGGGACAAAAGGGGCAACCCCATTTCCCGCCGAGGTATGTATAGTGCTTTTCTCAAACATGGTATGAAATAAATAAAGTCTACTGAAAATAGTAACTTTGGATGGCTGTATCTCCTAAACGGTGCGTCGTAGCGCAAAAATAATCGAATTTTCGTTCCGCTTTGATACCCCGTATACGCTTATAAAAAAACAAAAAGTCAAAAAAAAACGAAAAAAATTTTTTTTGTATGAAAACGCACCCAAAATCAAATATTGTCTAGGGCCCGTACCAGTTGCAGTCGGCACGTCTATAAAGCCCCTTATAGTTTTTTTTTTAATTGGCTAAATACCTGGATGTTATGTCACAATTATCTGTGTTTGGAAATTAAAAAAGAGGACTTTGCCGGCCTTGGCCTGCAAGGTTTGTATGAAATTCCATTATCTATCAATCGTCCTAGCCGCACCTGCAACGTCATACTTCGCTGCCAATTATAAGGCACATAACATCAATATTTCATACCATGTTTGAGAAAATGAATTTATTAGTGTGAGAGACCCTTAAGAATTACATTCAAGTCGGTGTCAAGTGATTGACGGCACATGTCAAAAACAAATAACATTAGGAATTGGTAAAGGCTGTCACACACGTGTTCAGTAATTATCTTAATTTTGTGTCCGTTAAATTCGACACGTAGCTAGGTTCATTATCAGGAACCACCCTGTATAACACTTTTAGTTAAATGCGCAAAAAAAAATTCATAATTTTCATACAATAATAAATGAATTTATTAGTGTGAGAGAACCTTTGGTTAGTGTCAAGTGATTGACGACACATGTCAAAACAAATAACATTAGGAATTGGTAAAGGCTGTCACACACGTGTTCAGTAATTATCTTAATTCTTTTAATAACTCGATAACCGTAAAAGTTAAGACGCTTGTTTCATAGAGAAATTAATATTATTTGATCTATAGAACCTTCCCTTAAAGTTAACGGAAATCAATAAAAACATGGTGTATATAAGACACACTACGGCGGTTAAAGGGTTAAATAATGTAAAACTTACGTTGTTCAATATTCTCGTACTGCACATCAATGTAGCTGTCTCTGGACTGCCGGTTGTGCTCGAAGGGAAGCCCTAGGGCTCTCAAGACGATGCGGTCCATCCACGGGGCTCGGAGGCAGTCGTAGCCGAGAGTCACGATCTAGAACAAATATGGATGCTAATGAACACAAGTTAAATTATAATCTATTGAAAATATTAACTTGTGTTCATTAGAATTGATTTAGCAGCGCCATCTCTCGAGCTGTGTCGAAACCAACCTGAGTTTGGTTCACACGGGGGGCAAGAACCATACCGTTCTGCCCTAGGGATGGACAGAGGGCGCTACGAGTCCTTGTATAGATTACTCATATGAGAGATGATTTCGACCTCGACAGCTGTGACCTGGGTGGCCGAGCGGATAAAGAGGCATCTCCCGCGATTGGAGAGTACGCTGGTTCGATTCCAGCCTCAGGCACCAGAGGACTTGGTCACTTTTTCTTTCATATGTGTAATTTATTTCGGTTTTAAATATGGATGCAGTCAGAAAACCTGCATAAAATTTATAAAAGAATAGTTATTTGTTTTAGAAGGGGGCAAAGTTGTTTAACCGCATGTGACAATATTGATACCGAGCAAGCGAAAGATTCCAATATTGAACCGAGAGCGTAGCGAGTGGTTCGAAAAGTGGAATCTAGCGTTGCGAGGGTTTCAAGGCACGAAGGTTAAACAAACTTTGTCACCGAGTGATACACAAAAATTTTCACCGCTCCAACACGAACAAAATACTAACTGTAAAATATCAATCAAAATCAAATCCATCAATTTATTCAATATTTAGGATTCACAATCATCATTTATGGCTAAATTCTACCAGCCAGCTTAAGACATCAAGTTAAAATGCGATTTTGCTATCTGTTTTAGAAGAATAAAAAGAGCCTTTACCAGTTGGTGTGGTGAAAATGTATAAATGTTTTATTACATATTTTATATGGCGCAGCCGGTAGGATCGAATCCACTCTCGATCAGATCCACTCTCGAAGACCGTAAGTTGCGAGCATCTTTCTCTTTCAATAAAAGTGTACTTTAATTATAAAGTCACCAAAGTATCTAACAAAAGTGAGCATATTCTCGTGCCCAGCGGGGGGCACCATCACCGGCGCGAACTTCGAGAGGTGAACGCGATGTTCACGGCGTTCGCAATGAAGCTAGGAACATACTACGCGGACGTCCGTCGTCACGCGACCGCAACCGATCAGTGTGCACAATCTTCGGGACGTGGCTTCGGCTGACCAAAACATTCAGCGAGCCAGATTTCGATCGGACGTCCATAGGCTCAAGGCCACGTCCACGACCATCGACCGATAGTTTGCACGGTTAAGTGTATATTCATTGTCCAGATCCGCGTCCGCGGTCGCGCGACGACGGGCGTCCGCGTAGTATGTTCCTAGCTTCAGGGGCATCGCTCAAGAATGAGGGGCATCTTTCTTATTTAGGTACTTCAATCAAGCTGTATTAGAGTGACATATAAAGATATTCGCTAGTCTTTCAGGTTTCAAGTCACAATAAGTGTATCCTATAGGTACTAAAAACTTTTGATTCAAGACCTAACCATGATAAAGTGACAGAGATAGGTAGATGCCTTCTGACCCCTTTTGCGTAGCAACTTCTTCGCAAGAAGGTAGATTATCTCTGTACAGAGATAACAGAAATAATCTTTGCAGAGTAACAGCAGAAAGTCTCTAAAAAGGGTATATTTGCGATTAGGTACCTATGTGTTAATCGAACTTACATGTGGCTCGTCCCTCGAGTGACCATGCAGATGTATCTCGCACTTCCTGGTCCCGCGCGGGTTCTCAAACGTCAGTACATGCTCATGACCGGCGGGGGGCACCATGGCCGGCGCGAACTTCAGACAATTCAGAGCGTTCGCAACACAGAAGCTCACAATCTTTCTCTTTAGACTTATCCGTAATTAAAGTCCCAAATAGATAGATTTTCGAGTGATTAACAAACTTAGTAAACTACTTACATGTACACAGGAGCGCACAATCTTTCTCTTTCGCCCTAATTAGGTCATGACTAACGTGACAAAAACGTTTATTTGTGAGTGATTAAGAAACTTACATGCAGTTGATTCTTGTAGTGTCAATGTACTTAAGTGCATTTCGCGCTCTCAAAAGTAACACATGTGCTATAGTAGCACAATTCTGGGTGATAGGTACTTAATAACGCTTGTAGTTCTACTTAGGTAAAGCCTTATTCTGTCTATGTACAATAATTGCAGAATGTGCCTTATAAAAAGGTAAAATTACGAGAAAAACTCTAACTTACATGCGGCTCATCTCTCGAGTGACCATGCAGATGTATCTCGCACTTCCTGGTCCCGCGCGGGTTCTCAAACGTCAGTACATGCTCGTGCCCGGCGGGGGGCACCATGGCCGGCGCGAACTTCAGACAGGTCTTGAACGCGATGAGGGACAGTGACGTCATTATGATCAGCGTCTGCTCGTTGTCTATGGGAAAGAGAAACTGGATGAAAATTCCGTATGACTACGGCAGTGGTGGACAAAGTTGGCCCGCGAAAGGATTGTATCTGGCCCGCCACCGGACCATCAAATTGTGATGTAGCCAGATTGGCCAGCACTGTAGTAAACAAGCATTTTTGGTGTATCTGGCTCGCCTTTAAAAAATCCTTTCTATTTTGGCTCGTTGATATGATAACTGAGTTGACCGTGATGTCACTCAATTCAATTTCACGTAAATTCGTTATTAGCAAGTCGTTCTTTGTTTTGACACTTTTAACAGTTAAAAGGAGCTGATTTGACTAGGAAGCAAGTAGCCCATTTATAGCATAAAAAACCACCCGCTGGCGAGAACCCGCCCGGCGGGTTCTCTGGCATCTGAGCAAAGTTCACGAGTGCCCACCAGGCGGGTTATTAGTTGCGAAAGTGTTAATCACTTACCAAAATGTTCAGTATTGATGAAAAACGGCACGGAACCATTCGGCCAAGCCACGAAGTTAGGCGGCGTCAACTCTAAAAAAAATTTTTTTTAAGAAAAACCTTCATATGTACCTACTACCTATGATGTGACTTTGTTTTAGTTACCTACATAAACTGACCTAGTGTGGGTAGTGACTTAGTGACATGGTAGTGACCCTACCTGCTGAGTCGATGGTCCTACATTCGAATCCCGGTAAGGGCATTTATTTGTGTGAAGAAATACAGATACATAGTGCGTTTTCACATTATCCGATCCGATATCGAATAGGAATAGGCGCCATTTTTGACCTCTACTTCATCCGATATCGGATCGGATAATGTGAAAACGAAGTAGTCATGGTTGTTTTCTATGTATTTAAGTATTAGTAAGGTGCATTAGGGTAATTCTGAACGACAGAAATGCTCGAGTAATTTTGAAAGGGGAATCTTGATATGATGGAAATAATGGTGATTTTCATGCGACTTTCGAAATTAGACGACTTTCGGAATTACCCTAATGCACATAAATATTCATTTATATATATACCTGTTTAAGGTGTCCTATACTTATTTATATACTTATTAAAATCCTATATATATAAACTTACCCGCAACTTCTTCTTGCGTAAAATCATCATCTACGTCACACAATACAAAATAAATATAATAAAATAAAACTAAAATTGTGAAGCCTCCACGCTTCATATTGAATACAATAATAACTATAACAATTTTATTGCTAACTGTATTTTACATTTATTGTCGTGTGAAGAAACTTTTAATGGGTATAGAATTGGAAACGTTACTAAATCGATAAAGTTTTAGAGCGTTTTCACATTATCCGATCCGATATCGGATGTAGGACTGATATCCCATACATTCAAGACGCCATCTTTGATTTTTAGGGTTCCGTAGTCAACTAGGAACCCTTATAGTTTCGCCATGTCTGTCTGTCCGTCCGTCCGTCCGCGGATAATCTCAGTAACCGTTAGCGCTAGAAAGCTGAAATTTGGTACCAATATGTATATCAATCACGCCAACAAAGTGCAAAAATAAAAAATGGAAAAAAATGTTTTATTAGGGTACCCCCCCTACATGTAAAGTGGGGGCTGATTTTTTTTTTCATTCCAACCCCAACGTGTGATATATTGTTGAATAGGTATTTAAAAATGAATAAGGGTTTACTAAGATCGTTTTTTGATAATATTAATATTTTCGGAAATAATCGCTCCTAAAGGAAAAAAAAGTGCGTCCCCCCCCTCTAACTTTTGAACCATATGTTTAAAAATTATGAAAAAAATCAGAAAAGTAGAAATTAATAAAGACTTTCCAGGAAAATTGTTTTGAACTTGATAGGTTCAGTAGTTTTTGAGAAAAATACGGAAAACTACGGAACCCTACACTGAGCGTGGCCCGACACGCTCTTGGCCGGTTTTTGCCTTTGAAATCCTTCCGACATCCGATCGGAAAATGTGAAAACGCACTTAGGGTTCTTTACTTTCATGCGTGGTTACGAAATGTTATAAATCTGTCTCTGACGGTACTTTCCTTTTATTATTTAACTTGTAAGTAAAGTTAGAAACTTCTTAGAAAAAATCTATCTTATTGCCTCGAAGGTTTGTGGCCCCTCCACATCTAGCGTCGGGCCAACTGTATGGCAAAGCCTGACGCCACGTCGGCGCGACGTCGACGCGGCGTTTTTTTCATACAGTTGGCCCGACGCTACGCTCGCGAGACGCTAGATGTGGGGGGCCCTAAGACTCTAGGATATACTATTCTCAGAATTTACAAATAATTCTAAATAACTCTACAATAAAATGTTACTAATAAGTAATCAAAGTATAAGTAAATCGTCAACTATTTTAAATCAAGTTATGATACTAGCAATGAATAGAAGAAATAAAACAATACAAAATCACTAAATTACCATTTATTTGTACAAATTCTACACTTTCTCTGGCAGCCCCAAAAGTTTCCGGACTGACGATCCATACTGTTTCAATGTGGCTTCACTTTCACCCGCGTTCATCAAGTTTGACAACGCCTCAACATATCCAGGACTGTTCGGGATCTTTGCAACATCGTAATTGTTATAATCATCTTCCGATAAATTAACCTCCTCATTGTTTGATCTTAAATACCAATTAATCAAATTCTTCTTAGATTTATTTAAGTTAAAATCATAATATTCCATATCAGACTCGGTTTTAGTCTTCTCCCAATCTTCGACGTTCCAAGACTCATGATAAAGGGCTGTTAAAAGATAATTTACGTAATCCAGGTTCTGTTTGCGGAGTGGGCACCGGTCAGCAGTGATTGTGACTAGATCTGTCTTGTCATCGTAGCGATCTCCGACTAGACGAAGAAATTTGTCCCGAGCATGCTTATCTAAGTTTAACGAAGACAGCTTTATTCTTAGAGTGACTATCCTAGCCAACGGGTTACGGATAGATGGACTGGCGTGGCAGTAATCTGAACTTATAATCTCTTGAGGATAGTGCTTTTCGATAGCTTCTTCGGAGTTTAGTTGTTTTGGCCATTCGCTACAGAAGCTTTTGATGGCCTCACACTGCGCTTTGATGACCGGTGGAGTCAAGTGAAGGAAGTTGGGTATCTTCATAAGTTCAGCGTTAGCCTTCTTGCCAGGTGGGGCCATGCCTTTGGGTACGTAACCTTGTCGAAGCGGCAGAGGCACTGACGAAGGATGAAAGGTTTTCGGACCTGGCCAAACGTTACCCCAGTTCTGAAATAAAAAGTTTATTCATATTAAAGAAAATATGAAGGCTATACTGTGCTTCACTTTTAAGTCTCAGGTTAGGTTACATTCAGGGTATAATCTTTCAAATACCTGGTCTGTTGCCATCCTGTCTCCTCTGTCAGGCTGCACATCGGCTCTCCGGACAACTTTACGTTGTTGTCTCTGCGTTTTCCGCATAATATCTAGAACCCTAAACTCTTCCTCATCTTCATCCTTTTTTAAGGTTACATCGGCTGCAGTGGAACTCGACCGCCATATTTTCGCGTTAAATACAGTTACAAGGTTGTTAGGCTTGTAATGCTTAATAAATACACTCATTTTAAAGCCTGTTTTAAACAGATTTATTGTTATTATTATACTACAAGTGCCATTTTTGTTAGGTTATAATCTGATCGGCCATTTTCTTTTTTTTTGTTAGTGTTGCTTGTCTTTACTCACATCACAGTATTTTTATATCAAACAAACCTTTCATATCTCGTTTTCATGTATTTAAATATTATAATACGCTCTTATTTTATTCATACTTTACTCATACAGTAAACTCATTAAATAATAAATAAAACGCTACAAATTTATTTGTTTTTTCATGCAACACTCGCCTAAAATTAAATGAAAATATATGTTAAGGGTGTATGGTGTTCAATTTAATACCATGTTTCACACTGTATACGTTCATTGTTACAGAAAGTAAACCTTTGAAAATAAAAGTGTCTGAGCTGTGATAGGAAAGATGATTCAATCTAAAAAATCTGTTCAAAATTGTGATTTACATCATACATAATATGTGGTTTCAAAACGTACCTCAACAGTACTTTCTCGTCAACTACCCGCGTGGAGTCACCTCAATTACTATGCGACTTAAATGAGATGCATTCGTATGAATTGTCATTTTGGCGCTAGTATCAACGCAAGTTTACCAGAAAAGAAAGAGAGATCCGATTATTTCTGTCGATAACCACGGTCATTAGAAACAACTTCAGTTTAACCGAATCAAATGTCATTCACTTCACAAGTTCATAAAAAGCTGTATTGCGAGTACTTATTTGAGAATTTCGTTTAATTTTCCATCTAAACGGTGTGGTGCTTTAATTAAAGAAATAAATATGCGTGATTAAAAATGGCCGAAAACAATCGAAAAAGGTCCAGGAAATCTAAACTAGTGCCGAGGCAATGTGTTGACTATGTCGAAGATGTTTCGTCTTTGCAGGTAGGCCATTTTGTTACAATGCAGTTTGTGGGTACGCGACATAATTACTTTGACACAGTCATGTTATATTACTACTCGGATTTGAATGAATCGTTTAATTATGAATGATTTGTAATTGAATTTCAGTAGTATTCATACCCCCATTTTTACGTAACTTTGATATAAATTACTATATTATCAAAGAGATGGTAAGAAGTCGAATGTGGGTAGACATCATAGATTCACCTTACGATGTACATTTTTTAAATAAATAGGTACACAGTAGGCATGTATGTATGTTTGTAAGAGGCATTACGCTCATCTTTATTCACAATCGTATTATTTATTTTGTGAATAATAATGTTTCTCAATAAAATGAAAGTTTATTTTTACACGCTTTTTGCGCATGCGTAAAAGAAGACACGTATATACCTTCTATTATTTTAGTTTTTTAGTGGGGTGTCATGATTAGATATAGTTATGATATTATTGATTATATAAAGATGTTGATTTAAATAAGATATTATTCCAAATTCAACTGGATACCATTGCAGTGTCGTCTTGCTCTTAGAGTCAGTCAAAGACTCCTAGTCATACTAAGATGGAATATAGTTTAGAAGCTGGGTCAGGTTCTGCTGTGGTGGTGTGGTCCAGGGTTCATGATGTAAAATATGGTGGTTCGAATCTGGCCTCCATCACTTGAGGTGTATGCTAGTTTTCTTTAACCTGATTATAAAAATGACCCGCAAGAAGGTTTTATCCGGCTGTCCGGTTCTTCAGAATAATGTCTATATATTATATGGCTGTCCCCTGAAATCCTTCAAAGTTTGGGCATATTGTAGAGGCTTCAGACAAACTAATACATCTTAAGGCCCTGATGGAGGGGGTCTCATATTGTCCTAATTTTGTATGTTTCATTTTTATTTGTACAAACATGAATGCAATAAAGGTATGAGATGAGGCATGCAGAGACCCATGCTTTGGGTTGCTGAAATATTCTTAAATCAAACTTTGCCCACGGCTTCTCTTGCGTTAGAAAGGGACAAAAAGTAGCCTATATCACTTTTCTATCCCTTCAACTATCTCCACTTAAGAAATCACGTCAATTTGTCGCTCCGTTTTGCCGTGAAAGACGGACAAACAAACAGACACACACACTTTCCCATTTATAATATTAGTAAAGTATTGATTCCCTCCGATAAATAATCTGATAATTTTGCCTTAAAAATGATCTGTGGGCCTCAGTTGATCTGTATAGATTACATCACCAATATTTTTGTATACATTTAAGAACAATTTTGTCTCTGGTATTCCAGGAACCGGCCCAAAAGAAACTTCTTCTAGAAAAGATTAAGAAAGAACCAGAAGACTACATCCCCCCTGAACATGATCCCTCCACACATAAATTCTCCGTGGAAGTGGAAATCGAAGGCATGGACACCTCCGCTCCCGACGAAGATGCTCCAGATTACATGAAGTACCTCTTCAGTCTGTCCAAGGAGTCTGAAGAACAGCCGGAGACTTCACAAAACTTGGAATATGCTGATAATACCTTACTGATAGAACAGAAACTGACTGTACCAATAACTGACGAAGAGAAAAATAGCATTGTAGATGTAAAGAAATTACAGAAAATGCTAATGGTTCTACACAGGAAATACCCTAAGCAGACAGAAGCTGTAATGCATTGCAGGAACCAGTGGGGTCAGGCGTTCCACGAGAGATGTCCTGCGGAGGTCAAGAGAACTCCTCAAGAGATCGCTCTACAGGATGTCCTCGGAAGGTGGAAGCAATGGACAGTAGTGACGAGAGCTAGAGAAAGCCCGTACTGCTACAAATGCTACATTTGCAACAACGGCTGGTGGACGTACACAGAGTTCATTGCACATATAAATCAGCATTCAGTTTTCAAACTGCAAATACAAACTAGTAATCTAGAGTGCGATATAGTTGCTTACGAAGGCGACGTGCCGGGCGTTAAAGACATCGATATACACGGTAAATGCACGAAATGCGCTAAAACTTATCACCATCACTTGACTAATAAGAGATCTACAGACGCGTATTATTATTGCAACTATTGCGATGAGAGATTCCAAACGTGTCGAACTTTAAATAAGCATGAAGCTGCTTGTCCTCGAAATCCTATAAGGGTCTTGGCTTTCTCGAAAGCCGGGAAAGACTTCTCATTGACAGATTTCTCTTGCGTTATATGTAAGACTCTCTTCTTATCGAACCCGGACTTGGAAGAACACATGATCATATGTCACAAAGTGAGATCAGATGAGCCTATAGTCACCGTGTATAAGACATGCAAAGACTGCGAGCAGAATTACTATAACTTCTTCTGTCATGTGTGCTTAAAGAAGAATTTTGTGACGGAGTGCAAGCATTGTTCTAGAAAGTTCCAGAATAAACAGATGCTGGACCATCATGTGAAAATGTGGGATAAGATAGCGCAGTGTAAAATCTGCGATAAGTATTTGGTGAAAAGTTGTATGGCAGCGGAGCATTATGCGTTACATAGTGAGGAGTTTTTGTTGGTGCACCGGTGTCTGATTTGTAGGAAGATCAAGGTGTTCACGACAGAGGAAGCGATGAAGATTCACTTGAATAAGTATCATAAGAGGTTCGATGCGAGGCGGCCGAAAACTGATAAGGTAAGATAAATTTCACAGTTGATGAAATATTTAAAAAATATACATGTAAACATACATGGTGCTCGTGAGTATTGCGAGAGATTTGAGCAATTTTCCTGATCCCATTTAAAGACTAAAATGTCATGTATTCTTTTCTGGATTTTGCCTAGTTTCAGAGTTATAACCAATTGAAAAAAAAAATTCGTATTGTTACTCAGTACACCGCTGGGCGAGTAACTATAAACATCGCCGTGTCTCTTTTATTTACACGGGAGTGCTTATTTTTTGTTCGTTTTTATAGCCGGTAGCTCGCGGTGGGACCAGTGCCATAGGTACCCTTGCTCGGAAAGGTTCTCATTAGAGATGGGCCGAATATTCGGTAAATATTCGGTATTCGGCATATTCGGCAAGATTTTCAATGTTCGTATTTGGCCGAATAGTTCGGTTACATTGCCGAATATTTACCGAATAAACAAAGTAAATAACTAATGAAGATCTTACGTATTCCATTGCATAATAAGCTCCTATTTTTGTAGCTTTCAAAGGAACTACTAAAAACCGTCAAAATATAAACACAATTGTTTTGTAAAAAAGATAAAAAAAACCGTCGTTTAAGAGTTGAGAAGAGTTCAGAGTTGTTTTAACTAAGTTTTAGTTATCCACTAAATCATAAGAACATAGTTGTAGTATGTATAACAATTATCAATCATTTCATAGTTTTAATCTTAACATTCGCTTTAAAAATATGGCGTAACCGAATATTCGGTTCGGTAAGAGCTGAACCGAATGTTCGGCCGAATATTCGTATTCGGCAAAGTCCATATTCGGCCCATCTCTAGTTCTCATATTAAAATAATTTGTTTCCGTTTACAGATAATCATGACGACACTTATGCTGCAGCAGTGCATGGTCGACCAAGTGAAGAGACGTAAGTTACATATTTTTATACCATTTGCGAAATTCGGACATTTTCCTAAAATTCTGAGTATTTTAATGTCGCAGTTTCGTTTTCTTTCAACCCCTTATTTGCCAAGAACGGCATTGTAACTTTAGCAGTTTCATGTGCTCTGCCTACCCCTTTATGGGAAACAGGCGTGATTGTATGTATTAGAGATGGGCCGAATATTCGGTAAATATTCTGTGTTCGGCATATTCGGCAAGATTGATTTTCAATGTTCGTATTCGGCCGAATAATTCGGTAGCATTGCCGAATATTTGCCGAATAAACAAAGTAAATAACTTAAGAAGATCTTACGTATTCCATTATTTCCATTGGATAATAAGCTCCTATTTTAGTAGCTTTTTAAGGAACTACTAAAAAGAGTTAATTAATACATCAAAATATGTAAAAAAAAACCGTAGCTTAAGAGTTGAGAAGAGTTCAGAGTTGTTTTAACCAAGTTTTAGTTATCCACTAAATCATAAGAACATAGTTGTAAATGTTGTAATATCATATGTAACCATTATCATTTATCAATCATTTAATAGTTTTAATGAACATCCGCTTTAAAAATATGGCGTAACCGAATATTCGGCCGAATGTTCGGTTCGGTAAGAGCTGAACCGAATGTTCGGCCGAATATTCGTATTCGGCAAAGTCCATATTCGGCCCATCTCTAGTATGTATGCATAATTTGTTGGAATTTTTCAGCTACACCGAAGCCCGCGGTAAAAAACAACTACGCTAAAGACTTCAAACTCACGCGGGGCGAAACGGTTCCACGTAAGTTTTTTTTTTGTATGAATAGGTAGACGTTAGACCACAATCACACCACATCACGTATAATATAATAATAATAATAATAAATTCTTTATTTGCAAAAAATATGGTACAACAAGGTGACAATGGTAAGGTTCCTGTACAGTGACATATTTTGCTGGTTAGGCATGCAAAATGTGGTCTTAATCTAAATACATTGCTTGTATAAGTGGACAAGACATAGGTTGGGTAGGTACTTAAAACTATAACTATACTAACATTATTACTATTATTAAGCTTGTAGAAACTCATTAATAGAGTAAAACACTTGTTTTTTCAGCCATATATATAAATTGAATTTAAATTGTTTCAGAGGCAGGGGCTTAAGATTTTCAGGAAGTGCATTAAATATTTGCATACATAAATAATAACTATTTTTTGTAAAAAGGGAACTGTTTGGAATGAAATCTAGTACAAGTTTATCCGGAAATCGTGTGTTTCTTTGGTAAACATCAATGGCCTTTTTGAATAAATCTGGGTTCTTTTTTACAAAAATGGCTGCCTCGTATATATACATGGATGGTAGTGTCAAAATTTCATGTTTTTCAAATAAGGGTTTACATGAATCCCACGGAAGTACCCCACACATTGTTCTTAAACATCTTTTTTGTGCTACAAATGCCCTATTTACATCACTGCAATTTCCCCATAGAAGGAGGCCATACCTTAAATTTGACGCTATGTATCCGTGATATGCCATAAGGAGTGTGCTCCATGTTGAAATGCTACGCAGTCTTCTAAGAACATATGTGAATCTAACTAGTTTATCGCACACAGTATCCACTTGATTTTTCCAATTGCAGTGTTTATCAATAGTAATGCCTAAAAATTTAGCTGTATCTACTTCTTTTATTTGCGTATCATTGTATTTAATATTTAAATCTTTATCTTTATTTTGTCTGCTATGGAATTGCATGTATAAGGTTTTATTCAAGTTAACTGATAAATTATTATATGTAAGCCATTCTATTACTGATTTGATTGTATTATTAATATCACTATTGTACTGTTTATCATCTTTACTTGTAATTATAATTGATACATCATCTGCAAAAAGTGTACATTGGTGAGTGGTGATATCTGGTAGATCATTGATATATAATAAGAAAAGTAGTGGTCCCAGAACACTACCCTGTGGGACTCCTAGACGATTTTCCATGAATGAAGATCTATGGCGGGTTATTGTGGCATCTTTGGAGCTTCCTATTTCAACACATTGCCGTCTGTTTGCTAAGTATGACTTAAGCCATTGCAAAGTTGGTCCTCGTATGCCAAGATTATAAAGTTTTTGAATTAGTAGTTCATGTGACACAAAATCGAACGCCATTGACATGTCAAAGAAAACTACTACTGTTGGCTTTTTTTTATCGACACTTCGGACGATCTGATCTATTAGTTTGAAAGTGGCAAGTGTGGTGCTTTTATTTTTTTGGAAACCGTTCTGCTCTTTTTTAAGTATCTGATATTTTTCTAAAAATGACATGATTCGTGTATGAATAGCTCTTTCAAATATTTTGGAAATTACTGGAATTAGTGTTATTGGTCGATAGTTGCACATTATGGACTTGTTATCTAATGTCTATCGCAATCATTGTTTTACAGTTCTACTTTTCCGCACTTGGTGGTGTGAAAAGCAGATTTCTTTTAATACTACGTCTGTGGCAAACAAGCATACGGCCCTCCTGATGGAAAGCGGACACCGTCACCTATGGACGCCTGCAACTCAAGGAGTGTCACGTGCGCGTTGCCAACCCATTAGAAACTTGTACACTCCTTTTTGTTGTGTTAAGCCACAGTATAATAAAGAGTACTATCGTCCAGTATGGCCACTCCCGCTCCCCGCTGAAAGTGCCGCCCACCCCTTCTCGGTTACCTCACAGTTACCGCCTGTCAAAAAAGCGAACAGTCGACCTGTCATATTTCACTCATACAAGCATAGTACGCGTTCACCTACACGAGCTTAGACTGTGTGCTAGGAACGCGCCTCTTTCATATATTTGATCGCCAGTGTCCGAGGTGTGGTTAAGTACCTACACAGCAAAAAAGAGTGTACAAGTATGTATGTAGAGTATGTTTCACAAAAGTTAGCAAAATTATGTTTATCTTAGGCATTAGCACTAAAAACCCTCACTGCACCCTGGATTCAATAAGCGCATTCGCAGTGAATATATCATTTGGTTCCTTTTGATGCAATCTACAAGAGGTGTTTTAGGTACTTCATTTCCCTAGTAGTTAAATATGTGACTTTCTCAAGTAAAAGGTACCACATTGTCGCTTACCATAAGATAGAAATTTGTTCATATTTTTGTACAAATTACATGTTAGAATGTCCTTGTACAGAAGCTACAATATGGGACACTAGCTTTTGCCCGCGGCTTCGCTCGCGTTAGAAAGAGACAAAAAGTAGCCTATATCACTCTCCATCCCTTCAACTATCTCCACTTAAAAAATCACGTCAATTCGTCGCTCCGTTTTGCCGTGAAAGACGGACAAACAAACAGACACACACACTTTCCCATTTATAATATTAGTATGGATTGGTTTTTGCCTAAAAACGGTACAAACTTCAAATATAAATGTCACCATCATATTGATCAGCCCTTTATCGCCCACTGCTGACCAAAGGCCTCTCTTCTAGTACGCCACTTCTCCCGGTCCTGGGCTAGTCTCATCCAGTTGTGACCCGCAGTTTTTCGGATGTCGTCGACCCAACGAACCAACGAATGCCAGGCACTTCTTACATTTGTTAGCGGCCACCATTCCGTCAACATTAAAAAAAAAATGTATTCGTTACTAAGTAGGTAAACTTGTTTCTTTACAGAAGTTCGAGTTTACGTGCCAGTACATAAAAACCAAGATAAAAAAACCGACAATGATAATCAAGCGACAAATACTACAATAGCTCATGACGAGACAAAAACCATGAGGCCAGACGCCATTAAAGAAACTCCCATAAAGATTAAACAAGAAAAAGAAGACCCTGAAGATATACCAGAGGTACCTGTCGACATAACAGTACAGTTACCTGAAGTCACAGAAATGGCTGCACAAAACATTAAAATAGAACAGATTGATATAGAAGAAGAAAAAATCATGAAAGCACCTACCGCTAAAACTACAGAAGTAGTTAAACATACGGAAGTTCGAAAAGAAAAAAATACGTCAGAACAAGAAGTGATTAAAGAAAAAGTTACAACAGAAAAAGAAGTGATTAAAGACGAAGTTGCGACAGAAAAAGTAGTAACTGACGAAAAAAGTACTACAGAAAAAGAAGTAATCAAAGAAAAAGTTACTACAGAAAAAGAAAAAAGCGAAGAAAATGTTACGACAGAAACAGAAGATAGTAAAGAAAAAGTGGCTGAAGAAATTGAGGATCGTAAAGACATGATTAATATAATTTCAGATTTGTCAGAGTTCCTCGATATAAAGCCTGATATTGTGGTCAAAGAGGAAAAACTTTCCGACGACGAAGCTGCTCAAGCTACGAAAGCACTAACAAATATACTGCAATTATCAAACACAGAATCAGATATATCTAAAGTTTTTAAAGCATCAAGTGCTTTTGCGGAAGAAGTGACAGATAACTCTGAGCATTCCACAGTATTCAACATTTCTAAAACGGTATTAGAAGTTAAACAAGAAAAAGATATGGAAGATGATCCTATAGCAGTAAGCCCTAACGCTTCAATTCAAAGCAGTGAAACTTCAGAACTAAGCTCCTTAAACTTAGAGCCAGAAGTCATTCTAAAAGCAGGTTACAGAAAGCGGAAGATCTACAAATGCAATAAATGTGACTATGCTGGATTTCACAGGGAATATAAGGACCATATAAATAATCATTGCACGAAGCCCATCGCTAAAGAATTTATAGCTGATGTTTACTACAACTGCACGAAGTGTGATAAATGTTTTCCTACATTAAAAAAGTATGCTTTGCATTTTGAGAAGCACGGCTACCGTTATATGTCGTGCCCTCAGTGCGGTCAAGATTTTGAAAGTGCCACCAAATTAATGCCACATCTAAATAATCACTTGAAAGCGCAGTTTTTTAAACTACAGTTGATAAAAAGTTGTGAAGATACGGATAATTGTAAAGTGTACGAGTGCAAAAAGTGTAAGGAGACGGTAAATCAGGAGAAGTGGTTCGAGCATTGGGAGAAGCATTTGGAGCTGCTGAAGCCTGCGGAGAAGGACCAGAATGTGAAGATTGGAGAGCGCGGGGAACGGTCTCTGAATGCGGGGTCTATGAAGAAAGTGTTAGGTAAGATTGTGCATATTTTTTGATGAATACTCTGGCATATTAAATTGTATTTGGGTATTTAATGCATGATAATCATACCTAGATATTTTTCTAGCATGAACGAAAAAGTGTTGCCCGCAAATGACGAAATGATAGGTATTTAGAAAAATTCCAAAATTTGTGTGTGTGTAAGTATGCGTGCGTGCGTGCATGTGTGTGTATATCAGATTCATTACTTTAATCAGTCTGATTTTTAATCCTTTTATGATAGAGATGACGACTACATAAAAAAATGGCATTCTGTTTAGTCTGTCAGTTACATCGTCCAAAAATACTAAACATATATTTTTAGCTTTTTCTAATTAATGAAAAAATAACTAACTAACTAGTATGGCACTGTGATCCAAAGAGGATCTTGGCCTCCAAAACGAGAGCACGCCACTTATCCCGATCCTGCGCAGCTTCCTGCCAATTATCGGCTTGTAGCTGACACAGATCCGCCATCACGCTGTCTCCCCAGCGGTATCTGGGCCGACCCGCCGGGCGGCCACCAGTTGGTCTTCCCAGATACGCGCTCTTGGCAGCCCGATCCGAACTCATTCTGAGTAGGTGGCCGAACCAGCGAAGTCTGTGGGATTTGGTTACGCCGATGATGTTCGCTTCGCCCACCAACTCCTCTATTTCGGTATTCCTCCTTATCCTCCACGTGCCGTCATCTCTCTTGACAGGTCCCAGGATTTTCCGGTATATCTTCCTTTCCGCTACAAGGAGCCGGCTTTCCTCTTTTTGTGTTAGTGTCCAGGCCTCACAGCCATACATTAGGATTGGTCGAATTACGGTGTTATATATTCTCAGCTTAGTATTTCTACTGAGAAGCCTGGACACCAACACTTTATGGAGGGCTGCACTGCACCGCAGCGCACTCTGGATGCGAGTTATAATTTCCTCCTCCCTGGTGTTTGTGTCGGTGATGGTGCATCCAAGATACCGGAATTTGTCAGTTCCATGGTAGACGGTACCCCCAACATGAAGACTTGCGCGCTTGACTCGCGTATTTTTGTAGCGCTTCATGTGAAGGTATTCAGTTTTGGACTGGTTAATCCTGAGACCTATCCGAGAGGCCTCTCGTTCGAGGACACTAGCTGCCAGCTCTACTTCCCCTCGACTTTTCCCTAATAAAGCAAGGTCGTCCGCGTACCCTATCACTTTGTGCCTGCCGCTCAACTCCAGCCCTATGTCCAGCGCTAACACTTTTCGGACAACATGTTCAAGGGCCAAGTTGAAGAGCAGAATTGAAATTGAAAGTTGAATTAATGAAAAAATATAAAGATATATTATAAAGCATCAGAGTTCCGGAGTGGGGGCTTGTGACGTCACTTCTAAGTAAAAATTGTACCTAGACGTGACGTCACGCGAAACTTCAACGCACTGTACCGTCGTCATTATTCGTTTACGAGAAAAAAGAAAAAATACGTGTCTAAAATTCTTTGATAATCTAACTGACGGAGTAATTAGTTTTTTTTAGTTGTCTCACCTATTTATATATTCGTCCAATTTCAGAGATCCTGACCAAACAGTTCACCAACGAGAGCAAACATGCTAAATCCTGCATCGTGTGCTCCCGCGTGTTCGAACGCAAGAACGACACCAAACGGCACCTCATTGAGCACCTTCTAGAAGATGCTTACGCCAACATCGTCGACAACCAACTGCTCAGATGTCAAATATGCGAAGACCTACACAGGAAACCAGATAACTATAAGAAACATATGAGAGACCATGCGAACTTACCTATATATAAGTGTGGATTGTGTAACAAAACTTTTAGTGATTCAAGCAATTTCACTAAGCATAAGAAGATACACAATTTGAAGGCGTATATTTGTGATATTTGCAGTAAGAGGTTCCAAGCGAAGCTTTCTTTGGAGAAGCATATGCAGGTTAGTTAGAAATTATTACTAAATACTTTATATTGACCGGGATATAGACCGTGATGAAGTCAGAATTGAACAAACGTAGTGACACTGAGTAGTGTGTTTGGACAGACCATCGAGTGTGAATGCGACCAGTGGTAACGCTGAAAGTGAACGCAGCCGACGCGCGCGCAGGAGGGTAGGTCGCGCGCTGTCTACGCAACTTTGACATCCACCCGCCTTCGTCAGTTTTCCGTGATCATGATGCATGCAACTGCGTCTAAATATCGGGAGCTCGACAAAGATCAAAAAGGTAATCACGGTCTATATCCCGGTCAATATAACATACATACATACATACATACATACAATCACGCCTGTATCCCATAAAGGGGTAGGCAGAACACATGAAACTACTAAAGCTTCAGTGCCACTCTTGGCGAATAAGGGGTTGACAGAAAACGAAACTGTGACATTGCAGTGACAGGTTGCCAGCCTCTCGCCTACGCCACAATTTAACCCACGGGAAGAAAGGGGGTGGTGAAATTCTTAACCCGTCACCACACAGGCAAACACACACACACACATTATAATAAAGAGTACTATCGTACAGTGTGGCCTCTGCTTAACCCATCATATTATTGATGTTAGAGGCCATTGATCGTACAGTATGGCCACTCCCGCTCCCCGCTGAAAGTGCCGACGACCCGCTGTCGGTTACCACACAGTTACCGCCTGTCAAAAACGCGAACAGTCGTAATCTTACTCATACAAGCATGGTCCGCGTTCACCTACACGAGCTTAGACTGTGTGCTAGGAACGCGCCTCTTTCATATATTTCGCCAGTGTCCGAGGTGGTAATGTCGTAATTATGTTATTTTCAGATGCACATGGAGACAGATCCTATAACTTGCGACAAGTGTCCTCGCGTGTTCTACGCTCGCTCGTTTTATAATCGCCACTACAGGCAGCAGCACGACAAGCTAGTCACCAAATTCAGGTATGTACTTACCCTATACCACATACCGTATGCCATATTGAATAGTATGGTAGATAGATAGATAGATAAATAACTTTTTCCCCTCACTAGCTCGGAAACACGTGTTTTGTCCTTTAATACCAGCGGGTAAAAACGCGTTTTATCCACTAGTGGGTAAAGTAATTTGACCTTGAATAAAGTCAAATTAACTGCTTTAAAATTGATAAAGTAGGTGAATCATAGTAATAATAGTTATTTGTTATACAAGAGTGCAAAGTTGTATTTTAACGCCGAGTGTGGAATTGAAAGCCGAGCAAGCGAAAGGATTCTATAGTTGAACCACGAGCGAAGCGAGTGGTTCGAGAGTAGAATCCTGAGCCTGCGAGTTTTTCAATACACGAGAAGTAAAATACATTTGCACTCGTGTGTAACACAAAACTTTTCCCCTCACTATAGCGAGGAAAGTACAACGCAAAAAACGCGTTTATCACTGCTTCCAGTAGTTCCACAGGTGGTAAAACATCTTCGTCACTAGATTAACCCACTTTTATCAATTTTAAAGCAGAAAATTTGCCTCTATTCAAGGTCAAATTACTTTGCCCACTAGTGGATAAAATGCGTTTTTACCCGCTGGTATTAAAGGACAAAACACATGTTTCCGAGCTAGTGAGGGGAAAAGATGATTTACCACCTGTGGAACTACTGGAAGCAGTGATAAACGCATTTTTTGCGTTGTAGTTTCCTCGCTATAGTGAGGGAAAAGTTTTGTGTTACACTCGGGTGCAAATGTATTTTACTTCTCGTGTGTTAAAAAACTCGCAAGTTCAGGATTCTATTCTCGAACCACTCGCTTCGCTCGTGGTTCAACTATAGAATCCTTTCACTTGCTCGTTTTTCAATTCCACACTCGGCGTTAAAATACAACTTTGCCCCCTTGTATAACAAATAACTATATTCGTATCCACAACACAACATATAAAGGCTTAAAATAAACAGGAAAAAAGAAATGTGAGTACACCGCTTAACTTAACTAACCAAAGAAAAAAGAAACAACATTATAAAGAAACATGTGTCGTGGTACAAGAGGCGCTGGCTCAGCGTTGTGATGTGGCAAACCACATCGCTGGTATTCTGCCAGTACCTTAGAAAAAAAGTAATTAAATTAAAACACCTGAATGTGTGTGTGAGTGAGAGTGTATATGGTCAAAGACACATGTAGACGGATAAAGTCTAAGAAAAAAACGTACTTCAAAGCCATAGAGAAAAAGGTACGGTGACCTAAATGGCATTACACCTTTGGGGTACGCTCAGCTAGATGGCGCTAATATTAATATTTGACATTTTAAAACGTATCAAGCTAAGAATATGGGCCAAATTGTCAAAACTGAGGTCCAATAGTTTTAAGCCTGTGTCGAGAGATGGCAGTCTATGCACTGTGATTACATATTTTACTTCGACAGTAACTCTCTATAATACTCGATCCTCTTTGGAGCCGGCGTAGGTCCAATTCCCGAAAAGTTTGTACATTTGGATCACACGTCTCCGATTTTGATAAAAATTGGTAGGCTGATAGAGTCCATGATGCTGAGTAAGATCCACTAGGTTTCCCAAATTGTCCTATGTAGTTTGTATGAAACCTTCCTTTTTTGTTACCAGATTTCTATACATTTTCAGTAACAAAAAAGGAAAGCAACTATTCACAATATTTCAGATGCCAGCTGTGCAAGGAGAAATTCGCGTCAGTGCGGGAGAAATGGGACCACCTGTGGGAGGTTCACAAAGTGCGCAAAGAGGCCGCGGACTGCCCTATCTGCGGGGTCTCCTACAGGAAGTTCATCGATGTCAAGAAACACGCCTATCAGGTGGGTCTTACTTCGTTTTTCGGTTTACAACAACAACAACATACAATCACGCCTGTATCCCATAAAGGAGTAGGCAGAGCACATGAAACTACTAAAGCTTCAGTGCCACTCTTGGCAAATAAGGGGTTGAAAGGAAACGAAACTGTGGCATTGCAGTGACAGGTTGCCAGCCTCTCGCCTACGCCACAATTTAACCCATATCCCTTAGTCGCCTTCTACGACACCCACGGGAAGAAAGGGGGTGGTGAAATTCTTAACCCGTCACCACACAGGGGTTTCGGTTTACAGGGCTGAAAAATGTTGTGTTTCACTCGGTGGCGACATTTGTTTAACCTACGTGCCTCTCGAAACCCTCGCAACGCTCAAGATTCCACATTCTGAACCACTCGCTACGCTCTGTTCAATATTGGTATCTTTCGTTTGCTCAGGTATCAATTTTGGCACTTGCGGTTAACTTTGCCCACTTTTCATTTACTTTCCACCCCTTAATTTCTAAAAGTAGCACTAGAACTTGATCAGTTTCATGTGCTCTGCCTACTCCTTTTAGTAATACAAACTAGTGTTCATGTGTGTGCGTGTGTGTTTTTATTTTGGACTAAACTCACTAACCTTCTTGCTCTCCCAAATGGGTGGTGGAAAGTTGTTCCAGCACTTTGTGCAGCGTAACGAAAATTGCCACGAAATGCAATTAAAATCATATATATAAGTATTGGTATACATAAAAACATACAATCACGCCTATATCCCATAAAGAGGTAATTAAGGGATTGAAAGAAAACATACAGATGTAATGCGAAACAATTTGCCTTCGAATTGTTACGGAAACGTACTAACGTGTCATGCTATTTCAGTCAGTCTCAGTACAAGATGTACTGACATTGACTGAACTAGCATGACAAATGCGAACGTTTCCTGAAATATATATATCTCGTTGTCTGAGTACCCACAACACAAGCCTTCTAAAGCTAGGAACATACTACGCGGACGTCCGTCGTAAATCGACCGCGGACGGGAATCTGGACAATGAATATGCACTTAACCGTGCAAACTATCGGTCGACGGACGTGGACGTGGCCTTGAGCACATGGACGTCCGATCGAAATCTGGCTCGCTGGATGTTTTGTTCCGTGCACACTGATCGGTCGCGGTCGCGGTCGATTTACGACGGACGTCCGCGTAGTATGTTCCTAGCTTTAAGCTTACCGTGAGACTCAGTCAATCTTTATATGTCCTATATTATAATATTTATTTATTTGTATTAAATATTATATTTCCAGGTCCACGGTAAATCCATAACCCTCTCCAGCCTTTGGACCCTACTGACTGCCGTGAGAGGTAAGGAGCGGCTGGATTTCCTGCAGGACAAGGCAGAGGGCAGCACTCTCGTCCTGCAGCAAATCAAAGAGGAGGCTGATGATGATGATGACGACGACTGCTTACTCATAGAGGAAGAGCCTGAGACGCTGGTGGTTTATGACTGACGCTTTATAAGGATTGTTTTAACCGTTTCTGTGCGGGTGACACGAGGTGTGTGTCATTTGGGTTTTTTCACGTGGCGTGTGACACGCGAGGTGTGTCATTTTAAAATCAACAAAAGTTTTAAAAGGAACGAATCTGTTAAAAATGTGGCTATCTATCACTGAAGAATGCTTAGTCCGTTTTCACATTATCCGATCCGATATCGGAAGGATTTCAATGGAAAAAATCCAAGATGGCGCCTGTTATGTATCGGTCCTACATCCGATATCGGATAATGTGAAAACGCACGTTGGCTGGAAACAGTGCTCGACTGAACCACTGAGCGTTTATTTATACAGGGTGGTATACCGGCCGCTATACCTCCTAATAATCTGAATATTGATTGAATGAGGAGGCACACTGACATTTTATCCCGCTAGGCGGCGCCTGTGCAAGTGTCTAGGCATGTCACTGTCATTCATATGTTTTGTAAGAGTAAAAACATATTATCTTCTCGCTCTCACGTATGAAATTCTTTATCTGTTCGATGCAAGTGCAAAGGACTAACAGGGTGGCGCCATCTGTGCCCTTTGAGTGTGCCTCCTCATTGAGAAAAGTTTATTTGACATTATCAGGAATACATTGTTAAAAATATTCGGTTTCTCATGTTACACCGTGTGTATTCGCAGATGTATTTTTGTTTAAAATTATTATTTGGGTAAAGTAGGGTTTAACTAAACCCCACCGTTATAAGTTACTATGTGAACTTGAGGCATCATGTTTTATTAAGTTATATATCGTAAGTTGCCTTCAGGAATGCATATATGTATAATAATTGAGACTATATACATCCCATTGCTGGGCCCAGTCTCCACGATAGCACTACATAATAAAATCGAAAGTATTGGATTTACTTCCCAATAATCAGGTTAATGATTATGAATATTATAATCATGCTGATTTTATTTTTAAATTACTGAATGCTACAATCGAATTGTCATTTTAAGTACTAGATTATAAAAACTATGTAGTATAGCGTCATTACTTTTTAAAAAACTTGTATCTTCGTCTGTCAATGAAAAGAAAATTGTAGTAGGTATGTATGGAATGCATATAGACTTACTGCGTTTTAACTTTGAGGAGCAGCGTGAGATACGAGATTTTTTCAAAGTAGTGACGATAGTCTTATTTCATGACTAAGGGCATTTTCAGAAATTGGGACCAAAAATTAGTGACAGTTGTTAACAAAAAATAATGTCAATCTTGTGACGCCAATTAAGAATATGTCTAAAAACCAACATTTTTCATTTTACCAGATTTTTGCAGTTTACGTAATTAACACAAAAGCAATATTTTTATTGAAATTTCATTCTTAATTATCGTCACAAAACTGACATCGAGTTAATTTTTGTTAACAACTTTCACTAATTTTGGGGCCCAATTTTTGACAATGCCCTAAAATTGGTGTAGTATTATGGTGACATGAAATGATGAAAGATTAATTTGTAAAATATAGTTTTAATTGTAACTAATAGTTAGTGATTTTGACATTTTCTATGTAATGAATAACCGTTATTTTCCGCCTAAAAAGTGTACGGTCTCGAAATAACCATACAATAATATTATAATCGTGATTTCGTGAAATCTTACGTTCATTGGAACGCTAAAAGCACTTCATGCAAAAACTCGATTTAAATACTCTCTTTCTGTCGCGTTTAATTTATCGCCACTCGTGTCGAATCCCCTCTTTTCCGCACTTGTAGCGTAATGTGCTATTAAAATGTGCATAACTTTAAATATCTGTTAAGAGCATTTTGTACAGTCCCCGGCATAAATGATTTCCGTACGTTGTCATATTAACATCTTGTTTGAAATGTCATATGAAATTGTCAAACGATTAAAAGCGACAAGGTACAGAAGTCATCACTTCTTTATGCCGGTGGCTGTACAGAACCTCTTTAAACTCTAAAAAATAATGTAGTTATTTTTATTTGCATGCCTTGTTACTGTAAACGAAACTTTAGTATGTACCCAGTAATCTTTTGAACAGGTTTTGAATGTTAAATTTTTGTGCAAGATAAAAAATGTTTTTAAGTTTTGATGTATTGTTTTGAGTTTTGGGCTTATTGTCAATGTGTTATATGTATTTGTTATACCGTGTAAAGCTTGCCCTAAACGTTGAACCCAATGATTTTTATATTGACATGCATGTTGTTTGGTACATACAATTATGTACAACCTGTTATATTATTAAGGTTAATAAATGTATACATTTCTTAACTTGGCTTTTTTCCTTTGGAGGTATCCGACCACCTTTCCTAAGTATCGATCCGAACATATCAATAGTAAGGGTACAAAGCTATGTTAGCAGTGATTTTGATAGCGTAGCGTCGATATGTCGCAGAAGTTTGACTTGTAAAACATAATTTTGCAGTATCATATCATATATATCAAAATCGCAGCTTACTCGCCATAATATTAAGTGATCTTGGTATATCTTTCACACCAATGAGATAGAACCACAGAATACATAATAGTACAAGTACAGAAGGCTCACTCCCTTTCATTTTCACACAATGCCGCCAATTTAAATTCATACCTACATTAACAAACAGACCCCACGCGAGCACCTTAAATTCTATTGCGCCGCGCGAAGGTCGTCACCACTGAATGGGCCGCGAACTCGCGGCCACCAGCATGTACTTGTAGCACGACGATGGAATTGCGGAGTGAGCCGCCTCTGATAGAACCCAGTCAAAAAAGGATATCAGTCGACACATTCACTACCAGAGAAAAAATAGCGCACTACGTCAGGATCCGCCCGCCCAGCGGGTTCTACGGCATCTGAGCAAAGTTCACGAGTGCCCACCACGCGGGTTCCTGGTTGCGAAATTGTTAATAGAGAGCCATGAAAGGGACAACTGCATACGTCCCCGAATCAGTTTTGTATGAAGTTTCTTAACAGTATGGTAGTATTAGTACTACACACAAACATGTAACACGTAATCAACTAATCATATGCAGATGTAGTCCGAAAAGGGTTTCCTTCGGAAACGTTCGTATTTGTCATGCTAGTTCAGTCATACATACATAGACATAGACATTTTATTAATAATATTATAAATATTACACGTTCATCAATAAAATTATTTAACAGCAATTAAATTAAGATTAATACAATTTCAGTCTAATTATAATTTCGAATATTTATTTGAAAGATGCATTCATAGATTATATTACATATGATATGTCATTTAGATTTGTTAACTTGATTTTATACATAATTATTATTTTATTCTAATACTATTAGTTATTTGGTAGGTCAAAGAACTCTTTTATGTCATAGAAGGAGTATTCTAAGAGCCATCTTCTTAACTTATACCACACCTCGGACACTGGCGATTAAATATATGAAAGAGGTGCGTACCTAGCACACAGTGTAAGCTCGTGTAGGTGAACGCGTACTATGCTTGTATGAGTGACATATGACAGGTCGACTGTTCGCGTTTTTGACAGACGGTAACTGTGAGGTAACCGAGAGGGGGTGGGCGGCACTTTCAGCGGGGAGCGGGAGTGGCCATACTGTATGAAAATACTCTTTATTATACTGTGCTTATACTGAGATTGACTGAAATAGCATGACACTTTCAGCTACATCTGTAATTTCCTAAGGGCCACTTGCGCCGACGAAAATGGAGTGTTAACCCACCATTTTGCATGGAATTTGACAGAAAGATGACAGGCCACTAACCCTGAGTTGTGGTTGGTGCAAGTGGGCCTAAATTTTGTATTCTCATCTCAATACGTAGAAAGTGGTCCAATTGTCATATTGATATTTTATAGTTCTTTGACAAACTATTTATACGGTACAGGCTGGCAAGAACGAGTACAAACGGATTTATTTTTTTATCATAGCAACACTTGCTTTTCTCATACAAAAGTGATTCAATAGTTGCCACATGCAAAAGAGTTTACATAGACGGTGGTGCCCTCATTAATTTCTACTCTTTTTTTGCCAGGCTGTACTTACTCTCTATTCTGTGATTTAGGTGACGAAATAAAACGACGCAATGCTTTTATTATTAATTTATTTTATCAATATAATAATAATATGTATATAATGTATAACTTACAGCCATATGGAGCGTCGGCGACGGCGATACGAACAAAATCAAACAAAATTCCGAAATCATTGCGAAAATTCAAATAAAAAACTTACACCATCATTCGTGGCTCGCCGAAGCGAGCGTCGAAATCTAAATTTAACTATACTGACTACAGGACTACCGCAGAGTGGAAAAACCGACAGTTTTCAATGAGATGGTGTCCGTACAAAACTAGTTTATTCAGTGGTTTAAAACGTTACACATTGCAATAGTATTCAAAATGGTAAAGTATTCAAAGTGGTATAGGATGTCACACTCGTAATCGAAACGCAAGACGAATGTGAAATCTTGTGATATACTACTGAGTTTTGCTAGTGAAAAGTTTAGACTTTGCATAAGTATAAAGATAGTTATAATAACTTCTTTCTAAAGTAGCATAAAGTCAACATTAGAAGCTAAAAAAGATGTGTAAAAAATTATCTCAACACAAGTAAAAATTATTAGCAAGACTTGTGCAGCTGAACGTACTTTAAAATCAAAATATAATTAGAGTTAGACTAAGCTATGCTAAGTTGAAAAGAATTTTGACACCTCACATTGCGGCAGTTATTTCAAACGTATTACATTATAACGTTTATTTAACACCATGCAAAGTTCCCTATCAAAACTTCTATAAACGTAGCGAGGTCCGACTCTAATTATATTTGTCTGCCACCCACTGAGAAAACCAGTTAGTACGGAATACCATCCCTACCTCCGCGACTACTCTATATTACAACCAAATTGAATTTGAAATGAAAAAACAACGAGCAACCGGCTCCGACCTTAATATACAATATCACTTAAAATTACAGCAAGATATTTTTTTTTTGTATATTTTCCATTTATACAATAATCCTATGATTTAACTTCAGCTTTTTACGTCGTCTCCTTTGGCGTACTTACGAAAGAAAATAGCAACAATTAATAAAACAACTTAACAGTAATGTCATAAGACTTAAGTGCAGACTTTGATTTTGGACGAAAGTCTCTATTCAACGCATGCATAAATCATAACTATTTTAATTCGTGTCTGTCAAAAAATCTTTTATAAAAATGTGTTTAGAGACTCGGTCGTCCAAAAAGTCTAAGGTCTTACGCTGGACCGCTTCAAACTAAGTTTTAGTCGTACTTTACTTGGTCAAAACTAAGCTAAAACACCATCGGGGGACGGCAACTCAAAAAAAGCTGCCAACACGGATCTTGAACTTTCGTCTTCCATACTTATAAGATATAACTAGGACTTATTCGCCTTAAGTTTTCTATTATTCATGCTAAACAATTCTATTTGAAATCAAAATCGATTACATATTTGAAGCTAGATCTAAATTTCAACAAACTTTTGAATCATTTAGTTAAGAATAGTTGTAAAATTTCGATTGGAATGTACGTTGTCGTTTAGAAACGACAGTCTGAGTATACGCTGTCGCGTATAAACGACATCGCTCAAAAACCGTGCCGACAGTCATTTTAGACACAGAAATCGACAAAATAAACTATAGTGCATACACCTAACATTATTGCTAAAAATACGCGGTATTAATTTGGAACAAACGTTGCGATATTGCATTAACGATTCCTGTGTCATTTATTACGATATAGGAACTATTATATAAGTAATGAAGAAGCGATCGAAGCTGTCTTTACGACATACAACTATATACGAATAAGTATTTCTCTCCGGTGTTGTTTTTAGAAAAAAAAATATCATACGCACATTATTAAAATGTACAAAAGCTCGCTCAGTGTCAGACGCCCTATGAAAAGGTAGAAATATATATCTCACATCAATAAGGCCCTTTTTTTAATTGCATATTTGTGCCAGTAACACCTTATTATAATCAAGTAGTTCTCAAATCTTGCTAACCTATGTTAAAATCATAATTTGTAACTAAAATTTTATTTTAAAGGCAAAACAACCTACATAAAACACATATGTCTTGACTTTCTAATAACAACACCGGAGTGTGGTGCGTAAGTTATGATTCGAAACTGAAACACGCCCCGTTTAACGGGATAGGTATTGTCGAAACATAACGCACCTGATGCCGCAAACTTTTACAATTGGTGCTGTGACCAGGATAATAAAACGCTGTCTTGTATAGACGACATTACGTAAAGCATCAAACTCAACACTTCACTAGAAACCTTCTGCCATGTCTGAATTCACTAGAGACTAACCCCCTTATTCATAAAAAAAATTACTGAACTGATTAGTTAGAAAGTGTTTTGTCCCTTTCTCACAAATACATAAGTCGACATGACAGAAAGGGACAAAACGCTTTTTTTTTTAACTGGGGGTAAAAGAATGTCATGCTACGTTGCCAGATATGTCAAAGCGTTGCAGATGTAATAGAAATGTTTTTCCTTCGTTTAATGGAAAATCACGAACGTGTCACGCTATTTCAGTCAGTCTCAGTACAATTACTAACGTTGACCGAACTCGCATGACCAATACGAACGATTCCGAGAAATCACGATAGACAAATATTTCACACATCTGTACATAAAGATCAATATAGAGTGAATTATTGGTCGCCTTTTTAATAAAATTGTAATAATAAAGTTTGCGGCACTGAAAAAAAATAAAAACTATGTTTAAAAAGCACACTTAAAAACTAAGAATAAACGCACACTGGATTTTAGTGCTCTCTACAGTTTTTTTTTTAAGTAGGTATCCGGAATTTCGAGTGCAAGATCCAAGATGAATAATTTAAACTAATCATTTGAAGTTCGTAACTTTATTCAAAGATTTACTAGTTTTACAAACACTTTAATGTTTTCGTCTATACTAAAATTATCTAGAATATTTTTTAACCTTGATATTAACCCCAAAATTAGTCTATTAGTCATAACAGCCAATGAATCTACGCTGAAGTTATTATAAAAATATTAATTAACTAAATACGGAATTATATCAATTCCTAGTGCCTATGACTATTTCAAAGCTAAATGTGTCTGTCCATCACAAAAGGGAACGTATACCTAAATAAGGTCCTTTCTAAATTAAGTATAAAGACCCTATTCTGTTGGATAGTCACAAATTAATATTATTAAAGGCACCAATCGAAACTATTGACTTGTATTGCATTTAGGGGCATTTTCAGAATTTGGGACCCCTCAATTAGCGTAAGTTGTTAAAAAAAATTAACTCACTGTCAGTTTTGTGACGATAATAAAGCATGAAATTTGAATAAAAATATTGTTTTCGTGTTAATTGCATAAACTTTAAGCGATAATCTACATTCAGAATGTGAAAAGTAAATTTTTAGACAGATTTTATGCTTAATTGTCGTCACAAAACTGACAGCGAGTAAATGTTTGTTAACAACTTACGCTAATTGGGGGGGACCCAAATTCTGAAAATGCCCTTAGGTACTATGATAATGGAGTTTCAACTCTCAGCTAAAGTTTTGCGCGGCCATAATGATCAACTCATATGCGACCAACACCGATTTTGCTATATCGGGGATAGGCACCTACAGACAAGGTCTTAGTTGCAAACAAAGTGACAAAAATATGTAGGGCGTCATCCATATATTACGTCACAGTGTAAGGGGGAGGGGGGGGGGGGTCATACTAAATGTGACAATCCCTGTTAAAGGGATACAAAAAAGCGTGACATAGGGAGGGGAGGGGTCCAAAAACCTGAAATTTGGTGTGACGTAATATGTGGATGATCCCTAGTTATGTACCCACAACCTTAACAAATAAGCACTAAAGTCGTGTATACATATTTTTCACACTGTCCACATTCATATTTACAGATGTACTGCGAAAAGATTTTCCTTTTATATTCTCACGGAAACGTACGAACGTGTGATGCTATTCCAGTCAGTCTCAGTACAAGACGTACTGACATTGTCTGAACTAGCATGAAAAATACGAACGTTTCCGGAAAAATACGAAGGGAAACCTTTTCGCACGACATCTGTAATACCTTGAGGCCTGACGGCGTGCGAACTCGCATGCGATTTTAGTTACATTGCGGGCTGTTGAGGATACAAACAATTTTGCACAGCCATCAAATACCGCAATGTAATAAAACTCGTATGCGAGTTCTCGTGCCTTCTAAATAGACCCTGACTGTACATATGTACAAGTTTCTTTATAACTTTTAAACCCGACAAAATACAGCTAAAGGTATGAGAAACATCCTAAAATCAACTCGTCAAAATGAAGTCAGGACGTACGTCATTCATGTCGGATGAAGCACTCGACCGTCACGTCATTCTCATCGTCCCAGTTTATTGAGCAAGTTAATTACTACAATACAAAAATTACCAAATACCAGCGTTACGAAAACCACTGACAAGCCGTGGAAATGCAAAAAAACGCGTATACCAACAATTGTGAACGTCCGTATAGCCTGGAAAAAAATTGAAATCAAAAGATAGCAACATTGTCGTGTCGTGACTTTCAAATCAATCTGCGTGAAAAAGGATGGCACTACGATGTTGCCAATTTTTAATTTCTACTCTTTATAGCCAGGCTGTGTGCTATTATTAAAGGTGTTTCATTTTGCGGCACTACATGTGACGTAGTCATAAGGTATATTTTCCGAAAGACACAATTATTGTTACATACAAAAACAAATTTCTAATCTTTTGTCATAAAAATAAACGCAGACAATGCAATTACTTTATATTATATTTTTATATGCATTTTAACACACATTTTATGTGTCACAGCGTACAGTCACGAAAAGAACGCCGCGAAAATATCTGAAACAATGTTTTTTATAAGCCCGATAGTCCACTATCATATGTTTATCATAGATAGATAGATAGATAGATATACGTTTATTTGTTTGTCACAATACACACAGAATACACAAAAGAAATAAATTACAAAAAAGAATTAGAATACATAATAAGCAAATTGGACAACAGGAAATTACACAGATTTTTACCATAGCGTACTATGATACTGTGCGCGTCGCAACAAGACAAAAGGGTTACGGCTCAGTATTACGCTACGCCCTGAGGCAGCAGCACTGATATTCTGCCGGAACCGGATCAGATCACGATAACACATAATTGATTGAATAAGAAATATTGTAAAGAGATGAAATTATATACCTAAAATATCTATAAATAATTGCCTATGAAACGAGTGAGATGAATGCTATGATGAAAAGAAATGTGTGTTTGATCTGTTGGATCGATAGATAGTAAAATAATTGCTACAGCTAGAGCTAAAGCTGAAGCTAAATCCGGTAATCTGCAACCAGGTAGCCATAAGGGATACCCAAACTTTGTTTTTCTAAAAGATATTTTTTAAAATAACGTTTAAAAGTAAATTTAGTTTTAATTTGACGAATCGGGGGCGGGATATTGTTCCAGCACCTGGTTGCGAGATACCGGAGACAGCCTGTAAAAGCAACAGTTTTGTGAGGGTGAGCTTCTAGGAGACAGCGCCTGGTAGACCGTGTACCATGTCGTTCATGGAAAGAGGATATGCGTATTTTAGAGAATAAGTAATGGGGCTTTTTGTCATTCAAAACGCCAAATAAGAGACTAGCTAGATGTAAGTGCCTCCGTGAGGACATGTTTAATATGGATGCTTTGTTAAGGTATGGTGTAATGTGTGTTCTCGGTGGTATTGAGCTACAAAAACGGAAACAGGCATTTTGGACTCTTTGGATAAGACGACGAGTTTTTTCCAATAGTCGTGGCCCGTACACAATGTCTGCATAATTTAACTTAGAGAGTACCAGTGATTCGCACAACAACTTACGAATTTCCTCATTTAAGAGGTATCGTACTTGGTATAAGACCTTAAGACGAAAAAAACACGACTTCACTAATTCTCCTATATGCTTCTCAAACCTCAGCTGGTTGTCAATGACTAATCCCAAGTTTCTATATTTCTATGATAAACATATGATAGTGGACTATCGACCTAAGAGCGCTTCAGATATGTAGCCTTCTTTTGTACGTTATTGCCACACGTGAAAAATATTCGCAGATGTCAAATATATAATTAGAATAAAGAATTGTCAGTAGTTTCAAACGCTAGCGACACCAATCAAACAGAGTCAATAATTCATAAAATGCTTCGTTTGAACGTTCAATTGCTATTACATTATATTATATTATATTATATAATACAAAATAGCACGATTAAAATATTTAACAGTTTATTATTATATACATACGCATTTCATCTCAATGCTATCTCATATTATATGCGGGGTAAATGTGTGCAAGTCATAAATGATAAGTGGCAGTATACGGCAGGCCCTGGACAAACAGACAGACATACAGACATTTCTGAACTGTGTGCAACTTATACAAAATAATCTGAGTTTAATATTGAACTTATGTTTAATATAAAACATATTTTGAAGGCATTTTATTTCAAATTGAACCTACACTTTTTTTAACTTATGAAAATTTATATTATTTCTACTCAGAATTATAAATTGCAAAATATTAATACAGTTTTCATTACCATTACTAACAAAAAGTCTATGAAAAATAGTAATGAAATAGAAATATACATTTTTGGATTCTTTCTCTGTTATAATAAATGAAAGAGCTGATAATTTTGTGTAGAAATAGCATAAAATTTCCCAAATTAAAAAAAATAAATGTACAACTTTAAATAAAACACGACATAAGTCACATTTTCTTTTTAGAGTCCTTCTAAACTAATTTTGCACCAACTGAACCATACAAGTAAGACTAGTCAAAAGTTACTGCAAATTTAGTTTGGTCACACTCTAGTTAGACTTCAAATAGTTAAGAAATGTTTGTAAATATTAAACAATAGTTAATTCAGGACCCGCGAAAATCATAGTCAAATATACATCAGAAAATTCACGCTTTTCAAACCAGAGCTCACGTCAGCTTACACCGCGATACACAGGCAAGCCAGTCTTGAGACAATTTCGTTTCTCAAAAAAAGGACTATATATTTTTTTTTATCTAGTTTCGATTAGACTATCGGCGAAATATCAACAACTGTACATTTTACATTGCCTAAGAGAACCTACAAATATCGCGTCAGTATTAATAGTGTTGCCATGACAAAAAATCCTTAACTAGACAAGCGAACAAAAAAAACTTAACTATTTTATATATTATTAATTATACGCTAGAAAAATGAATATAACTAAGATGACTGCAATTTGAAGTTGGGCTCGAATATGGTACAATGTCAAAAATATAATATATGTTATCATGTAGCTTAGACTAGCCGTGACGCGCGACTGTCGTGCGTTCGTCGCGTAGCGTTGTTTATTGTCGATGCGTACAAGCTGCAACAAGGGAAACGTATACATTAATAAAGTGATAAATGGGAAAGTGTGTATAGTTGAAGGGATGGCGAGTGATATGGGCTACTTTTTGTATCTTTCTATTTACTCATACATTACACACACACACACACACACACACACACACACACACACACACACACACAAAACTATTTATATTCTTAACGTATAATTAAAATGTTACTAGAATAACAATTTTATGTTTATTTAATTTTACGAATTTGGCTGCCACGTGACAGGCTTAGCCTAGTGTACAAATGTAATTCACAGGACAGATGTAATTGGAATTATTTCTTACTAATAAACTATTATTATTCTTACATTTTACGACTTTTCTGTCCCCGATCATACTCTAGTGACGATCGGATTGATCAACTTCTACATATGAAAGCAAGTTGTGGTACGTACGTAAGTACAGTCAACCACAAAGATATGTATCCACTTTTTCACCTTATTACAATGCAATAAGGTGATAAAGTGGATACAACCCTTTGTAGTCGACTGTACGATCATTACGTTTTATACGTAAAGTAAATTATTCATAAAAGTTTACTTAAATTAATAAGACGCTAAAACCGTATTGGTATTAAAGGGTTAAACGATTTGTATCAGGCAGGCAATCATGGTCGCGCGATAAATAATATAACATGAGGCCGTCCCTTTCGCACTATTTGTAAGTGCGATAGGGACGGCCTGATGTTTTATCGTTTATCGCGCGACCATGCTATCGTTGCAGGCAGGCAATTACGGTCGCGCGATAAATGATAAAACATCAGGCCGTCCCTATCGCACTATTTGTAAGTGCGATAGGGCCGGCCCGATGTTTTATCATTTATCGCGCGACCATGATTGCCCTGCAGGTGTCAACTTTTAGTATAAGGTCAGTGCGGGCAAGACCGGCATAGTTTATTTGAAATAAAGTTTGAGTGGATAAAACTCTATAATTAATGCAGTCTGGCGTAATGCGCATGGTCCTATGGGATAGCAAATATTATATTTTACAAAGCTTTTACAGTATTTTGATGAAATAAGGTACTTTTAAGTGATAAAAATCACATTTTTTAAGGCTCGGCGGGTTGACCGTTCTCCCGCGATGAGCACGGAAAGACCGTCTAGTGCTTGTTGTCGCGTAATTTCATATGAGACTAGGTTCCAAAATCATGATCATTGTTATTTTACGTAATAACGGGGCAGAATGTGCTAGATAATTATTAAAATAACGTTGAAATTTTGAACATACAAGCATTTTTCTATTTATAAGGCAAGACCGGCATATGTCCCGTAGATGGGGTTCATAACCTTTTCTTTTCAGGTCCAGATATTGCATAATACTGTTTTTCCAACGAACACCTGCGAATACAATTTAGTCACGATATTACAGTCTCATATAAATCCAACTACTTATCTGTTTTTGAAACTATGTTATTAAGAAAACGTAATATGATATTAAGATACGTGAATTAGTTTGGTAACATTTCTTAGCAATGCTTGGTTTTGCTATAGTCACTACAGTATGAGTGAATGCGTTATTTTTTTTTCATCATACTCGCACACTAAATGTGATTTTGCACGCAGGCGGAGCGTGAGTTATAGAAAAATCAATCTCCCAAGGGAGTTATGAAATTTCTAGTACCGTATTCAATTTTTTTTATCTTTTTACATATTTTTATATTGCAAGTGTGATGAAAAACATTGTGTGTAACTCGGGGAGTATGAATATTACAAACTCGAGTCTTTAAATCGCTCTGGCATGCCGTCGCGATTTAACTTACTCTCGTTAGTAATATTCAAGTTCCTTCCCTTGATGCACAATGTACTATTAAATGCTAAATAAAAAAATACTACCCACTATTTATTCATTACAGCCTTTGTTAAAATACGTCAAATTGGCATTGTTAATACCAAGTTATTTTTTTTACAAGGGCGTTTTAAAGTCGTTATTTAATCGCAAGTAGGCTTAGTTCTGTTCACCACTTATAATTCTTCACAACTATGTCATTTTTATTTAATAATTTCGAATGATATTAGTTACACCATACGAATCATTACCAAAACTGTATTTCGAAGTTAAAATCAAAAACGGTACAATTATCATAAGCCAAAAACGTACTTATATATTGATATTGTTTACACTCGACTTATTTCCAATAAAGCCTAAAAAAGGTTGGCAACTCCTTGTTTATCGTATGCCGGTCTTGCCTTTCTCTTTTATGCCGGACTTTCTGAGTAGACACAATTTCTAAGTTACATATTTCAGAACATAAAACAAGAAATTGAACGCGTTTTGAGTAGATTAATAGTACTAGTCAGAAAGAACGGTTATTAAATGACTACGTTACATACCTATATGATATACAAATATTCCGACTGCTTCTATTTTATTTTAATTTTTTGCGGAACCATGTTGAGCTCGATGCTCGAGTTCGAAACACGAATCAAGTTTATTGTTAACTAGTGTTCGTCCTAGGGATATGTATTGAAGACCAATGGCTTAAGGATGAAAAACTGATATACCTTCGGAGGTGTGAGAGGCGTAGATATACAAACACAAAAGTTATAGTCAATAGACGGTCTTTCCTTAGTATGAATTTTCTGAGATGGTTTTTTTGGTTTTTGCCGTAATCTGTTAAACAAAAGCCTTTGTTTCTATTATTCATGGCGGTTAGCTTCCGTTTAAACGGCACGCGCTAAAGTCTCAGTGTAGTTAAAAAGCAACTATCATGATAGCAATAAGGTTCAAATTTATTAAACAGTTTGCAGTGTGCAGGTAACTTTTTTTGAAGATGACAAAACGTGTTATCTCCGATAGGGCTTTTTATGGATTTGAACCTTATTACTATCATGATAGTTGCTTTTTTAACTACACTGAGACTTTAGCGCGTGCCGATTAAACGGGAGCTAGCCGCCGTGAATAATAGAAACAAAGGCTTTTGTTTAACAGATTAGGGCAAAAGCGAAAAGTGCATCTCACAAAATTCATACTATACTTAAATTAATAAGGCGCTAAAACCGTATTGGTATGAAAGGGTTAAACGATTTGTATCAGGCAGGCAATCATGGTCGCGCGATAAATGTTATAACATCAGACCGCCCCTATCGCACTATTTGTAAGTGCGATAGGGACGGCCCGATGTTTTATCATTTATCGCGCGACCATGATTGCCCTGCAGGTGTCAACTTTTAGTATAATATTCAATTTATAATACGAAAACCCGATAGTACGGCCTTCGTATTAGAAATGGAGTACAAACATAAGAATTAGTATTTAAAAAAAAAAAAAAAGAATGAAAACTCACCTAGGCTCTATACAGCATGCTATGCTCCGCTGCCGCCACCGGCAACACTACACTCGCACACTAGGACCGTGTCTATGCACTATGTAAGTATGTGTGTCCGTAACAAATGCGACGCATCACTGCGGGGGGCCCGCCGGGGGCGCGTCGGGTTTGGATTTTGGCGGGGCTGCGAGTACAAATACAATATGTTAGTGCCATTTTACAATACTAGTGTGGAAAAGAGGTAATTTAAAGCTATAATCTGAAATTTTAAGTAGTTAAACTAATGTAAATGAAATCTACTTTTAAACGGCTCCTTATGTCAGTTGAGGGTATATAAGAACACGATTAAATAAGAAGGTTAAAGACAGGTCGTTCAGTGACATATCTGTTTGATTTTTTGGTTGGTGAAACGACAAATATTGTTATTACCAGAAAGTGTACAAGTTATTTGCTAAAGTTTTTTAAATACGTTTTTTAAATAATTTAGACAACTCCGGTCTGGCTCAGTCGGTAGTGATAGTGACCCTGCCTGCTGAGCCGCAGTCCTGGGTTCGAATCCCGGTAAGGGCATTTATTTGTGTGATGAGCACAGACATTTGTTCCTGAGTTTTCTATGTATATAAGTATGTATATCGTCGCTTATCAAGTTATCACCCATAGTACAAGCTTTGCTTAGTTTGGGGCTAAGTTGATCTGTGTAAGGCGTCCCCAATATTTATTTATTTATTTATTTATTTATACCTAAAATAAAAGAACACAGTATAATGATAATATATATAAACACAATCAAAGGGCTAAAATAATATGGCCATAGACTATATAGACTAGTCGAGGCGAAGATGTGGCCTACGATGAAGCAAGCTCGCTGATAAGGTGAAACGAGCTATATTCCAATTACGAATTGAACGGAATAAACGTAAACAAACTGCTGTCACTGTCAAAGTAACACGTGCAGCTCAAGTCAGGGGTTCTCATAGTAAGGGCCGAGAGAAAATCAAATTACTTTTAACTAGTTATTAACGGTCACTCTATTACATACTGAAAAATGAAAATCGTGAAGCGATCGAACACCATGACTGTTATATTATGTTATGATCCCATGCAAGTCAATATAAAAATCGGTCCAAAATTGACGAAGTTCTGTCATATCAGATAGTCTACTTACAAAACCAATAATTAAATTTATAACCACCATATTATCACCATCGCATTTGAAGACGGTTTTAATACGCTATTAAAATTCACTACCACCTAGTCTCAAAAGTTGCTGAAAAATAATGTTTAGCGACCCGCTACTTGGTCGCCCAGGTACATTTCCACAGTAATACCAGTGCAATAAACAAACTACCCGACAAAAACGGCTTTTTAATTTCAATAAATATACCAAAACGTTTAGTGTTGAAATTTATTTTCGTTTTAACAGTCATTATTTGTGTAATGGAATATGTAAAGATTTTTAATAAACCTGTAAAATATCGGCAATTTTGATACCTAATTTTTTTATAGCACTAGCCACACTTTTGTTTACAATAATTCCGGCTAATTCAAAATAGGAATATAGGAAATATACACGCCGGCAAGGAATTCCACTCCTTAGCAGTGCGCATAAGAAAAGACGCACGTTTGCTTTGATTGTGAATTCTGCAGGGTTAGCACGATTGCCACGAGAGTATGTCGCCGCGAGATAGATTACCCGTCTTTATGTTATTAATGCAGTTTTTTTTAATACTACGTCGGTGGCAAACAAGCATACGGTCGGCCTGATGGAAATCGGTCACCGTAGCCTATGGAAGCCAGCAATAGGCTAGTTTCCTATACTTAAAATGAAATATTTTATGCAGTGCACGAAATAAAGCATCACATAATTAGAAGAAAAATATGGACAGTAGTTATTTTTAAACATAATTTCTATTTAATAAGTTGAAGAGAAAGATATAAAGTAAATGACTTGACCGTGACGTCACTCCTCAGTATTTCATAGTAATTCTTAAAAAGAAGCTGATTTGACTAGTAGGAAACTAGCCTATTCAAAGGGTGTGCGTGTTGCCAACCCATTAGAATCTTGTACACTCCAATTTGCTAATCAAAAATGAGTGTACAAGTTGTAAGGAGGGTTAGGAGAAGAGAGGAAGACGTCATCTATCTTGCGGTGACATACTCTCGCGGCAATCATGCGCTAGGCCTATTGGCGTGACGTATAGTCCCGTCTTCTATATGGATGCTGATACGCAATAATGTGTTATCCCACATGCATTTTGCAATAAGGTTAACTGAAAAATTTGACGATTAAAGTTGACATTTTATTGCAAAATTCATGTGGAATAACACATTATATCTCTTGGCCTTGTTACGCGAGGTGAGCAGGTTGTTCAGGTGGTTATATATGATGGTGGAGCAGTAGTGCTTACGTCGGACGCGCGCGCCGGCGACGACGCTCTGCGCGCCGCACGAGCCGGCGCGCCCGCGGTTGTTGTTGTTGCTGGCCGGCGCCGGCAGGGGGCGGCTGCGAACATAACACAAATAGCTTTTAAACTGTGTTACATATAAAAAAATGTTGAAAGACACAAGTAATCTTTATAAAATTCTCTATAAAAAAATATTCACACTTTTTATCTGGGATCAATAGTTCACGAAATATGGAGAGGAAAAGATGGACAAATAAAGAAATAAACACATTTGTTTATATACGGCACGTTTATTTCTAATTATCTTCTAATTATCTTGACGACCGGTCTGGCGCAGTCGGTAGTGACCCTGCCTGCTACGCCGCGGTCCCGGGTTCGAATCCCGGTAAGGGCATTTATTAGTGTGATGAGCACAGATATTTATGTTCCTGAGTCATGGATGTTTTCTATGTATGTATATAAGTATTTATATATTAATATATATCGTTGTCTGAGTACCCACAACACAAGCCTTCTTGAGCTTACCGTGGGCCTCAGTGAATCTGTGTAAGAATGTCCTATAAATATTTATATTTATTTATTTATTTATCTTCTATCTCTAAAATACTGTCATCATCTTGCGGGTCCTTGCGCCGCCAGCAGCTCGTTCAGCTGCGGCTGTACATGAGTATGTGGCCTGTACATGAGTTTGTTCCGTGGAGGTAGGCTTCGTTAAGTGAGTTACCTGAAGGCGCGGGCGTGGTTGCGCTCGCTCTCGGACACGGAGCGGTGGCGGTCGTAGGCGCGCGCGTGCGGCCCGCGCCCGGGGGCTGCGGGTCCTTGCGCCGCCAGCAGCTCGTTCAGCTGCGGCTGTACATGAGTATGTGGCCTGTACATGAGTTTGTTCCGTGGAGGTAGGCTTCGTTAAGTGAGTTACCTGAAGGCGCGGGCGTGGTTGCGCTCGCTCTCGGACACGGAGCGGTGGCGGTCGTAGGCGCGCGCGTGCGGCCCGCGCCCGGGGGCTGCGGGTCCTTGCGCCGCCAGCAGCTCGTTCAGCTGCGGCTGTACATGAGTATGTGGCCTGTACATGAGTTTGTTCCGTGGAGGTAGGCTTCGTTAAGTGAGTTACCTGAAGGCGCGGGCGTGGTTGCGCTCGCTCTCGGACACGGAGCGGTGGCGGTCGTAGGCGCGCGCGTGCGGCCCGCGCCCGGGGGCTGCGGGTCCTTGCGCCGCCAGCAGCTCGTTCAGCTGCGGCTGTACATGAGTATGTGGCCTGTACATGAGTTTGTTCCGTGGAGGTAGGCTTCGTTAAGTGAGTTACCTGAAGGCGCGGGCGTGGTTGCGCTCGCTCTCGGACACGGAGCGGTGGCGGTCGTAGGCGCGCGCGTGCGGCCCGCGCCCGGGGGCTGCGGGTCCTTGCGCCGCCAGCAGCTCGTTCAGCTGCGGCTGTACATGAGTATGTGGCCTGTACATGAGTTTGTTCCGTGGAGGTAGGCTTCGTTAAGTGAGTTACCTGAAGGCGCGGGCGTGGTTGCGCTCGCTCTCGGACACGGAGCGGTGGCGGTCGTAGGCGCGCGCGTGCGGCCCGCGCCCGGGGGCTGCGGGTCCTTGCGCCGCCAGCAGCTCGTTCAGCTGCGGCTGTACATGAGTATGTGGCCTGTACATGAGTTTGTTCCGTGGAGGTAGGCTTCGTTAAGTGAGTTACCTGAAGGCGCGGGCGTGGTTGCGCTCGCTCTCGGACACGGAGCGGTGGCGGTCGTAGGCGCGCGCGTGCGGCCCGCGCCCGGGGGCTGCGGGTCCTTGCGCCGCCAGCAGCTCGTTCAGCTGCGGCTGTACATGAGTATGTGGCCTGTACATGAGTTTGTTCCGTGGAGGTAGGCTTCGTTAAGTGAGTTACCTGAAGGCGCGGGCGTGGTTGCGCTCGCTCTCGGACACGGAGCGGTGGCGGTCGTAGGCGCGCGCGTGCGGCCCGCGCCCGGGGGCTGCGGGTCCTTGCGCCGCCAGCAGCTCGTTCAGCTGCGGCTGTACATGAGTATGTGGCCTGTACATGAGTTTGTTCCGTGGAGGTAGGCTTCGTTAAGTGAGTTACCTGAAGGCGCGGGCGTGGTTGCGCTCGCTCTCGGACACGGAGCGGTGGCGGTCGTAGGCGCGCGCGTGCGGCCCGCGCCCGGGGGCTGCGGGTCCTTGCGCCGCCAGCAGCTCGTTCAGCTGCGGCTGTACATGAGTATGTGGCCTGTACATGAGTTTGTTCCGTGGAGGTAGGCTTCGTTAAGTGAGTTACCTGAAGGCGCGGGCGTGGTTGCGCTCGCTCTCGGACACGGAGCGGTGGCGGTCGTAGGCGCGCGCGTGCGGCCCGCGCCCGGGGGCTGCGGGTCCTTGCGCCGCCAGCAGCTCGTTCAGCTGCGGCTGTACATGAGTATGTGGCCTGTACATGAGTTTGTTCCGTGGAGGTAGGCTTCGTTAAGTGAGTTACCTGAAGGCGCGGGCGTGGTTGCGCTCGCTCTCGGACACGGAGCGGTGGCGGTCGTAGGCGCGCGCGTGCGGCCCGCGCCCGGGGGCTGCGGGTCCTTGCGCCGCCAGCAGCTCGTTCAGCTGCGGCTGTACATGAGTATGTGGCCTGTACATGAGTTTGTTCCGTGGAGGTAGGCTTCGTTAAGTGAGTTACCTGAAGGCGCGGGCGTGGTTGCGCTCGCTCTCGGACACGGAGCGGTGGCGGTCGTAGGCGCGCGCGTGCGGCCCGCGCCCGGGGGCTGCGGGTCCTTGCGCCGCCAGCAGCTCGTTCAGCTGCGGCTGTACATGAGTATGTGGCCTGTACATGAGTTTGTTCCGTGGAGGTAGGCTTCGTTAAGTGAGTTACCTGAAGGCGCGGGCGTGGTTGCGCTCGCTCTCGGACACGGAGCGGTGGCGGTCGTAGGCGCGCGCGTGCGGCCCGCGCCCGGGGGCTGCGGGTCCTTGCGCCGCCAGCAGCTCGTTCAGCTGCGGCTGTACATGAGTATGTGGCCTGTACATGAGTTTGTTCCGTGGAGGTAGGCTTCGTTAAGTGAGTTACCTGAAGGCGCGGGCGTGGTTGCGCTCGCTCTCGGACACGGAGCGGTGGCGGTCGTAGGCGCGCGCGTGCGGCCCGCGCCCGGGGGCTGCGGGTCCTTGCGCCGCCAGCAGCTCGTTCAGCTGCGGCTGTACATGAGTATGTGGCCTGTACATGAGTTTGTTCCGTGGAGGTAGGCTTCGTTAAGTGAGTTACCTGAAGGCGCGGGCGTGGTTGCGCTCGCTCTCGGACACGGAGCGGTGGCGGTCGTAGGCGCGCGCGTGCGGCCCGCGCCCGGGGGCTGCGGGTCCTTGCGCCGCCAGCAGCTCGTTCAGCTGCGGCTGTACATGAGTATGTGGCCTGTACATGAGTTTGTTCCGTGGAGGTAGGCTTCGTTAAGTGAGTTACCTGAAGGCGCGGGCGTGGTTGCGCTCGCTCTCGGACACGGAGCGGTGGCGGTCGTAGGCGCGCGCGTGCGGCCCGCGCCCGGGGGCTGCGGGTCCTTGCGCCGCCAGCAGCTCGTTCAGCTGCGGCTGTACATGAGTATGTGGCCTGTACATGAGTTTGTTCCGTGGAGGTAGGCTTCGTTAAGTGAGTTACCTGAAGGCGCGGGCGTGGTTGCGCTCGCTCTCGGACACGGAGCGGTGGCGGTCGTAGGCGCGCGCGTGCGGCCCGCGCCCGGGGGCTGCGGGTCCTTGCGCCGCCAGCAGCTCGTTCAGCTGCGGCTGTACATGAGTATGTGGCCTGTACATGAGTTTGTTCCGTGGAGGTAGGCTTCGTTAAGTGAGTTACCTGAAGGCGCGGGCGTGGTTGCGCTCGCTCTCGGACACGGAGCGGTGGCGGTCGTAGGCGCGCGCGTGCGGCCCGCGCCCGGGGGCTGCGGGTCCTTGCGCCGCCAGCAGCTCGTTCAGCTGCGGCTGTACATGAGTATGTGGCCTGTACATGAGTTTGTTCCGTGGAGGTAGGCTTCGTTAAGTGAGTTACCTGAAGGCGCGGGCGTGGTTGCGCTCGCTCTCGGACACGGAGCGGTGGCGGTCGTAGGCGCGCGCGTGCGGCCCGCGCCCGGGGGCTGCGGGTCCTTGCGCCGCCAGCAGCTCGTTCAGCTGCGGCTGTACATGAGTATGTGGCCTGTACATGAGTTTGTTCCGTGGAGGTAGGCTTCGTTAAGTGAGTTACCTGAAGGCGCGGGCGTGGTTGCGCTCGCTCTCGGACACGGAGCGGTGGCGGTCGTAGGCGCGCGCGTGCGGCCCGCGCCCGGGGGCTGCGGGTCCTTGCGCCGCCAGCAGCTCGTTCAGCTGCGGCTGTACATGAGTATGTGGCCTGTACATGAGTTTGTTCCGTGGAGGTAGGCTTCGTTAAGTGAGTTACCTGAAGGCGCGGGCGTGGTTGCGCTCGCTCTCGGACACGGAGCGGTGGCGGTCGTAGGCGCGCGCGTGCGGCCCGCGCCCGGGGGCTGCGGGTCCTTGCGCCGCCAGCAGCTCGTTCAGCTGCGGCTGCAAACGTCAACACGTCTTTACTGTACCCGATCCAACTGTACGACACTTGTCTACAACAGTGTACAACTGACTATTTATGTTTTTTATTCACTAGTTAATAGGCTAATTTCCTACTAGTCAAATCAGCTTCTTTTTAAGAACTGTCAAAACGAATAGAATTACTATGAAATACTGAGGAATGACGTCACGATCAATTCATTTACTTTATATATTTTTCTTCGACTTATTAAATAGAAATCATGTTTAAACATAACTACTGTCCATGTCTTTCTTCTAATAATTATGTGGTGTTTTATTTCATGCACTGCATAAAATATTTTAATTTAAGTATAGGAAACTAGCCTATTGTCTTTAGATTATAAAAAATGTACACGATTTTTTTTTTCAGTGCAGCGTACGTAGCCGAATGGCACAAACGCTCACGAAACGAAACGCTCGTAGATATCTATCTCGATCGCTCGTGCGTATTAGCGCGACAAAGCCAGACTGCCTTTCGCAGCGTTTCGTTTTCATTTCGCGTCAGAGAAATGCCATTCGGCTACGCACGCACTTTTTTTTGGACTTGGAAATTTTTATGTGGTTTCCACTCAGAATCACAAACTCTTTCAATCCTACTAGAAGAAGAAAAGTGTCCCCAGGTTTATCCCATTCCGTTACCAATTTTTCATACAGTTTGTATGGCGGTAACGGAATGGAAGATTTGAAAAATGTATATTAATCTAGACATTTTTTTTTTCTTCTATCAGGATCGAAAAACCTCACGATTCTCAGTATAAATCGAGTAAAATATACCCCTGTTACAAAAAAAGTGGGGTGAACAACTTTGAAAAAAAAACCGGCCAAGAGCGTGTCGGGCCACGCTCAGTGTAGGGTTCCGTAGTTTTCCGTATTTTTCTCAAAAACTACTAAACCTATCAAGTTCAAAACAATTTTCCTAGAAAGTCTTTATAAAGTTCTACTTTTCAGTGGCGTAGCGAGGGGGGGGCCGGGGGGGCCATGGCCCCGGGCGGCACATGACAGGGGGCGGCAAAATCGGCAATTAAAAATTATAACATACATAGAGACAGAGTCGCACCATAAGTGTTCCTTTATACCTTTTTGTTACAGAACCTAATAAATAAAATTGTTAATTATGAGACCAACATTTTTCAAATCGCGCTGAGAAACGCGCCAATTCTCTGTTTTGTGCTGGCGCCGAATGCACCACGGCGGCTGCGCGGGACGCGGGGCGGGGCGCGAGCGGCCGCAGGCTGCCGAGCAGCCGCCGAGCTTCCACGAACTATAGGCGAATGTTCGAAAAACTATGGCGAAAGAGCTTAAGCGGCACCTTATCGTCATACTGTTAAGCCTTACTTTGTAATGAATGGAGTTTTACATTTTTGTACTTACGACAGATGAATACTTGAGTTGAGCAAACAAAATTCGTCATTTTGTTCCGAAGTTTCGATTTTAAAAACTGCAATTACTTCTTAGTGCTAAGTTTAATTATAATAGGAAAATATTACATTTGATTTGTGGATTGATATTCAATTCACTTATTGTCCAATTGGGTAAGTGTCTATTTTAAGTATTTTTGAATTTGAATTGAATGTTGAATAGTTTTGTTCCAAGTTTGAAATATTTCTCGTATGTTATGTGCGTAAGTAAACAATAATACTTTAGCTTTGTGCTAAGGCCACCGAGTAATATTAGACGGTCAACCAAATTTTAGCACTAAAAAAACCGGCCAAGTGCGAGTCGGACTCGCCCACCGAGGGTTCCGTACAAACTTTCAAAAGTTGAATCATCAAATGTTATTCATATAACTCTACAAACTTGACTAAATCCCTCAAGACTCAATTCCCACATAAGTAATATTTGAATATACAATTTTATTGTTAGACAACGTCCAAAGAAAATCACAACTCGACTTCAATAGTTTACGACATGTAAGGACGCTCCTGAAGCGACCTCATTATATCAGGATAAATGCGATGTAGGAAATGAGCGTTCAACGTACAGCGATATCTTTCGGCAAATTAAGTACTTAACACGTTCGCTGCGGCAAGCCAAAACCTTAACCCAAAATCAAGTGCGTTACGAGGCCCAAACCGCCCCGTAATAGTTTACATCGTAGTGCGTTACGGGTATAAAAGTGCCCCGTACGCTGAAGTCTGTTAAAAGTGCTGTAAGTTCCTGAAATATTGGATTTTCAAATATTTTTTTCGGCTAACTGTAAGAGTATGAAATTTCCTACGTCTCATTATCCCCGCACGTGGATACGATAAAAACTCACAAAATTATATAGAAAAGAAAATACGGGGTTATTTTATCCCCGTATCGCACTAAAATTGAAAAAATACGGGGCTTAATACACCCCGTAACGCATGTAATGTATTAAGGTCGATAAATTAGTAGTGATGGGAATAAAAAAATCGATGTATGTGCTATATTAATAAAAACATTACACATCAAAAATATGATATTTCGCACGCTTGTATTTTTGTGAAAGTAGTTAATATAATTACTTAAACAAAGATAAATAAAATAAGATAAACCACCACCGTTTTTACGTATTAAAAACATAAATATTTAATTACCTGCCTGCAATTAGATGTCAATTTGTGGTGATTTAGACGTTTACTGTGTGGGATAACCTTTATTTTTGGAATATAGTAGTTCTAACGTGTGGTTCGAGCGCTTCATTTTTAATTTGCCGATAACAAGTATTTCAGTAAGCACTGCACTAGCGATACTGTGCCCACAACCCCGTACGGGCCAGCAAATTCTTTTACGGGGTTCACGGAGACCCGTATCGCACTAGAAGGTAATTTTTGTCCCCTGGTCGGTACGGGGTTCCTGAGACCCCGTATATAATTAATATATCAATAAATAATACTTTTGTCCAAATGTATATTTGTCATTTTCGTAGTTGTAAAAATGACCAAAATACAGCTTACGCACCAGCGGAGTGTACACGATTTTTCTCACCCGCACTGAGTGATGACAGCGTACGGGGTTCAAAAACCCCCGTAACGCAGTGAACGTGTTACTAATGTGTGCGAGCTAGTATGGAGGATGATTTTTATGGGATAATTGTTTATTGTGTGAACCGATTTTAACCATTTTTCCTCTCTTTGAAAGCAAAAACTTTCATTTTTATTCTGTAAAAAATACAGGTACAATAAACACCCGCAAGAGTGTTCAAATTGAAAATGTAAATCTGAAAGGATTTTTTATAAAGTAAAAAAAAGTTAATTATTTTTCAAAAACATTTTTTTTTCCACAACAAAAAAAATATGAAAAAAAATAGTTTTGATATGTATAGTTTGAGTTTTTTCTAACGATACCCCACTTGCCCGAGTAAATTTGAAATTTATAGTTTTCCCCCCTTTTATTTTGGCCATTTTCTGTAATTAATATTAATACATTTAAAAAAATATACTTTCAATTTGTAGAGATTAACGATGTTCATACTTGTAAGTAAGTATTGCATATTTCAAAGCGATAGCATAAGTAGTTCTCGAGATATTAAATAGTGTGACAGACAGACGGACAGAGTCGCACCATATAAGGGCCTTTTATTTGTACCTTTTTGGTAAGGAACCCTAGAAAGGCGCGAAATTTAAATTTTCTATGAGAATTTAACCTTCGCCCCTATATTTTCAATATTTTTTTGAAGTGTTAGAATATGGTTCGTCGATGATTCCGCCAACGCCAAGGTTTAGGAAGGCACGCGTTTCAAGAAATTAACTAGCTGCTGAGCCTTCTATTTTTAAATTTGCCGTTTTTTTAGTACCAAGATTTGGTTGACCGTCTTCTTTAGTAGGAACAAAAGACAAAAGCTATTGGTTTGGATTACCTCAAAAAGGAAAACCGGCCAATAGCGTGTCGGGTCACGCTCAGTGTAGGGTTCCGTAGTTTTCCGTATTTTTCTCAAAAACTACTGAACCTATCAAGTTCAAAACAATTTTCCTAGAAAGTCCTTATAAAGTTCTACTTTCGTGATTTTTTTCATATTTTTTAAACATATGGTTCAAAAGTTAGAGGCCCCCCCCTAGAAAGTCCTTATAAAGTTCTACTTTTGTGATTTTTTTCATATTTTTTAAACATATGGTTCAAAAGTTAGAGGGACGCACTTTTTTTTTCTTTAGAAGCGATTATTTCCGAAAATATTAATATTATCAAAAAACGATCTTAGTAAACCCTTATTATTTTTTAAATACCTATCCAACAATATATCACACGTTGGGGTTGGAATGAAAAAAAATATCAGCCCCCAATTTACATGTAGGGGGGTACCCTAATAAAACATTTTTTTCCATTTTTTATTTTTGCACTTTGTTGGCGTGATTGATATACATATTGGTACCAAATTTCAGCTTTCTAGTGCTAACGGATACTGAGATTATCCGCGGACGGACGGACGGACAGACGGACATGGCGAAACTACATATAAGGGTTCCTAGTTGACTACGGAACCCTAAAAACGGATCCCTATAGGATCACTCGTGCGTCTATCTGTCCGTCTGTCACAGCCAATTTTCTCCAAAACTACTGAACCGATTAACTTGAAATTTGGCACACATATGATGTCCTGTGACCCAAAGACGGACAAGCAATTTAAATTAAGAAAATTTAATTGTAGGGGTCACTTTTGGTTGGTAAAAATGAAAATTAAAAATTAAAGTTTTTTAAACTCTATTGTGTTACATATCAAATGAAAGAGCTTTTTATAAGTATTTTAAAAATATTTTCTCAAATAATTATAAGTCAAGTAATTTAAGAAAATAGGTAAAAAATTCACAGAAAAAATACACGAAATAAGCCTTCAATCTATGGATTACACAGGAAAGCCTATTATAAATCTACAGTCAAGCGTAAGTCGGACTTAAAAGAAAGAAAACTCAAATTTCACTCTCTGCCGCTGAAAGGAGTTACCAAATCTCTTGAAATCTACCTAAATTAATTTCTGTTTCATTTTTTTTAGAAATTGTTCAGAATATCGATTATTCTCAAAAATGATTTAAGTGCCTTCAAAAAACGAGGCGCTTAAGCCCTTCTTGTGGTGTACGGAGCCCTTACAACGGTAGCACAACTCGCACTTATAATGACCAAATAATCTAGATATGTTGATCATAAGAGGGGCGGCATATCGGCAAAATTGGTGATCGGCCCCGGGCGGCAATCACAGACGCTACGCGGCTGCTACTTTTGTGATTTTTTTCATATTTTTTAAACATATGGTTCAAAAATTAGAGGGGGGGGGACGCACTTTTTTTTCCTTTAGGAGCGATTATTTCCGAAAATATTAATATTATCAAAAAACGATCTTAGTAAACCCTTATTCATTTTTAAAAACCTATCCAACAATATATCACACGTTGGGGTTGGAATGAAAAAAAAATATCAGCCCCCACTTTACATGTAGCGGGGGAACCCTAATAAAACATTTTTTTCCATTTTTTATTTTTGCACTTTGTTGGTGTGATTGATATACATATTGGTACCAAATATCAGCTTTCTAGTGCTGACGGTTACTGAGATTATCCGCGGACGGACGGACGGACGGACGGACAGACAGACATGGCGAAACTATAAGGGTTCCTAGTTGACTACGGAACCCTAAAAAAGACCCAGATGGTGCTTTTTTATGCACTAATGCGAGAAGTGGTTTATTTCTTATCAGGTCAAAACTCGTGTCGATTTAAAACACTTCCTTCAGTCGTGTTTATCACTACAAGTTTTGAATTTACTTTTTTTCGCATTAGGATCGCTTTATGTATTATATATGTACTATCGCCGATCAGTCCATAATAAAAAAAAAAAATATACAACTAATAGTTAAAGGAGGCCAGTGACGTAAGTTACAATTAACACATACATACATACATATAATCACGCCTGTATCCCATAAATAATTTCAGTGCCACTCTTGGCAAAAAGGGGTTGAAAGAAATCCAAATTGTGACATTGCAGTGACAGGTTGCCAGCCTCTCGCCTACGCCACAATTTAACCCATATCCCACAGTCGACTTCTACGACACCCACGGGAAGAAAGGGGGTGGTGAAATTCTTAACCCGTCACCACACGGGAAAGTTACAATTTGAGGCGAAACCAAAAAAGACGCCACGAGTATTTTGTGACTCAGTTAAACATCATTGCTTACAATACTTCTTCTACGACCATATACTTACTTTTTAATAGTTTTCTAGAATAACTTTCGCGCAATACACACTGCTTCCTGGATTTTAACACAAAGTCCTCCACTCAACCCTATCGCTTGCACTTCACCCAGGCGTCCCCAAACGAAACACGTCACGAGACAATTTCGGACGGCAAACGTGCTATGTACCTCGGTCGAAGAGTATATTATAAGTCTACCGTGCGAGAACATTGCCGCACAACATGATTCGCTCTGTGTGAAATTTCAAAATCATTTTCTCAATAGAACTACTCCAGATATGTTATAAAAATATTTACCTCGAGCACGCGGAAGTCTTCAATGCTCTTGAACTTGGCGAGGTAGCCCTGCAGTTTCGGCTCCACCTGCAGAGCTCCAGCGTGCTTGTAGTACTTCAGGAAGGCCCAGAACTTCTCCAAGCCGTACAGTTGACCTGCACATCACAAAAGGTAAAGTTGGATCACAGACAAATACAACAAGACGGCCCTTACAGGGCGACTCGCGGTCACCAAGCATACGACAAATCAGGTTTATAAAAGTTTAAACGCGTGCGACACCGATCAGTAGCGCCCAAGTATACGACCCGCTAACAGTGTTCGTGTCCGCTCGGGAAAAAATCTTAAATAATCAAATTTGGTTGCAAACAATGGTCTCTTGCAGCATAAAGTGGTGTGGCAAGTCTTCTAACACTTCTACTCTACATATAAAAAAGATGGAATAACATTCCACAGTTAAGTCAAATTAATTATTTTGTTGAATATTGTTTACTATCCGCGGAGTTCATTTATTCTGGTCAATATGGCTGTACTGAGCGGCGCCGAGGCGCGTCCATCCCTTTTTGCCTAGTTAACAATGCGATATGCTATCCCTTTCACGTAAACGACTAGGGATGGGGCCATGTTAGTTTATGTCTGTTGCGGGAACTTCGTACTACCGTTCGTACCCTGTGCTACCATTTTATGAAATATAAAAGAAAGCAGATTTGTAATTGTGAATAATTATCTAGAATCTGTAGTGTCTGTAGTGTTATTTAGTTGATTGATTAGTTTAGAATATTTAGTTGGTAATTTAACTTAGTAAACGTAAGTAAAAATGCACAGTTTAGTTATTAGTTACCAGAATGATTTTTATTGAGGTGCTATCACAATCATCATCCTCCTTGCGTTATCCCGGCATCGACATTCGCCACGGCTCATGGGAGCCTGGGGTCCGCTTTGGAAACTAATCCCAAGATTTGGCGTAGGCACTAGTTTTATGAAAGCGACTGCTATCTGACCTTCCAACCCGAAGGGTAACTAGGCCTTATTATAATTTAATTATAATACAGTATGTAAACTAACGAAAACCATTTACTGTAACCCGTAAATGTCCAGGTGATACTGAGAAACTTTTACTATGGGATCAACCCCGAAATCACGAAAATATCTTCTGACAGTTTCATAGGTAGTTTTATTTTATAGTAAGTATTTCCTATAGGAGAGTAAATTTTTATTTTGCGTTTTGGGTGTTGGTCCCATAGTAAAAGTTTCTCAGTATCACCTGGACATTTACGGGTTACAGTAAATGGTTTTCGTTAGTTTACATACTGTACCTATTATAATTTGTTGCAAAACAAATTCACCACAGTACTGGTACCGGTACCATTGTCTATAATAGACATGTCCCATTCCCATCTCTACTGCTAATCGTAAAGGCGCGCCATTATTTGAAACGACCAATGGCAGCACCGTGCGCGCCCGCCTCACCCCGCAAGGATTGGTGATTTGCGTCTCGAACAATATCGCTTGCATTAGGCTTCTAGTGGGGTGTTCTGTGAGTTGGATTAATAAAATAACAGTACACACATTTTACAAATCACCAAATTACATTATAAACTGAAATAGATACCATACACTAAAGAAAAAGCGATCAAGCCCACTGGTGGCGAAGCCGGGAATCGAACCCACCACATCGCACCACCTCGACCGCCCCAATATATAATATAGTAGTGTTACTACTTAAAACAAATGAAAAAAATATTTAATAAAATAATTTGATTTGTTACCTACATAACCAAATTACATTTTAACACATTCGCTACCAGACCTGAGCCACATCTTGGACACTGGCGATCAAATATATGAAAGAGGCGCGTTCCTAGCACACAGTCTAAGCTCGTGTAGGTGAACGCGTACCATGCTTGTATGAGTGAGATATGACAGGTCGACTGTTCGCGTTTTTGATAGGCGGTAACTGTGACGTAACCGAGAGGGGGTGTCTAACTAAAAAGTGTTTGCATACAGCCCGTTTCTAGAAGATGCGTAAGGTAAGTAAGTTACTCACGAAACATGATGTAATGTTTTGTTTTACTCCTTATTTATAACTTTTCTACCCATGGGTATAAGATGAAAATCGATACCAAAAAGCTACGAAGGATGAATCCTTGATAGCTTGTGAGTTCTACAAGCGCGTGTGACTCTTTAGTGTGATTGCAGTGTCTGATTATCAGTGATCGGAACTATGGGAGCAAAACTTTAACAAAACTTGCTAAGTGGACATTTTAGGGTACTACAGCCATGAAAATAATAATATCCTTGTAGTAATGTATTAGAAATCTTGGATTCAGGTATAAAAACACTGATCTGAAAATAATAACCTTGGTTTTTAACCCCCGACGCAAAAACGACGGGGTGTTATAAGTTAGACGTGTCTGTCTGTGTGTGTGTGTGTGTCTGTCTGTTTGTCTGTTTGTCTGTCTGTGTCTGTCTGTGGCATCGTAGCTCCCGAACGGATGAAACGATTTGGATTTAGTTTTTTTTTGTCTGAAAGCTGAGTTTGTCGGGAGTGTTCTTAGCCATGTTTCATGAAAATCGGTCTAGTATGTCGCGGTCGGGGGTTTTTTCAAAATTTAAATTTTGTGGTTAGGTTATATTTTAAATTTATGTTAGCTCTAAGGTTTTGATAAAGTTTTATCAGATCACTACTGATTATATCACGACTATTGGCGCTGCTATTATGATTCCCACAGACCATACAGTGGCGTCGGAAGTGGGTCCGGCACCGGAAGTGACGTACCTCGCTCGTAGTCAGTGGCGGTCTCCTGCTGGAAGTGCTGGTACAGCTCGGGGCGGAACTTGCGCTCGAGCCCGTACGAGTAGAACCGGAAGAGGCACTCCAGCCCGTACCGGAAGCCGGCCGCGGCGTCCTCGTTCGCTAGCGTCCTGAAATATTCAAATATTAGGTTGGCACAAAAGTAATGAGACACTTGGTTTACGTTTTATATTTTTTATTATTATTACAATACAAAAAGCTTAGTCGATGATGTAATCACCATTAGCATCTATGACTTCTTGCCAACGATCCGGCAAAGTTTGGATGCCTTTCGCCCAGAACTCAGATGGCTGTGCCTCGAAAAAGTTGTTCAACTCCACCTGTATATCATGGAAATCATTGAATTGTTTACCCCGCAAATGTCGTTTCAGGGCTCTAAACAAATGAAAGTCTGATGGTGCGAGGTCTGGAGAATAAGGTGGGTGGGGGAGTCCGTTTCTACACAGGGAGGTAGTACCAGGATAGATCTACGCTAAATCTAGCCACTGAGGTCCCAATGCAGACATTCGGGTATCGTCTCCCAGCTCAAGTTCTGCAGCTATTGGCGAACGGTAGATGCGACATGAGGTCGAGCGTTATAATGTAGTAAAATTACAGTGGCTCGTCTTCGTCGTTTTTTCTTGATAGCAGAAGATAGTTCGGTGAGCTGTGTTGTATATTTGTTAGCGTTTACAGTTTCATTGTGTAATAGTTCATGAAACAGCATGCCTTGCGAGTCCCAGAAACAACAAAGAAAACTTTTAAGCGGTTCTTTTGACACAGCTTCGGTTGAGTTGGTGGCGTTTCTTCTCGAGGCAGCCAAAAAGCACGACGTGTATCGTTCTCATAATAAATCCATGATTCATCTCCCGTAACCAGATCAGTCAAAAACTCTTTACGTCGGGGTCGCAGCAAAAGTTATTGACAGATGGCGACACGGACTGCACGACTGGCGTCGGTAAGGATGTGCGGTACCCATCGAGCCAAAACTTTTCGATACCCAAGCTCATGCAGATGGTATTCCATAGCGTGGTGACCACAGTTAAGTGCTTCCGCTAATTCACGAGTAGTAGCATCAGGATTCGACTGTAGTTCGCGGCGTAAATCGTCATCATTGAATGCAGGTGGTCGCCCTGAGCGTGACTGACTTTCAAGGCTCCTGTCTCCTGATTTAAAATGGTCAAACCATCTGGACACCGTGGCATGGCTTGTACTTCCAGCGCCCAATGCAGTGGTGATATTGTCAGCCGCAGCCCGCGCACTGTGGCCTAACAAGTACTCGTATAAGTAAAGTGTTCGAACTTGTCGCTCGTCCATTTTATTTCAATCTAACTAAACCAATCACGAGGGCGGCTTTATATACCCTCACATTAGAAGTACCTAGAATGTTCTATAACATACTAGAATATTATCGAAAACAATTAACTTAAGAAAGGAAATGTATAGAGTTTTGTAGAGTGTGTCATTACTTTTGTGCCAACCCAATATTACCTATATATTTGGTTCACAGGAATAGGCTACTTGCCTCCTAGTCAAATCAGCTTCTATTTAAGAACTGTCAAAACGAATTTGAATGACTTGCTAATACGGAATTTATATGAATTGAGTCAACGTTGGGAAAAAAGGTAAAATAATGTTAATTAATCGCGTCCGACCCGTGTGTGGCTTTAAATATAGTTTTTTTTTGTTTGTCTGTCTGTGGCATCGTAGCTCCCGGGCGGATGAACCGAATTTAGTTTTTTTGTCTGAAAGCTGAGTTAGTCGGGAGTGTTCTTAGCCATGTTTCTTGAAAATCGGTACACTAGGTAGGGGTTTTTTCGAAATTTTAATTTTGTGGTTAGGTTATTTCTACAACTAATTACAGGAAGCTAGTACATGGAGTTAAGAACTGACCTGAATTCGTTATACATGGTCCTGTTGAAGTGGTCCCTGAGGAAGAAGGACCAGAATCGGAACAGCGTGTTCATTTCCTGCGACTGCCCGATACCCAGCTTCTTGCGCTCTGTGAAAAAAAAAATATTATAGGACATTCTTACACAGATTGACTGAGTCCCACTGTAAGCTCAAGAAGGCTTGTGTTGTGGGTACTCAGACGGGTCAACGATATGTATAAATCTGGGTGACCGAGCTTCGCTCGGTTCTATTTTATTATAATAATAATACCACGTCTTTAGATATAAAAAAAGTCTTATAAATACAAAAAAAAAAACTTTATTTCTTTTTTTTTTATACTACGTCGGTGGCAAACAAGCGTACGGCCCGCCTGATGGAAAGCGGTCACCGTAACCTATGGACGCCAGCAACTCAAAGAGTATCACATGCGCGTTGCCACCCCATTAGAAACTTGTGCATTCCCCTTTGCCGTGTAAAATACACAGTAAAAAGGAGTGCACAAGTTCCAAGGAGGGTTCGGGTTGCCGACGACTCAAAGGACAATAGACGGAATAAGTCAGTTCCGTAAGTCCTCCCGTCATCAGCACACCGCACCCTCGTTGAGAAAATTTAGAATTTCTGGCCGGGATTTGAAACCCTGACACCCGCGATGTGCCTGCGAACATTAGACCGACCTCTTACGACTAAGCTACGCTCAGCCGATGCACGGTCGGTGAAATGAACGACCATATTTTGCGTTTACTAACGCGAAAGAAAACGCATGAAAACTCGAAAATTCGCGTCTTTCGGGAACTAAGGCTAAGCTAGATCGATTTTTCACCCCCGGCAACCCCCACATTACAAATTTCAGCGAAATCGTTAGTGGTTTCCGAGATCGTCGATATACCTCTAATACCTAAAATTTTAAAAAAGTGTGAAAATCTCGAAAACCAGGCGACTTTTACTAAACCTAAAAGTCGATTTTCTGGACCAGTATAAGGTGCCCTCTTGGTGGTTAAAAGGTTGTCCATTAATTACCGGGCACCCGGTATAAGCATTGTGTACTTAAAATTACGTGTTAAAGTATTTTTGGTGGATTAGCACCTTTTCCTACGGAACGTCACAAATATAAACGAAATTAGAAAACTTTTGATATAATATTTAAGTACCACACTTTTTACTGAGGTACAACAATGGCCCATTGAGTTATGACACTTATGACCCTTATGACTTCACACTCGAGTGTAATTTCTTATATTTTTTGAGTAATTGTACATAGGAAATTTATATTTATATATTTCATAGTAATAGCTGTAACGATTTCTATTAAATTTCGGTTTTCGGGGCGAAAAAGCGATCTATCTAGAACTTTCGCGAAATCGCCCATTTTAGATTTTCACGAGCTTTTCTTTCAAATATTTCAAATGTTTGTTCACCTTTGAGACAGCGCGAGTGGTACTTGTGGTAGGCCTGCTGTGTGAAGTGGTTCTCGCGCAGCAGCCCGTGGCTCGGGTGGTGGAAGGTGGGCAGCGACTGCGGCACGGAGCCGCAGGAAGACCCCAGCGTCGGCGATGTGCCCAGCGAAGACCTGGAGTTTCAACATTTACATTTGTTTACATTTTCTTAGCGTTACATTATCAAAGTTCGGCTAGCTTTCGGTATGCTATCACGCGATGGTGGAATAACTTTCCCCCGCCAATATGAAACGCTGTTTCAATTATTTCATTTTAAATCAATAATTTTCTCACCATTCCAAGTCACCTGTCTCTTTCCAATGTCTTTCAATCCGCGGGGCACTTACAAGTTTAATTCTTATTTCCAGCGCCCAATTTTAGCTAAGTAATTCGAAAAAGATAGGTAATAAATAAGGCGCGAAGGCTTGCCTCAAGGCGCCTCTCCTATCTACGTCGCACGTTCCTCAATTCCTCATTGATCAATTCAATTCTGAATATTCTTTATTCAAATAGGCACTTTTAAATCGTCTACAATGTACAATTATCATCTTATACTAAATTTCAGAACAATTTATTGATGCAATGAACAGTATTGTTTTAAAACTACATTGATCTGTAAGCCCCCATCTCTGTTGTATGTTCGCCGCCATTATTTTCTAATATTTTAATAGATTGCCTGTGTGGTGACGGGTGGGCGACTATGGGATATGGGTTAAATTGTGGCGTAGGCGAGAGGCAGGCAACCTGTAACTGCAATGCCACAGTTTCGTTTTCTTTCAACCCTTTATTTGCCAAGAGTGGCCCTGAAGCTTTAGTAGTTTCATGTGCTATGCCTACCCCTTTATGGGACACAGGCGTGATTGTATGTATGTATGTATGTATGTATTTTAATAGATTAACTTACCCGGTGCTGTGTGTCCTGGCGCGGTGTTCGCGGATGTCCATGATCCACCCGACATGGTGCTCTACGGGCGGATTCAGGCTGTGCCTCGTCTTGTGCTTGCGGCTTGTACTGAAACATTTATAAACTAATTGTAAATACTTGCATTTTGGAAACACAAAATTAGACAATATATAAAATAATACCAGGTTTTGCCCGCGGCTACGCTCGCATGACATTCGAAAACTTTG